>NC_068545.1:24032497-24644372 GCF_026212275.2 Microplitis demolitor | reverse complement strand
TCATTCTTTGAGAGGGATTTTAGTTTAAGCTGAGAACTGCCGGAAAAGGAACAGCCAATAGAAAACATATAGATAGTGCAGATCGTGCAGATTTGCTTCATCCCCCGGGAATCAAGCATAATACACTAGATCATTTATATATATATATATATATATATATATATATATATATATGCTATTAGCTATTACATATATTTTAATAAATATAAATAAACAAAAAGAGGTGTATAATCAAAGCATTTTTAAGCTTAAGTAAAAAAAAAAGTTTTGCATTAATAATTGACAAGTAACTTACATGAAAATAATTGTAAAATATATACGAATACGATTTTTTTCCATTCGGCTTGTTGTCGTGACATTTTTGTTACTATATTTAAAAAATTTTTCTTTTTTTTTTTATTTTACGATTTTTTTCTTTTTCTTTTTTTTTTCTTTATTTTTTTTTTATTTTTTTTTAATTTATTTTTTTTTTTTTTTTTTGAATTACAATTAATAGTAAGTGCTGGGATTACGTATAATTAAATTATTATTATCGTTTTTAATTATTATAATATATATTTAAATCTACTTTATTAAATAGAAATGTGCGACTATTTTATACAGTGTGCTTTTAACTACTCAACTTGATGCCGAGTCGGCGCTACAACTGCTGGAGTGAGCTTTCGATCGGCATAACCACCCTTGGACGGATCTACATCCCTTCCTATTCCTGCCGTCACCTTACACCCCACTATATCACGAGGGCGTAAACGCTGGTTCTTTTAGAGAGAGAAGAGACGATAACTTGTGGTGTATAGTTATAGTAAATAGAGAATAGTGGATAGTGCTGATGGGGTTGGTGGTGGTGCTCGATATTCTGGAGGTGCTGGAATTACTGGAGAGAGGGATGGTTAGTGTTATATACAGTGTTATATGTGCGCCGACGTCGTCGCGTGGGCGAAATCACTCTCACGCAAATAGCTCAGATGTCTATGCGTCCTAGAAATATTAAAATGTCATTGCTTACATCATAGTTTTTATAAGGCATGCACTGATAGAAGGCTAAAGGATATATACATCATATCAGCAAGAGAAGAATAAGATCAAGTTGTAAGCAGCGGGTAGTGGCGGTTAAATAAAAGATGAAGGATAAAATAACTAAATAAAAAATGATAAATGTGAAATTATTCATGAATGCAGTTATTATTAAATTTAACTAAAATTTTCACTCATTTTTTTATTAAATATATTTATTTACAATATTTCGTATTATGAAATTAAAAAATTTTTTTTTTTTTAAGAAAATTTTAATTGTTGAATGTTTAATTGCATAATGAATATTTGAATTAATAATAAGAATGAAAAAATTCATAATCCTATATTATTTATTTTAATTGAAGTGTAACGAGATCATAAAAAGGATTATAAATAGACGTATTGATTTTATTGGAGAATGAATTGAGTTGTTTGATAATTTGTATAAAATCAGGGCGCATTGCGGGCTGTGAAGACCAGCACGTGTTCATAAAATGGTTAAATTCGGTTGAAATATTATTGGGACACTTTAAACGACAATTATTCTTGACAATGTACTGTAGCAATTTTTCATCTTGTATTTCAAAGTAAGGAAAAGCACCGAGGGTTAATATTTCCCAGAGTACTATCGCGTAAGACCACACGTCACTTTTAGAAGTAAAAGCACGATTTCGAAGAGCTTCGGGTGCCATCCAACGTACTGGCAGTCGGCGTACTCCATTACCACTTTGTCCAGTTATATAAATACCATCTCGAGATAATCCAAAGTCTGATACCTATTTTCATAATTTATATATATACAGTAATTAAAAAAAAAAAATAAATAAATAAATAAATAAATAAATAAAAAGAATATTTAATTTATTATATAAATAAATAATTACTTTCAATGTTAGATTTGATGTAACAAGAACATTTCTAGCCGCTAAATCTCTATGAACAATATATTTTTTTTCCAAGTGGGCCATACCTTGAGCAATGTCCATTGCAAATTTAATAAATCGATAGTTATCAATAGTCCCACCTGTTGAGTGATTAATTTTTTTTTCAATTATATTTTGGCATTGGACATTCGTGTAAGAATGATTGTTATTGTCTTGAAATGTAATTGAATTAGTTGCTGACGCTGATGGTGAAATTGAAAAAATGTCACCTATTGGAGACACACTTCTATTGGACGTCCCGTGTAAAGCTATAAATGAATTTTAAAATTAATTAACTATCGATTTTATTTTATTTTCACTCATGTGTAATTAATATATATATATAACTATTGATTATTACTCTCGGTTGCAGCGGATTTTATTGATGTTGCTTTATCTGTACGATCACGCAATTTGTGAAGATAACTGAGTAAATCACCTCCGTCAATGTACTCCAAAATAATACAAATAGGATTATCGAGCTTAGTACAACAGCCAATAAGTTTAACAAGATGTGGATGAGAACCAGCACGTTTCATTGTAGTTATTTCATCAAAAAATTGACGACGAGCTTCTGTTTTGTCAATAAAATTTAAAGGATTTGTCATTTTAACAGCAATAGGAAAAGCATTTTCATTATTATTAATACCCGAATCTAAATAACCGAGATAAACTTTTCCAAATTGTCCGTTACCGAGTTGATTTGAAATTTTTATACGGTCATACGATATTTCATAATTATCTGTTATATTTTCTGGTGTCTAAATAAAAATTATTTATAAATTTATTAATTAAATCTTTTTAAAAACAATAAATTAATAAATTATTAATTTAACCTCAATAAATTGATCTGCATATAATATATTTTTACTTTTTAGTATTGAATTTATCCATCCACTTCCGTCAGATATTATTCGTATATTATTAATTCTAAAAAATATTATTAAGATATTAGTTAGGTCACAATAATGTTATTTTAATCGGTAAATTATGTTGACATTAAATCTAAAAGGTAAATATATTTATTGCTAAAAAATACTCACCCAGACGTGACGTGATTTGAAATGAATTTGTAATTTTCATGACCTCGATTCAAAAGGTAAAGAAACAGTCCAATAATTATTAGAGATATTATTACCACTGTACTCCATACGAACGACTAGAAAAAACAATTTTATTTTTATTGTTAATTATTAATTTTTAATTTTTATTCAAATTTAGTTGATACATAAATAATTTTTTTTTACTTTACTGTAAGTTGTGATTGATATCGGATCCATGTTATTTCCTTTAATAATAAAATAACTCATACGTCCACGGCAACCATGTGAATCTTGAGCGACAACGAATATTTTAATTTCATTATTAATAATTAATTTTGATTCTATATCCCATTGATATGAAAATGTACTGGATGAAACATTGTCAAGTTTTATTAAATTAAATACTGGAATCCCATTTTTAGATATCAATATCGGTACAGAGTAACTGCAAAATAATTTTTAAATTAAATTATTATTTTAAGTTATTGATTAAAATAAAATTAAATTCCTTAGAGTTTATTATTTATCATACCCGATAACAAATGTAGAAAATGTTGCATTATTTGATATTATGCTCCATGTTATTAATATTTTATTATAATCTATTACTGTAGCATTAATTCGGAGTGAAGGAAGTAATTTTGAAGCTTCATCACAATTACATAATTTACCTACACAATTTGGTACTGTAACATTTATCTGAAAAATAAAAAAATTTTTAAAACTGTTGGCCCAGCGGGAAAATCTAAAAACTTGCCGCTGTTTTCGAGCTCAGGGAGCTATATATAATTTCTTAGACGACGATTTTTATGAAAATTAAGGAAATATTTTTTTTTCTCAGCACCGAGAGATGAGTTTAGATTTTCTATATATTTTCTATTGAATTTCTATCAATATTTGGACCTCAAAACGTTGAGATCTGATATGAAAACTCGATTTTAAAAAATCGGACCGAAACCAATAACTTGCGATTTTTTTCATATTGATCTAATTATTTTAAAAGGTATTTATAATAAATTAAATTTAGCAAAAGATTGATTTTATTAACAATTTTATTAAAAGGAAGTCAGTAATTATTAATAAAAATTTTAAGAGAATACGAAAATTATACTTTACTTTAGCAGCATTTGAATAAGCATTTATTCGTGGATTAGCAAAAACTTGAATTTCATATTGGCAACTAGGTCGTATTTGTAATTCTGGTACATCTGAGAAATATGAATTTTCAGGAAGAACAATACTCAGTTGACTATCACTTGGTGTCGTGTAAAAACTGCTTTCTTCCGGGCAGCTAATTTCATTATTTTTATTTGTTATACAATTTATAAAAATACTGAAATTTAGAAATGTTTAGTGATATATTTTATTATGAACGTAAATTTAGCAGATGTAAGATAATTTATAAATTATAAATAAATAAATAAAATAAAATATTAAAGTTGAAAAAAAAAAGCGCGCCTATTGATTTTTCAAGTATCTAAATACTAATTTTTAAAATTAAAATTTTTTTAAACTTACGCTTTATTATTTATTTATTGAAAAATTAAAAAAATTGTCAATTGTCAGCAACATTTACACTTCTTATTTTATTTTATGAATAATTAAAAAAAATTAAAAAAATATTACCTGTATGATGAAGGATGCCATGGGTATTGCGGAGGTAACCACGAAATGTTAAACTTCAACACGCTATAATAGCTATTATCGTCATTAATATTTTGTAATTCATCAAATATTTCTACTATTAAGTTTCGCGGCGCACCAGCAGACACGTTATTTATTATTGATGTGTTAATGGCATTAGAATTTTTAACAAAAATAATAATACTTGTTAATAAAATTAACGATTTTTCAAATTTATAAAACATTTCATTATATTTTAATTCAATTAATTATTCAAATAATCAATGACAAAAAAGAAAAAAAATTATTAAACATTCCATTTTATTTAAAGCTACATTACAAAAAATTATATACTTGTAATAATATATATTTAGGTGAATTGATAGCAATTGTGAATTTTCAATTGACTACTTGGCATACTAGATCTTTCTTATCATTTACGTTTCACAGTAACTCAAGATACCTTTCTATTTATAATATAAACAGATAAAAATTTTTTTTTTCTTTGTTATCCCCAAGTAAACATTATGATGATAATGATAATAAAAAAAAAAAAAAAAACATTTATAAATAAATTTTTCACCCCAAGTATCGTTAAATATTTTCAACTATTTTTTTTTTTTCCTCGACGGTATTATTAAATAAACTTTAAATTAATTAGAAAACTTATTTTATGTTTCCTTAAAACAATGTACCGGAGGTACAATAATAAATTTAAGATCCGGATAACTTTAAAACTTGTAATTTAATTATAAAAATATATATTTTTGTTGATAATTTATTTGTAAAAGAGTTTTATTTATTTATTTATTTTTTTTTTTTTGTGATTTATAAAAATAATTTTTGCCGCCAATAATTTGAATTTTATAAATTGATAACCAAAAATTTGTTCGTACCGACGATAAGTAATAACGTCAGCTTCTGTCAAGGATAATAATTTTGTTTTTCTTTTTATTTTTATCAAGCTCCTCTGCGCATCTATATATATATAAATTGATATAAATTTACCAGTAAGTGTTTACGTCATCGGGTTACGTTTACTATTAAAAAAATGTAAATAAATAAAAAAAAAAAGAAGAGTAAAAAATTGAATTAAATAATCATCGATTGTTGTTTGTAGGTTTTGTTTTAATTGTACGTTAAAAAACTCATAATAATATAAATTAAAATTTTTTAAGTGATAACATAACCTTAAAGTATTTTAAAATGACAATAATTAGATTTTATATATTTCAGAATAAATAAATAAAAATAATAATAAAAAATGGGGTCGTCGGATGAAGAAAACAATCATGATTATGATCAAGGAATAAATATGACGGGTTTTTTATTTGGTAACATAGACGAGAATGGTCAGTTGGAGGATGATATACTTGATGATGACGCTAAACAACATTTAGCGTCACTCGGGCGTCTTGGATTAGGTTCTCTTCTCCAAGAAATGATGTCAGTTGATCAAGTTGATGATAAACCTCAAGTTAATAATAAAAATGATAATGATTTAGTGGAAAATGGTGTTGATTCAAAGGGTGATCTAAGTGATAACGATGACGATACTGATTATGACGCTAAATCACCGGCAGCTTTAGATTTTTCTGACATAAATGAACTGGCAGAAGATTTTAATGAGTTGACTGATAATGAAACAAAGCCAAAAATTGAAAAAGAAAATATTGATTATGATGCTGATGATGAAGGTGTTAATAAATTAGATAAACAATTGATGCCACCACCCCCGGTACCAGAAGAAAAGGAAAATCTTACTCCTGAAGAAGTTGAAGCTGTGAGACAGAGAAAGCTTGAAACACCTTTGGCTTCAATGTTACCCTCAAAATACGCAAATGTTGATGTCACTGAACTATTTCCAGACTTTAGACCCAATAAAGTTTTAAGGTTTTCACGATTATTTGGTCCAGGTAAACCCAGTAGTTTACCTCAGATATGGCGGGGAGTTCGTAAACGTCGTAAGAAAAAAAAGCATCATGAAGTACGTGATTCAGACTCGGGATCGGATCAAGAAGACAGAAAATTGAGATTCAAGGGATGGATTATGAATTACGGACCAACACCTACACCTGAAATGTGTGCTTCTGATGATGAAATAAAGTTACTAGCACCTGTTGAAGACAAAGAACAAGCGGGTAAAGTTGGTGATACTGGTGAAAATGGTGACATGGGTCCTAAAGTCGCTGATTGGCGTTTTGGTCCCGCTAAAATTTGGTATGATATGATTGATACATCTGAAACGGGTGATGATTTTGATTATGGATTCAAATTAGCTGAAAAAAAAGATAATGACAATAATAATAATAATAATAATAATGAAAAAAGAGAAAGTGATCAAGAGTTTGCTGACGATGCTTTTCTTATGGTGTCTCAATTACATTGGGAGGACGACGTTGTGTGGAATGGTGACGAAATAAAACATAAAGTAATGCATAAATTAAATAGCAAAAGTAATGCCGCTGGATGGGTACCCTCTAGTGGCAACAGAACTGCTCAGGCATTTAGTCAGCCTGGTAAAGGTGGTCCAGTCCCAGTTGCTCCAAATGTACGTCTCGCAACATCACAAATTCTTACTCCATTGCATATGCAGTCACAAAAAAATAAAATTGGAGGTAAAGGTAATCAGCAGCAACGTGAGGATAGTTATGATGACACTTGGTACTCAATATTTCCAGTAGAGAATGAAGAATTGGTTTATGGTTTATGGGAAGATGAAGTTATTTGGGATGCCAAAAATATGAAAAAAATTCCTAAACCAAAAATACTTACTCTTGATCCAAATGATGAGAATATTGTTTTAGGAATTCCTGATGACATTGATCCGGCTTTACTTCATAAAGATCACGGGCCACAACCTAAAGTTAAAATTCCTCATCCCCATGTAAAGAAAAGTAAATTATTGCTGGGCAAAGCTGGTGTCATAAATGTTTTAGAAGAAGATGCACCTCCTCCGCCGCCTAAATCACCAGATCGTGATCCATTTAATATCTCTAATGATATATTTTACATGCCTAGATCATCGGAGACAACTCTTAGGCTAAAAGTTGGCGGTGGAAATTTGATACAACACAGTACCCCAGTTGTTGAATTACGCGCTCCATTTATTCAAACTCACATGGGTCTAATGAGGTTAAGAAATTTTCATAGACCAGCATTAAAACGATTCAGTCATGGTCCACTGGCTCATCCAGGTCCCCATCCAGTATTCCCACTACTAAAGCATATAAAAAAAAAAGCTAAGCAGCGGGAACAGGAAAGAATAGCTTCTGGTGGTGGTGATGTCTTCTTTATGCGAACTGCTGAAGATCTTACGGGTAAAGATGGTGAAATAATACTCGTTGAATTTTCAGAAGAGCATCCACCATTGATGAATCAAGTTGGTATGTGTTCTAAAATGAAAAATTACTATAAAAGAAAAGCTGGAAAAGACACCGGACCACCAGAATATAAATATGGTGAAACTGCATACGCTCACACTAGTCCGTTTCTTGGTATATTAACTCCTGGACAAAGTATTCAAGCGATGGAAAATAATATGTATCGTGTACCAATTTACGAGCACAAACCAATAAATACAGATTTTTTGGTAATTCGTACACGTCAGCAATATTATATACGTGAAATAGATGGTGTATTTGCTGCTGGACAAGAGTGCCCACTTTATGAGGTACCAGGTCCAAATTCAAAACGTGCTAATAATTTTGTACGTGATTTTCTTCAAGTATTTATTTATCGTTTGTTTTGGAATTCACTTGATACACCCAGAAGAATTAAAATGGATGATATTAAAAAAGCATTTCCATCACACAGTGAAAGTAGTATAAGAAAACGTTTAAAATTATGCGCTGATTTTAAAAGAACTGGTATGGATTCTAATTGGTGGGTAATAAAACCAGATTTTAGATTACCAACGGAAGAAGAAATACGCGCAATGGTTTCTCCTGAACAATGTTGCGCTTACTTTAGTATGATTGCCGCTGAACAGCGTCTTAAAGACGCCGGTTATGGTGAAAAATTTTTATTTACTCCCCAGGATGATGATGATGAAGAGATGCAGCTGAAAATGGACGATGAGATTAAAGTCGCACCTTGGAATACAACTCGTGCTTACATACAGGCAGTGAAAGGTAAGTGTTTACTTCAGCTGGCTGGTCCAGCTGATCCTACTGGCTGTGGTGAAGGATTTTCTTATGTTAGAGTCCCAAATAAACCAACAATAAGTAAAGAAGAACAGGAAGCACAGCCAAAAAGAACAGTAACTGGTACTGATGCTGATTTAAGACGATTGTCGCTCAATAATGCCAAAGCGCTTCTTCGTAAATTTGGTGTACCTGAAGAAGAAATAAAAAAATTATCACGTTGGGAAGTTATTGATGTTGTAAGAACACTCTCGACGGAAAAAGCTAAAGCTGGTGAAGAAGGAATGACTAAATTTTCACGTGGTAATAGATTTTCAATCGCTGAACATCAAGAAAGATATAAAGAAGAGTGTCAGAGAATTTTTGATCTTCAGAATCGTGTATTATCGTCCGCTGAGGTCTTGAGTACTGATGAGGGTGAAAGTTCAGACGAAGATAGCTCAGATATCGAGGAGATGGGTAAAAATATTGAAAATATGTTATCGAATAAAAAAACAAGCTCACAATTGTCGTTGGAACGTGAAGAACAGCAGCGACAAGAATTAAGAAAAATGTTGATGGGTGAATCACAAGAACAAGATGGTAAAAAGGGTAAAGATAAAAAAAAAGATGATGAAGAAGATAGTCGTGATCAAAGTCAAGGATTCAATTCTCAACCGGGTCGTGTGTTAAAAATCTATCGCACTTTTCGTAATCCAGAGGGTAAAGAATACACGAGAGTTGAAATTGTACGTAAACCAGCAGTTATCGATACGTACATTAAGATAAGGAACTCTAAGGATGAGACATTTATTAAACAGTTTGCTACACTTGATGATGCACAAAAAGAAGAGATGAAGAGAGAAAAACGTCGAATTCAAGAACAATTGAGGAGAATTAAAAGAAACCAGGAACGGGAAAAGTCATTCGGTGGTCCTTCCAGCAATTTTTCTTCGGCATTAAGTATCGATCGCAGCAATACAAATACTCCGACTACGACATCAGCCAGCAGTATCCTTCCATTCAATAATTTCCCGTCAAGTTCTTTAACTTCAAAACACTCAAAGTCGTCTGATCCATCTCCATCAAAACGTAAAAAATCTAAATTAAAACCGGATTTAAAACTAAAGTGCGGTGCTTGCGGTAATGTTGGACACATGAGAACCAATAAAGCCTGCCCGCTTTATCAAAATAGTATGGGAACAACAGCTCCCGTAAATGTCGCAATGACCGAAGAGCAAGAAGAAGAAATTGAGAAACAGCTAAATGACGATGATCAAAATCTTGTAAATGTTGATGGTACTATCGTAAAACTTTCCTCAAAAGTTATCAAGGTAATTTTTTTTATTATTATTTTTTCTATATATTATTTATTAATTATATATATATATATGTATATTTTTTTTTTTTTATAGCGTGCGGAAGAAATGAAGAAACGTACGTTATTACTTAAATTACCTAAAGAAGCAATGAGTGGTAAAAAACGTCGCCGAGCTACCGGTGATGATCACTGTGATTATTTAAAGAGGCATCAAAAACCAGCAAATAGACGACGTACTGATCCAGTTGTTGTAATGTCAGGAATATTAGAAAGTATATTAAATGAAATGAGAGATCTTCCTGATGTACAACCATTTTTATTCCCTGTAAATGCAAAGGTACATTTAATAATAATAATAATAATAATATTTATAATAATTAACAAATTTATTTTTTAAAAATATTTTACAGGCTGTTCCAGATTATTACAATATTGTTAAAGACCCGATAGATTTACAAACAATAAGAGATAATTTGCGGCAAAAAAAATATCAAAATAGAGCTGAATTTTTGGTTGACGTAAATCGTATTGTTGAAAATTCGGTGCTCTATAATGGAGAACACAGTTCATTGACAGTAGCAGCAAAACGAATGCTGCAAACTTGTGTCCAAAGGCTTGCTGAGAGAGAAGAGAAACTTATGAGGCTCGAAAAAGCCATAAATCCACTTCTCGATGATGATGATCAAGTTGCTCTGTCATATGTACTTGACAGTGTCACTAGCGAACTCAAAAAAATAAATGATGCATGGCCGTTCCTCAAGCCGGTTAACAGAAAAACAGTAAAAGATTATTACAATGTTATAAAAACGCCCATGGATCTTGAGACAATAAGCAAAAAAATAGCAGCAAATAAATATCATAGTCGTAATGAATATTTGCGTGACGTTGAATTGATACTAGAAAATTGCGTGCAATTTAATTCACATGATTCACCATTTACAAGACAAGCACAAAACCTTGTTAAAGTTTGCAGAGAAATGCTAGATGGGTACAAAGATTATTTAACGGGATTAGAAAATAAAATTTTACTTGTACAGCAGCGAGCTATGGAACAAGCGGACATTGATTCCTCCTGGATGGGACCCGATGATGAAAATTACACGACTGTTGAACACGATTTTAGAGGTAGCCGGACAAATTCACCAGACAATCCTTTCAAAAAGTCTCATGTTGATGATTTTGATTTTGTTGATGTCGAGGGTGATGTTGACGCCAACGAAAGTCCAACAAAAAGTTCCAGTACCAAGAAGAAAGACGTTCTTGAAGAGGATCTTCAATTTTCAAGCGAAGATGAGTTTGATGAAGTTCCATTTGTCTCTGAGGATCATAGAGAGCCAGGTGATTTAGAAGGAATGGAAATTGGGGTAATGCGAGTTGGGCAAGAAGGACCTGCTGATGATGACAGTCAACAGGTTGCTGAGGCAATGGTTCAATTAGGAAATGTCAGATATTATGTTGATGAACAGCAATACATTCAACAAGGTATTTTATAAATATTTCATTATAAATTTCTTATAATTAATAATTAATAAAATATATTTATTTTTTAATTTAAATTTTAATTACAGAGGAAAGTATGGATGTAGATCCTAATTATGATCCATCGGATTTTCTGCTTGCCGGGTTGCCTCCGCGGGCTGAAAAAGTTGAAGTTGATAAAATCCACGATGATTTGGCAGTATCTGAAAGTGAAGATGAAATAGAAACAGTTGATGAGCCATTGAAACAAGAAAACCAACAGCCGAGTCAACCTGACGAGGATGTTGGGGGTGATCTCTGGTTTTAAATAAATATATATATATATATAATGGTAAAATATTACATAACTAATATGTAATTTTATAATAAATTGTAATTAATAATATTTTTTTTTATATAATTAACAAAATAGAACAAGTGAATGAGTTTAATTGACGTTATTTAAAATTTAAAAAAAATTTTATTTTTCAGTATCATTATCATGATCGTAAATATTTTTACGAAAGCATTTCCAAAGTCCAAAACGTGCCTCCCAATCGACAAAAAATAATTCAGATTTATTCCAAAGTACATAGTGAATTGGAAATACATAATTATTTTTAAGTGGTGGATTTAAATGAGGTGCCCATTGCGCTCGTTCCATCATAACTTTGTTAACATAATTATAAAGAATTTTAGCATTATAAATACGACAAATTAAAGTTATTATTGCCATAACTGTTGCATGAATATGATAAGACACTTTACGATTTATTTTCGAATTAATACTTTGTAGAGTTAATTCTTGAATATTCATAACAAGACAAACTATAGCTGCTGCTGTAAATCCTGATGGTATTTCAACTGCCAACAAACAAATACTGCAGTACGTTGATTCTAAATTAACTTTCGTCATCGCGTGTTTCATTAGACTTGACAAAAAAGTATCATGAATTAATATACGATTATTTTTAAAAAACTCACACTCACTTTTACATTCTTTATTTATTTTAATTAAATAATTTGTCGTTTCGTAAAAAATTTTCGGTGTTAAAAAAAATTTTTTATTGTTATTACGATCAATTATCTGTTGGAAAATTCTATTTCCCAGTAAATTTATTTTTCGATTTGATGATGATATCATTTCCATAAGACAATTAAATAATTTATCATTAATCATGTCTGTTATTATATTTAATTTGTAATTTTTAGCTGCATACTCAACAATATTTTCTATTTCAAATATCATATTTTTAGTATTTTCTTTTTCATTATTATTATTATTATTATTATAAATAATCCATGAGGACATTTTTTTAATTATCAATAATAAATAATTATTGGGTAAATTGTTAATAATATTGTATAGTAAAATATAAAGACTGTGTTTTATATTATTATTATTATTTTTTTTTTTAATTAAATTTAAGGTACTGTCTATTATTAAATTATGATACATATCCAATAATCTTTCTAAGCTTATTGTTAATGTTTTAGTTTTAATTGCCCAAGTATATTTATTATTATATAATTTATTAATTATATTTAAAATATCACGGGATATATTATTGTGATTTTTATAATTTGATGAGTCAATTATATCTAATAAATAATTTAAAATATAATAAGTGTCGATATTTAATTTAAATAGGCCGTAAATTACATCACTGCTTAAATATTCCCATTGCCATAAATTATTTTTATTTATTAATTTAATTATAATATCAACTACTTCCTGTAATTTTCTTCCGGCAATAAATACATTAAGTAGTCGATAGTAATATATTTTTGATAATTGATAATTATTAATGTATTCTTTTTTATATGGATATGGATTACTTAATCTGTGGAAAATATCTTCGTGGCATATAAACATTAATTTTATTGAACAGCTCAGATAATCTTGAGGATTTAAATTTTTTAGTATCAATAGATGTGACGGTTTTGTCATGGCTGACATTAATTTCAGTGATTTTTTAATTTTTATTTTTTGACTTGAAGTATTTGGTTGATCATTTGAGAAACATAAGACTTTTAATTGCTCTATTTGCTTGATTAAATCATTATTTTTATTTATCAGTGACACTCTTTGATTAATTAAACTGGACATTATTTTTTTAATTTTTTTTTTTTTTTATTATTTTTATTATACCAAATATCTGATTAATTATATATTATATATAACAATTGAATGTTTATAATTATTATTATTATTATTTTTTTTTTTTTTTAATTGGTTTGAAAAATTAGGTTATATTTATTTTTGGACCATTCTCGAAATGCTCGAAATCAATGACGATTTTTTAATCAGATACAATACAGAGGGAAAAAAATGGATTCATAAATTTATATTAATAATATTTTTATGTATTTACTATTTTACAATTTTTTGACATTTAAAAATACACCCCCATCGGCACATGTTACTATAGATTTAGTATTGAATCGCATGGGAATCAAAGTTTCTTTGCATGAAGAAAATTCATACTTGGGTAGTAATTTTAAAAGTCCAATTTTCGTTTGAAGTAATCCTATACGCATACCTAAAAAAATAAAATCCGTATATTTTAATTTTTATTTGTTAATATAAATAAGTGTATTATATAATTAATTACCGATGCAAACATGTGGACCTTCTCCAAAAGGTAAATAAACGCATGACTTGCGTGTTTTTTTGTTAGCTTCCGAAAAACGTTCGGGATCATATTTATGTGGATCCGGAAAATACTCCGGATCAAAATGCAGACCGGAAATTGAAATCATAACGGGTGTGCCTTTTTCTAATACAAGATTTGAGTTTTGAATTTTGTAGTTTTCATTTGCTACGCGATCTAATACAGGCAGTGGAGGATATTTTCTCAAAGTTTCAGCTATTACCATATCCAAATACGGCAAATTCATGGCCTATAAATTAATTTTTTAAATAAAAATATTTTTTAAAAAATAATAGTAATGATAGTAATTACGATCAAGTACCAAGTCATATGTAATTTTCCCTTCTGTCTGCTCTAGACCTTTGACAATTTCAGCTCGTAATTTATTTTGAATTTCCGGCTGAAGCGCCATTTCGTAAAGAGTGAAGCTCAAAGTTGATGAAGATGTTTCGAAACCCGCACTTAAAAATACTACCGCTTGTGCCAGTAAATTATCACCGTCAAAATCTTTAATAAAAATTTGAATCAGATATAACGTCGAATTAATTATACAAATGATAATTTGAATTACCAAATTCATCGTGGAATAATTGAGTTTTGTTAGTTCTCAAATCAATTAACGCGTCAATTAAATCTCCTCTTTTACTTCCACATCGTTCTCTTTCATTTATAACATCCCACAAAGAATTACGTAAAAATGTCGCACTTTCTTTTGGTACAAATTTAAGTCCAAGTGGAGTTGCTAATTGTGGCGCAAAAAATAGTGACATTGCCTCAAAATTACGATAAAAAGTTGGTTTAAATATTTTACGTCCGCTTTCACGAAATCCAGCATTCGGATGATTCAAACAATTAGCTCGAATTCCAAATGCCGTTGTTGAAATCATGTCAGTGGTGAATCTTGCACATAATTCTTTAACTTCTATTATTTCTCCTTTTCCTAAAACACAATAATTTTAAATAATTTTAAATAATCCACTAAATAATTCATATTTTTATTACCTTTAAAATTGTGAGATTCCATAAGTGACATAAGATCGTCTCCAACATCAACCATTAGTTTAAACATTTTTTTGACCCTTCCAGAACTATAAATAGGGGTGAGTTTGGTTCTAACTATTTTCCACTGTGGATTTTTAATAAAAAATAAATTTGCGTCGCCAATCCGATCGTACGGACTTGCTTTAGCGAATCTGTCATTGAAATAATTGAAATCTTTTACAAGAATATTTTTAATAAGTTCCGGATCGCGAACCAAAAGAAAGGGTCTATCGAAAACATAAAATCCCATGTAAGGCAACCCAGCGCTCCATTCATACATATCTTGAGCCCACTGTCCTCCTGATCGTTTTGTCGTCAAACAATCACCAAAATTACCAACAAATGGAGTTGGTGTAATCTCAGCAACTCCCCGTCTCTTCCAGTATTTAAATTTTCGAGTCATGTACAAGTATGCGATAATTATTAATGTCGATAATAAAATTACACTATCCAGAACCCAATATTTTAATGTCAAAGCCATTTCTTCTTTTTCTTCTTCTTTTTCTCTATATATTATTATAAGACAATATATTATAATATTTATAATTCGTATAAAAAAAAAGTCTTTTTATAAAAAACATCATAACATGCGTGATTTTTTTTTTTATCGTAACTGGAGATGCGGTTACATAAACTGTGGAAATTTTCTATATAATTTCACTTTTCACCTTCTTTTACACACATTAAATATGTTTTTAAAAAGTAATATTAATTTTATAATTTTAAACGATTAATAAAATTATTATTTTTTTTTTTTTTAACTTTTTTCTATTCAAATAAAAATATTGGAATAATTATTCAAGTTTTCGTGTTAGATCAGCGGGCACATAAATTTATTTAAACAGAAATAACTAAAATTTTATCAGTACAAGATTAATTGATTAATTAATAATAATAATAATAATAATAATAATGATAATATTTACCTGTATAAATATGTAAACAATGTCCGAAAGATAAACAAACACTTTGTTTCCTTGTTTTATGGTAAGCGGCTGTCTAACGTTACAGATCGTGGTCTTAGGCTGCAGAAAGTGGTTTGGATCGTCTGAATAAAAACGCAAACCAGTAATTGAGGTGAATGCCGGTACGTATGCCTTTCTCCGGGGTTGGATCTCAGTTCAGTGTCTTGTGATTTTCTATTTTACGTGCATTTAAAAAAAAAACGAGATAGGGATATTTTTGTAATTACTTTTAATAAAATAAAAGTATAACAAGTTCATGGCTTATCATTTACAAATAAGTTTTAGCAATAAAAAGTTTAAAAATTTTTTAATTTATTGTAACCAGTTTACATAATTTTATTTTACTAGCTCACAAATATCATTTGGTCTTTAGATTTTACACCCTTATTTTGAATTTTTTTTTTACTTAAGAAATTATCGAGGACACGAATTAAATTTGTTAAAAAATTCTGGTTCTTGTTGATACTTATAAACCATTTTATTTAAATAATCTTGATGTGATCTCTGCTGTTGTGATAAATGTAAATTTTCTTCAGCTATTTTTTTTCGCAATTCCCTAAAAAATAGTCAACAAATATTACAAATAATAAGTACAAAGAAACAAAAAAAAAAAAAAAAAAAAAAAAAAACAAGAAAATTTTTAATACATTTTTTGACGATTCAATTCTTGATCATAAAGTTCGGCCGCTTGAGCATTACCGATCATCAAACGATCCCATTCAATGTTTTTTTGTCTTTCTTCTTCTTTCATTTTCTATAATGACAAAATAAATAAATAAATAAATAATTTCCGTTATATCCGATAGTAAGTAAAGTAGAAAATGGACAGATCCATTATCTTTATCTATCAAAGTTAAATAAAATCCTAGCCTGAATTTCTTTCATCTGCCGAGCTTGTTCTTCCCATATACATTTAATCTCATCAGATGTCATACCCTTATAACGACAAGCAAGTAATTTGTTTGGTCCACAATAACTTAATGCTTGTTCACGAGCTTCTGTTAAGAAATCACCGGTAACATTATTATAAATTTCAGCACGTTTGTCTTCCTCATCTTTTATTGCTTCACATTTACTGCGATATTCTTGTTCTTCAGCCTCGATTGAATAAATAAATAATACTAATTAAATTTATATAAATTTATATAAATATATATATATATATATATATTAACAAATAAATAAAAGATAAAATTTACAAGGGCACGATTAAATTGTGCATTAGCTTCATTGAGTTTTCTTCGACATTCTTCCTCCATACGTCCAAGGTCAATTGCGCGCCTGTCCCTAGATAAAATAAACTGTTGAAAAGATACATCAGCGTTTTTTTCTTTTTCTTTATTTTTTTGTTTCTCATACACCTGCTGCATAAGACAAGATTGCATCTGCTCTTTATGTTTATTCAGTCTTTTAGATCGTTCGAGATCTTCCCCCTCGAATCTGCAAAAAAAAATTATTTATCAAATCTTCAAATTATTATTATTTATTATTATAAGAAAAAAAAATATTTATTTAAACAAACTTTTGAGCAGACGACGGTCCAATTCGCGGATCATCATCGGCTATACGTGCTGGTAGTGATTTTTTTAAATAATCGGGATCATAAAGATCAAAGTCACGGCGATCCTGCGGACGTTGATGGATTTTGCGGTATGAATTTATATTACGATTTATCTTCTTCCTTTCCTAGAACGTTAATTAAACTCTTAGAAGCTGTAAAACTAGATCATTACTTAAGAATTAATAAATATTTCTACCAACGATTATAAAAACAATTTATTAAAATTATTTTTACTAAAATCCATAATTTAAAATATTTATTTTAAAATAATGTAACAAATAAATATTTATATTCAAGATTATCAAGTTATTTTTTAAAATATAGTTGAATTTTTTTTTTTTTTTTTTTTTTTTTTTTTTTCATACTATCAAATATCAAATTGAACGGACTCTTTAATGCGCAGTACCAGGATATATCAGTTGCAAAAGATAATGCGTGGGGATTACATGGGAAAAAAATTTAATCATGAGTATGACAAACCTCTTCTTCCCGCTTGTCAAGCATCATTGCAAACTTACTGCTAACGACCAGAGCTTCATCCATCCGGCATTCTCGTTCTCGTTCTTGCTGACGCAGACGTTCTTTTTCTTCTATTTGCTTATCCAAGAACTCTTTGTCTATCTGCAGTACAAATGTATATATTTTAAAAAAATAAATAAATATATGTGGATATATTTTGAGTAACCGATTTTATTTTTTACTTTCACCGAAATAAATAAATAAAATTCTTTCAGATATACATTAGTCGGTTAAAATAAAACAAAAAAAAAAAGTAATGCTTTTAAATATTTATTAATCTCCTGAGTATGAAAGATTAATGAAACCTAAGATATCATTTTATTTTAATAATTTTTTTTACGTACAACTTACATGTTTCTTATCATTTATATTTCTCATGGATATATATCAATTTAATGAACATTAATCTTCGTTTAAAATTTTTTTTTTGCAAAAATATATATATATTTATATATATATATATATATATATATATATATATATATATATATATATATATATATTTTGCATTTTTTATTGCAAATTAATTATATTTATAAATAGACAAAAGTATGCGCCATTATTTTTTACTTTAGAAAATTTTTTTAATAGTAGACATAAATAAAAGTTTACCTTAATTTGACAACGGGGATCAAAAATTCTCAGCTTTCTAGCTTCTTCATTTCGTCGTTTTTGTTCGATGCAAGCGGCGACCTTGAGATCCTGCGGCGTAGTCGGCGGAAACTTGAGCATTTTTAGTTTAAAAAAATAATAATATTATATACCGCTATTCAGTAATTTTAACTCGTATCAATTTCGCATGTGAAAAAAAATTATCGTGTTTCAAAGTATAAATCAATCGTAAAATAACTGTTTCGGTCAACACCAGTTCAACTAAAATACCTGACTTCAGACGGTAGACTCATCAATTGAAACAAACGTATCAGTAACCATGGATAATTTTGTTCATATCATTGATTAAACAATTGCAATGAAACCCCGTAAATTATTTATATTAAAAAAATAAAAAAATGTATTCTTGGACTTTTATAAAAATGAAAAAATTTTAAAGGTCATCCAGGGGTGTCACCTGCGTAGTTTTGGGCCCAAGAAAAATAAGAAACACGAAAACCGGCTATTTAATAGCTGGTATTTATATATGTGGATCAATAATATAGTAGTAAAGATAAACATGATATGACGAAACATTAGCTAGGTGGGGTAATATTATCAGCTTTAAAGGTACTCCGACCATGGATAATCCGAGCTCGACGCAGATAACTGTGTTAAAATTCACCAAATAGCTATTAAATATAAATCGATTTATCAGAGCATGTGTAAAATCTCCTAGTAATCACATCATCTCTTTAATTATCAGGTTTTTTTTTATTAATTGATAACACACGATAATTAAAAAAAATAATATATATTGTAGTTCTTAGTAGATAACTACCAAACTTTAGATTTTTGAGGAATAAATTTAGGAACGAGTTAAACAGTAAGATGTGTAATATATATACGTATGTAGATGTTACGATTAAAGCGGAGTTATTGATGCAATTACTCAGTAGACGACGAGAAACTTGCTTGGCAACGAGACTATAAATGATATTGACCAATGCGTGGTAAAACTGTCACGTCTCGTGTGATTAAATTGCTTGTGTACATATGCAAGTATGTATGCTTATATATTTTGTATATTAAGACGTGAGATGAAGAGTAAAAAATGGCTAACAGCCACGTGTGTTTAACAAAACAACATATTATGCCAAAAAATACAAATAAAATATATATACACATTAATTAGTGTTTATTGTTGATCGGATTTAATTAAATAAATATATGTTATAACGGAATAATTATTAGTTTACTAATTATATTTGTCAATGGCTATCTAAAGTATATTATATATCACGAAGGAAACATAAATATTTATAAATTAAGTTCAGGGTCAGGTTGCGTCAAGATATTGCCGATCATTTCAGATTTAATTCTTAATAAAAAAAAAAATTTAATAACTTTTTAACTGGGTCATTTATCATATATGGATATATATATATATATATATATATATATATCTATTTTTTTTTGTAATTTATGATATATTTAATTATCAAAAAATATTATTATTTTGTTGGCATTGATTTTTTTTTTTTTTGGGTGATATATTAATTCGATCGGGTCATTGTCACGCAGAATTGTAAATAAGTTAATAAAATAATAGTTTGTAAAAAATATTGGTGATAGGATTTTTGTAAATGAAAAAATGAGTTTTAAGTATAATTCTCATAATACTCTAATTACGGTATGGACATATACGAGCAAAATTGTCGCGAGTTTGTTCCAGCTACGCGAGCCAGCTGTGAATTATCACGTCTTCAAGTTCAAGGTTGTTGCTCATTCGTGCGTCATAAAGCGAATTGCAATCGTCTACTTCTACTTGCCACTATATATTTTTCTAGAATATTTATAGACAAAAATCATATATGCAACTACTAACTACTATTTTTATTATTATATTTTTAAGATTTTTTAAAATTTTCAGTTTTAAATTTTCTAAATTTGACATGAAAATTTATTGCACAATACATTTTTTTTTTTTTTTACTAATTTTGAGATTAATAGCTTTTAATAGAGGTTTGTTTTATCAAATAATAAAAAGTCAGTAATCCGTAGATGAATTTTAAAAATTTGTCATCTTAAAAAAAAAAAAAAAAAAATGATGAAAATTACGTTTAAAAGCGTATAATAGTTTGGAAAATAAATAAACAGAATGAAACTCATCGTGGCACATTTGGATCGATGCTTTTTATACACTCACCACAGGACGTTTATTAGCGCAAGTCCAACTGTAACGATTCAAATTTTGTGTATCTTAAAGTTTCAAGGGCACTCTATATTCACCTCACACGTATATATTTTTATAACTGTGTCGCATATGACCACAATTAGACAGTTCCTAAAAAAAAACATCTAGACGATCGGTAGCCTTAAAGTGCTGGTACATTACAGATACTATTTCAAAAATTTCTAAACAAGTATCAGTAGGTACTCTGTAGTAGTATTGTTACTCAATTAAAACAGGATGCAATTTATAGATTAATAAATTTAATTGACGATAATAGCCCACTAACGGGCATTAAAAATTATTTGATAAGTGATTCTTAGAAAATTTCGGAATGATAAAAGAATCTTTATAATGTCTTAGCTATGATTCATCTCTCAATGATTATTAAATATCATGGATCATTTGAGTTCCGGTGGTACTCGGGAAGATAAAATTAATAAAATTATACATGAATTATCTCTTTGTACGTTGCCAAGTTAAATTATTATTCTTGGCTCAACGTCTTGATTCCACTCGCCAAAAATTATGGATAACCATCTGACCAACAATATTATATTACATTATTAACAATTAATACATACTTATGAACCAACAAAACAATATATTTAAATCTATTACTATTACTTTTATTAAATATTAAATATTAATAATAATTATGTTAAAATTTTATTTCCATAATTTGCTGCATTGACCTAATTTACGACAATAAACGTTAAATTTACCAGTGACCCGACAGATAAACCAAACACGTGACAAAAATACACATGACAAAGTGCATATGCAATATGTTTGCGTCTGGTTTACAACTCAAACTTAAATTCTAATATAATTATTTTTATATACAACATGAATATATTATTTTTTTTTTTTTTTTTTTTTTTTTTTTTTTTTTTTTATTTGTGTCCTACTCAGAATCTTATGAGTGGAGCTCGAATGGGACGATAGGGATAAAAAGGGATATCCAAAGGCCAATGCAAGGATCTACAGGACACTGGACTCAGGGCACTCGGGACAAACGAGTAAAAATAAAATGGAGTGACTAGTTGACGATCAGACTGGATCAGACTGGATAAGACTCCAACCTCCAACACTGAGGTTCAGTAAAAAGGAAAAGTAAAAGAGTGCAAGTCTATATTGTATAATAAAAAATTTTTCATAATAACAATCTGAAACAAGAGTAACATCACTAGCACAACCATCATTACATAGAGCTGTAAAGTTGTCAAGAAATTACACGGACAATGTATACATAATCATTAATAATACATATCTCTAACTCTATCTTAATCTCTATCTCTCTTTCTATTTAAATTTATCTATATTTATATATACATATATTATTATTGTTATTATTATATTACGTTTCTGCTAGTAGATATAGCAGTGTATAGTAAGACCAAGACAATGTGCGGCTGCGCGTGCGCGGTCTGGATATATGACGCGATGACGTCACGTGGTTGCTCCGGGCCAAGAAGCGCGATACGATAGAATACGATAGAATACGACTGAATACGACTGAATACGACAATACGAGGATAGAAGGCAACTCGACAAACCTGACCAACAGCACCAGCAGCAGCCACCGCGAGAACCGCGAGAACCGCGAGAACCGCGAGCATCAAGTCAGATTGCCAGACAGCCAGACAGTTAGTCTAGCCGCGTACCTCAAGCTGTGAGTTTGTGAGTACTAATTCCTATTTCACGTGTCCTACTCACCTGTCGACGTTCTTCCTTATCTTCGTACTTGAAAAAAAAAGTTATTAATATTTTTTAAAAATATTATTAAATACATAATCAGGTATGAGATCAATGACTCAAGTTAAAGTAATTCCGATAAAAGATTTATCGATAAGAAAGTGATTACATATTATTTTTTCTTCTTATCGAGATTAATTGGTATTGTGTAATATCTAGCACGGAGACGCGCATTTGATTATCGACTTGAATCTGTCGACAGGAGTACTAAACTGTAAGGTATATATATATATACATATATCTTTAATATACACAGACAAATTATTTGTCTGTGTGTGTATATTTTATATTGAGCAACCCCTTCTTCTCAGCAGCTCATTCACTTTTGCGCACTCTCACTTGAGTCTTTTTTTCTTGTTGTCCCCAGCTGCTGGTTGCTGGTACAGCATTGAAGGATCTTTTGGTTATTGTGTGTGATAGAAACTAGTTCTCTTGTTTTTTAATATTATTGATTGTATTATTTACTCACTGACATTAAAAGTTGTGACTGATAAATAAAAAAGCTAAACTATTTGTGATAAAGTGGCATTTACAGGGAGCAGAAAATAAAATATTGGAGACATTGTAATCGATTTGTTTGGAGCTTGATGAATTAAAGGATTTTTCAGAGAGCAGCAACCGGTTTTAGATGCACCAGGTGGTAATTTTACCATTAATCAACTGAGATATTCTTACTCTATTTGATAAAAATAATAATAAATCCGAGTAATTGCTGTAAGATTCCAAGTGGGTAAATCGTGTATTTATGTTGCCACTTGCACCTCACTGGACAATTCCACCAGGAGTATACGTTTTCCATTACATTGTGACGTGATAAAAATAATAAACAACTTTACGCATAGTGTAGTTTAGTTACGGAGGTTTTTAATTATTATTATTATTATTATTATTTTTTTTTTTGTTACTGTTGTTGTTAGTTAGTTAAAGTCAGTGTATAGTTTATTTAAATTGTACTATGTTAGAATGAGTTGCTCGGTGAAGATCTCGAGCAAGGGCTGGGCCAGCTCGCAGCAGAGGCGTATTGGCTCTTTGCCTGAAGAAACCAATGTGTTACTAAGTCAAGCTGCATCGCCAGTAAATTCCGGAAGTACAGTTATAAGTACACTAGCATCAACAGCATCAGCAACAATAGCAACGGCAACAACAACAACAACAACAACACAAGTACTTATTCCTCAGCAGCAACAGTTGCTGTTACAGCAACACCATCAACAGACAGTAAAAACTGTTCAATCTAAAGCACTTGCCAAGTCGATAGCTACTAAAAAAGGCGAAGACACAGCAAAATTACTTAAATACATTGATGACAATATAATTGGAAAAAATGGGACTTTCTTTGGACCATTTGGTCGCAGGAAAGGTAAGATTATATTTTCCATTTTTTTTTTTTTTATTTTGCAATAAATTATTATGATTTTAAATTAAATATCAATATTGGTCAAATGACAATGAATGTTTGTTTAAAAATAAATAATTATTTAAATTAATTAAAATCGTGCCGGTAGTATATCATAACCGGAAGAAGTTTATCTACATCTGGTTAAGGCATCCAATGTCCACCGATCAAATGCAATAATTTATGTTTCGTTTTATATATTATATATTGTCTGGTTTTGTTATGCAATGATGGATGTATAAAGTATTAAATTCAAGTAGCAGCTGATGCGATCATCGGCCATAAGTTTTTGTTTGATAGACTGCGCGGCGACGCTTTGCTTTATTAACGTAATCACTTAATCACATTTAATAATCAATTAGACGTTGTATACAAATATTATTATTATCATCATCATCGTATAGAAATTAATATCACTGGAACCAAATAACAGTTGCGGGGGTTTTTTTTTTGCCGATTTCTCAGGTTAGGATGATAAATTATTAGTAAGTTTGCAACCCAACAATTGCGAAAGCACTTGAAGCTGAGCAGACTGCAGGACGCCGACAATTAAATTGTGTAAATATTATATCAGATGGTAATTTTGGGTTTGGATTTTTTTTTTTTTAATATTTTTTTTTTTCTTATTTTTTTTTTTTTTTTTTATTACTGATGTTAGCTTGAGGTGATAATATTAATAATTGGATGGAAAGATACGAGTTAGTTATGATAAAGTTTGAATAATCTATTGTAGACAATATGTTATGTGTACTATCACTGTATCACTGTACTGTAGTATTTTACGACTTTGTTTTCATTTTTTATGGATCACTATCGTTATCTCGATAGGATGTTATTTTTTTCTAATTCGCGGTAATATTACATGAGATAAGATGATTTATTTATTTGTCTATTTATCAAGTTATTTTGCTGCTGAATAGAGTTATTTGTAAGAAAATAAATATAATTATTTTAAATGTATAGAGGAATTACATATTTATAAGATTTGTGAAATGAAAAAAATGTTTAGATTGAACCAGTTTTACTACATACATTAGATTAAATTCAAGTGGTTTTCCGTGACCTACAATTAAAAGTAAAATTTTATTTATTATTTGTTAATTATTGTTATTATTATCATTATTTTTAGCCCCTTAGTGACAGGACTTTATTTATATATATATAAAGACATCATCGTTAACTTTAGCATTGAATTAAATTTTTTTTTCTTTATCAATTTAAGTCAATGACAATGATAATTAAAATAATAAATATTTTCAGCAATCAAAATTATAAACAAAAATATTAATTGTGATTTTATGGAATTAAATTTTTTAAATTATTTTTGATAACATTGAAATTATAAGGTTTTTTTTTTTTATCGACATTATAATAAATTTTTGTAGACACAGTTGCTGTTCAAACATACAGAGAACATATTTTTATAATTTAATCTTGTTTTGTTTTATCACTTGCAGAGTGCGACACGGGCATTTTATCTGCAAATAACTAAAGTAATAATACAGTATAATGAGCCAAATGTTGTCTCTCGTGATTGCCACGCGTGCATCACGCATTCAACAATATCATTTTTTATCATACTAGACTTCGATCGTATTATTAAACTCATATTAAATTACTCATCTTTATACAATCAGAATAGAATAAAATAAAATAATTATAAAATTCAATATTTTGCGAAAAAATTTTAAACTTTTGCATTCAGAAAAATATTAATTGCAGTAAATTTCTTTTACTTAATAACTTTATATTAGTTTTTTTTTTTTTTTTTTTTTTTTTTTTTTTTTTTTTTTTTTTTTTTTTTTTATATATACTTTGTGAAATAAGGATTTATTGTGAATGTAAAAAACATGAAAAACTTAGTCAGTGATTTTTCTTTATTTGGTTTTCCAATGCCCAAGTGATTCACTTATTAGCTACATTAAAAGGTCATTGCACGTGTATTTAAATTTTCATTTAACTTTACCTTAATAAATATACTTTTTTTAACATGATAATTTATTTTATAAATTTGAATATCATTCAAATTTCTATTGATTATAAATATTTAAAATAATTTCCCAACTCGTAATTTATATCAATTATTGTTTTAATATTTCCAATTCATTAAACTTTTTAACTTCAATAGATGAAAGTTAATAATGATAATTATTATGTTGAAGTAATTAAACAATGAAAAAAAAAATAAATAAATAAATATCAAGATATGTTATAAATTTATGTAGAGTTGGACAACATTTTAGCTTGAATAGAACTACCATAATAAAAAATAAAAAAACTGACTACTAATCTATTAATTATCTAATGCTGCAAAACATCTAATAATTATCGGTATTCAATAAATTGTAAAGATTACTCTTTTATGACACTCCTAACTACTATTGTATTTTTTGCAATAATTAAAAAAAAAACAATGTCTTCATGTTCTCAGTGTCCTCGACGCAAAGTGCATGAAAACGCGTGATTCATCAGCATTACAATAAAAAATAAAAAAATAAAAAAATTCATCCGTCTGTTTTTTTCCACTTTATCAAATTCAAACTAATATCGTGTAACAAAAAAAATTAATTTTTATCATAAAAATATTTATAATTTTTACAAAAACATTATTAATTGTGATTTGTTAATTTTTTTTTACAATATAAAATAACTTTGATAATTAACATATCTTTAATATATATATATATATACAAGTTTTTTCATACTGAAAATAATGACATCACTGCTTGTTTACACTATACTGAGTCAAATACTATACCCATGCGTAACTTTTCGTTTGTATAAATATATATATATACATATATGTTTTTATAAATGATGAGTGAATAAAAAAGAGAAAGCATAAGATGACGTTGTACTTTGACATATTTTTAACTTTTTATTATTTCTAACTATAAGGAAGACAATTTTTTCTGTATATATTTTAAAATTTATTACTCACTGATAATGATAAAAAAAAATTTGATAAATAAATCATTTTCATAACAACTAACTTGTCTTTATTATACTCATGTTATTCGGTTATTGACATTTATTATAAATCACATTTATTTATTTATTATCATAAAAATTTAGCTTATAAAATAAATAATTAATTTAAATATTAAAAACAAAGTTAATAAAATACTTAAAATAAATAACATGACCTTTTGATGTTAATTTTAAAAAATTTTTTTTATTCAACATTGTCTGCATCTATATATATATATATATTTATCAAGTATAAATCGAATATTCAAATGAAAATCTACTTACTCACATTATTAATAAAATCACGGCATGTACTTACATAAATAAATGTATGTATGTATGTCATGTATGTACATACGTTAATACATTCTATAAAATTGCATCGCATCGGTATAATATTTTTTATTTTAACGTATTATGTACAGTGTGTGCTATTTGCAGTATTATTATTATTATTATTATTATTATTATTATTATTATTATCATATATGGTATAGTGTAACAGGACATAAAAATAATAAAAATAATATAAAACAAGTTGAAGCTGCGAAGCGGGTATGACGTATGCATGTGTCGCGCCTACTTGTGACCTCCAAACCAACTTTTAAAAACCACGTGCACACGAGATGACCGGCTTTATTTTTTGTTATCTTATGTTACACAGTAGTACAACCCATGCTTTTTTTAACTAAATTTTATTTACATTTAACATTGTTGATATAGAAAAAAAAATTTAAATATGCAGACATGGGATCCATTTATTTTTGTCTGTAAAAAATTTTCCGGCTCTAAAAGCTTAATATTTTTTTTTCAATTATTTATTCTATGACGATGTGAATAATAAAGAAAATTCTTATCTCAGTTTTTTAGTAAATTATGTAGATTTTTAAATTTTAAAATGCGTCATTTAAACGTCTAATTGTGAATGCAATTCATTTTTTAAACTTTTTTGACCTTCAAGTTTTTCATATATAAAAAAATAGGAAGGAAAATTGTGAAAATTTATATATTTAGCTACAAATCAATAAAAAAAAAAAAAAATTAATAATTAATCAACTGAAAAATTGACAATGAATAAAAATAAAATAAAATATCGATATTTCCTCTATGAGCTGGAGGAATCAAGTTTTAGCGACATTATTTTTAAAAAAGTATTGATTATGACTGTTATGAGTATGACAATGGGAAAATAATTTTTATCATTAAATTTAAAAAACTTAAAAAGAAAAAAAAAATACTTTAGTCTAGAATTTAAAAATTCGCTACAAGCTCGAATTTATCAAATAAAATTTTTTTTCCTTATTCTTAATTGACTTTTGCTTTGATTAAGGATTATTGATCCTTTAATATATATCAGTTACACTTTATTGAAACAATATTTTTATCAATATTTGTTAGGTTAAAATGGTTAAAATGTTACGATAAACCGGCTCTTAAAAGGAGCACAACTTACAGAGTTTTGAAAGAAGAAAAAAATGTAGTCGAATTTCTGAACTATCAAAAAAATAAATATTTTTTCTTGTGCTATTGATTACAGTCGAGAATATATATATATGTATATATACAAATAAACACACTGTAATGAACATTTAATAAGAAAGTGTGTACATATTGTGTAAATTACTTATTCGTAATAAAAAAAAAAAAAAAAAAAAAGAAAAAACAACTGGCAAAATGTAGTTGGCATTAAATCAAACAAAATCTTGGGCAAGAGGCAATTTCCATTCATACCTTGTTTTTTCAACTGTATATTAAATCAATTAATTACTCGTTAACTAAACGTTTTAATTTTCAAGGTTAATTATTTTTTGTATAATTCACCTAAAAAGTTAATGATTTACCAATCACATATTTAACTCAGCCTATTGAATTTAAAAACAAAAAAAATATTTATACTTGAATTTATTGGTGGCAGATTTGAAAAAAAAAAAAAAAATAATTCATTTTTAATGACTCGATAAAATGTTGGTTATTTAAAATATATATAACAGGCAATACAATCAATAGTCAAAGACATTAAATAATTTACGAGCAGCGGCTTAGATGAAAGTAATAAGCCAGGACATGACACAAGCTAGAAATAATGTTTATGTATTTATTTCCGCTGTTTGTAATCTATCACCGTTTCTAATGTTACCATTGAGATGACTGTGCTCTGTATTACAGCTGTATAGTATAATAAATACAAAGTATATACACCGAGAAGAAGAAGGAGAAATAAGTACTTATGAAAATGCATACATTAATACATAATACACAATATTATTAAAAAAAATATTTATCGTCTCGATAGAGTCTGGCCTCGAATCACCATTTGCTAAATATCACCGGAAATTACCCGCGTACAAGTAAATCTTTTAAATCACCAGATTCTAAAATATACTTGTACTAACTGATGATCTTTTTGTTGACTATATTCAAACATATATATGTTTTTTTTTTATTACCTAGCAAAGCTCATCTATCTTAGTTGTCAGACTACAGTTATTCGTGGATATGAGTCACTGTTTGAGCGCACAAATATAAAGTTATAATCTACCATGAAGAGCTCACGTTTATAACGTGTCTTATTTTTTAAAAACAATATTATATTATTTCAATTCTATATAGTCATCAATTAAAAATTTCTACATGCTTCCAATAGTATTTTTCTATCCATTTAAGTACTAATATAAACTAATAATACTAATATTTATAAAATTTAAATCGGGTATTTTTGTATAAGCTTCGTTAGTTAATTGGCTTGTCGCAAGTGTCGCGATAAATAACGATAAAGAGTTAAATTTTTTTTTTTACTTCTATTGATTGTTTACTTGTCATTTAAACGTAAGACTATTTACTAATATTGAAAACAACTTGTAATGGTTAAAGGAATTTATTAGATACGCAGTAAAATAATTTTCCACTGTTTACTTAGGAAAAGTTTAGGAAATTTGATCATAGTTAACGAGTTGTTTACGCACATAGCACACAGTTAAAATTTTTATAGCTAAGCTCGTCCAATCACAATTTTATTATTATAATTATTGTTATTACTAAAATTCAATGTCACTTGCTAAATATATGACGAGTCATACTATAGGAAAATCATACTTAACTTATGCCAAACTCTCACTGATTTACCTACGCAAATTAATATTATGCTATTAATTATTTCTATTAAATTTTTTTAAATTTAAAAGTCATTTTTTTAATGAAAAATTTAAAAAAAATTCAATTACTTTAAAGTTAAAATTATATTTATTATATAAACTTATTTTATTCTTAAAATAAGTTGCAAGAAAGTTTATATAAATAATTTACATATTCTTAAAATAGTATCTCAATAATAATATATACATATATAATTTTTTTTTTAAATTTAACTGACACGTAAATTTATTATAAATAATTTTTACTCTTCCTGTTTTTTTAATATTTTTGCTTTCGCTTAACTACATACAAATATATGTATATAATTTGCATATATTTATATATTGACAAAATTATCTGCATACGAACATTTGTTAAAATACATACCAACACCTAATACAAAATAATATAACATCGACATATATCTATATATATAGTTACGTAAGGTGGCACGTTATCCGTCGTAAGCGTCAGTGCGACTGGAAAAGATATATATATATATATATATATATATATATATAATATGTATTCATGTACATTGTGCATATTAATGATGTTAAAATTATGAAAAACAAAAAAAAAAAAACAGAGTGTTAATGATTATTGTAATAATAAATAAATAATTTGTGACGAGAGAATTTAAAACTAACAATGTTTTGTTTTTTTAATCAAAAAATAAATCCATTAATCACTTGTTATGACTTATTAATTATTTAGTAATAGATAGAACGTAATAAATTATTAGGATAATTATGTAATTTTTTATTTTTGTGAAATAAATAAAAATTTTTTTTAATAGTATCTTGTTGTAAGAATTTGACTTGAGTAGATTCAACAATTGAACGGCCAATTAAACGTAAGATATTTTATATTTCATACATAAGTTACATAAATATAACTTTATTTATATATATTGTATATTATGCTTATGCCGAGATGTCTGCTGTGTGTTGATATGAGTGAAAAGACGTAAGTAAATTCTTAACTAGTCGGAATTGCTTGTAAGAGTGCAATTGAATTGCAAACGCAATGCGTTTTTACACGGCCACTATTTTTTTTTTTTTTTTTTTTTTTTTTTAACGGATAGTTAACTTTGGATATTGCAGGCGGTCTTAAATTATTATATTTTTTATTAAATGTTTGCATAATAAAGTGATTATTAAATATACATTAAGTAAGATTAAATAAATTATTGGTCATAAAATAAATTTATTTTTTTTGTAATTTAAAAATTTTTGACGGTGGACGAGCTCATGAAAATATCCAGACAATTATTTCATAAGATCATAAATGTTTTCATGACTTGGTAATTTCGATTTCCTCATTATAAATATATATGAGTACAAAGTCTCTAGTGTCATAAAGACACGTGAGCTTAGATATTTGCATTATTGCCTAGACAGTTTGTTCAATTAAAGTCGTGAGAAAATTTATTTATTTATTTATTTATCAAACTGCGCTGCGGATATTTCCACTGGCCATTTAATATTTATATTAACCGATATAAATTTATTTTACCATAGAAACAATGAAATTTTTATTTTCATACTATATAATACTATTAATTTTATTTTTCTTATATTAATTAAAATATATCATACTATAGTAATTAGTAGAGAGAATTATCATTAGTATCAAAATTTAATTACGTCATCACTCATCAGACAATTAAACCACAGTAGCATTAGAATTGATACTTAATACCAGTAATTGCTACAGAAATCAGTTTTAATATTAAAATAATACTAGTTGTATGGTAGGACAAAATTTTTTATTGAATAAAAATTATCAATTATAAAAATAAAAAAAAATAAATTTAAAAGTTGTAGTATTTATTTTAAAAAACTTAATAACTTTAAAGATCTCTAGTAATTTATTGTAATTATTATTTTTTTTTTAAAATAAATATAAAAGCTCAGACTGTGCTTTGTCAGCACCTTAGGCCAATGAACTACTGCACGAATGACCTCGTTACACACTGCATCACTTACAAATATATATGTATATAAAATGAAAAAAAAAAAAAAAAAAAAAAAAAAAAAGTAATTGTCACGAATTGTTATTATCTGATCTTATTATAACTTGATCGATGTAAACAAAGTGGAAAAGCTTTTAACTTGTGTCTCTTAGTTGATAAATCAGTTTTAAAAATATCATGTAAGCTCGATAATATAACAGCCAAGTCCATTGACCCCGTCTGATATATATTTATATTTAATATATATGGATGGATAGACAAAAAATAAAAGGACACCATTTAGCATTTTATATAATTATGTGAAAATTTTTAATTTTTTACCGATAATTGTAAATAAATTAAAAGTTGATTATCGGGAATGGAAAAAATATATTATTATTTTATTAGTTTTTGGGGGTAATGATAATTTGAGTCTGAAGCAAAATCGTTCATTGAACTTTTGCATGATCAGATTAAATTACTTTGTAGGATTAATAAGGTAGCTGGTATACATTTTAAATGGATCGATATTACAGCAGCCAGTAGCCGTCATTGTAATATGAAATATTCAATTATGGGGAAAATAATATATATTAATTCAATTAGTAGTACTCTATTCCACTCCCTTTTAGTTTATTTCTTTCTTTTGAACATTGAAAAAAAAAAAAAAAAAAAAAAAAAAAAGTCAACCATTCCAGGTTGATTATTACAAAATTTTTCCACTATTCCATTTTTTTTTAAATTAAAAAATTTATTAACATTTGAAAAATAAAATCTGGTCGCATTATCTAGAGTGCCAACTTGCCCCATCTTCCGAGACTCCAAAATAAAATTTTTATTAGTATAAAAAAAAAATTCCCTTAAAAATAGTGTTTCATGTCATCCCGAGTTCCTGAATCTCTCTCTCTAGTCTCTCTATATATATTTATTTAATTGTTTTGAACAAGATAAAGATGAAGAGTAATGTTCAATGAATGTCCAGTGGTCTAAAAATATAAGTCTTAATAGTCGACTTAGGAGCATTAACCGAAACATACAACAGCCAATTTAGTTAACCGATAATAGCAGCAAGTAAAAAAGCCGGTCAATATTTTTAGACGTATGACCCGCGACCTGTTTATAAATTTTTTAATTATTTTATATCAGAGTTTATGCAATATGGCGCTTTTAATTCTTACTTTATTTGTTTTTTCTCAATAAAATTGGGAAAAATCATATTTTCCATTAATATTGTTGGCACACTTTCTTTTAGATCTCATTTTAATTGTGCCAATAAAATTTAAAACATTTGATAAATAAAAAATTTTATTGTCACTTGTCGTTCTATTTCTTGTCCTCGTAATCATTGAAAATTTATTTTAACTTCAATGTTTGAAATATATATTTATGTTCACATATTTATAAATTTAAATCATTGCCAAGTATTTTGTTATAAAAATAGTATTAAAATTCCTCATTTTCTTATTTTAAATTAAATAAAAATTAAAATTACTATTTATTTAAAAGTTTTTGCCATCAAATTTTTAAAAATAAAAGCTGTCAAAATTTCTATCTATTAATAAATAATATCCCCGTAGAAGATAGTAAAAGCACAAACATTTATAAGTCAGCAAAATTTTATTAAAACTTTTTTTTTATCCGTATGAATTTCCCTCTAAGAGTATTGACTTGAAAATTGGGTCGAAGGGGTCACGATACTAAATTAAACTTGGATTAAAATAATGACTCTCTTATTATATTATTACTTTTTCTCTTATATTACATTACATTTTTTAAACAACAGTAACATATACACAAAAAAAAATGCTGGTACCTCGAAATTATACCATATATCTATAACACACAGGAAGTAACCAATAATTTATTTCATTATATTTACTACCATCAAAATAATATAATAGGAACATAAAAAAAAAATTTATGACAACACTTAGCAATCAAATACTTTTAATTACCAATTGAACTGAAGATTAATCGAATTCGATTATTCTATTACCCGCAGTCTTATAAAATCGTATAATCATCATACATCTAGTACTACTGCTACAAAACAATTTAATAATTGTCGCGTACTTGATAAAAAAAAAAAAAAAAAAAAAAAAAACACATTGTGAAGAAAAGTGACAATTTAAAAATTAATTGGGTCAAACGCGATTAAATTTAATTAGCCTATTTCTTCGAAATTTATAAAAGTAATTATTGAAATAAAAATAATAATAATAATTATAATAGTTATCTATTTCTATTGAAAATATTGACTCAACTGTTAATCTACTTTAGTTGTCCTGTCTTTCTCAAGTTTTAATTTGTCTGTATTCATATCTTACTTGATATCAAGTGTCTATACCCATCACTAGTTGAATTAATATATTTTTACATATTAATAAAAATTATTTATTTGCGAATATCGATTAATCAAAATGTAGATTTAAGTATTTAAATATTTAAAAGAAAATTAGTTTATTTAAGCTGGATAAAACTGGCTATTTCTACTCCAATTGATATCTAAGTTGTTTTAATCTATTTATTTACCGGACGATAAACAATAAATAATTATTCAATAAGACAATAAATTTATGTGTTTATTATTTTAATAGTTTTATTTTTAATTACATATTCAAAAGTTGGGTAAATGGGTGTTTAGTTAATAGATCTCTAAAAAAGAACCCGGAAAAACAGATTTAGACTATTGGCCGGCTTCGTTAAAATTATCAAAGCTTTGCAAAGTACCAGCTGGCGTTTACGCATTTAATGAGTTCCTGACTATTCCATTTCTACATGGAAACCCTGCACTACTTTTTTTTATTTTATAAAAGACATCAAGTTCTGTGCATTTTTAAATAAATCTTTACAATGCGACAATGTTATTTTTTTTTTTTTTTTTTTTTTTTTATTATGAAATAAATGACTGTGTTAAAATTAGTCGCCATTACTTAATTTTAATAGTCAGTACTTTGTTAAAATCGATCAGTGGAAAGTACTGACATTCAGTGAATTTTAACTGACTGGCAGTTATTATTAATTTTTTGGCCCCGTTTATTTCTATATAATATGAAAAAATAAAATATAAATGATATATTTTTTTCTTTAATGAAATGAAATGAAATTATGTATAAAAATAAAATAAGAATAATAGAATAATTGGTATGCGAGGATGGTTATTAGTAATTCTAAATATAAATTTTCGACATTGATTTAATTTAATTGTCCCAAACGATTGATAGTTTGTAATAGAGACTATAGTAGATGTTAAACGTCATTGATATATAAATTGAAATTATTAAAACAGTAGTATTGAGAATGAAACTATTTGTGTTTAATAATAAAAATTGTCGAACGTTAAAAATAAATATGTAAATAAGTTATATGTTATTTATACATTGGAATTTAGGCATTTGATCTTTAAAAACAAAGTAATAATTCACGGGTGTATAATTATGGTAGTCCGACAAACAAATTCACGGTCAGATGAGATCATTAACCAATTCAAGATCATTTGAATACGGCCAATTTTACGTCACTAAAAATTTCAAGGATCTTAAGACCTTTTTTTCCTTTTTTAGGTCATTATTTTTTTACTCACTATTCAATAAAACTCTATTCCCAGTATATAATTTATTATTGTAAACGTCATGCGATCATTTATATAACTAGCAAAAATAGTCAAAAAATTAAAAAAAAAAAAAATTCAATTTCTATTTTTACATAATTTTTCAATTAAATTTTCCCGATCGTTGTCATTCATTTTAATTGAATTCTGACGTAGGTCAGCTTCTAATTTCAGTAAATAAAAATTCATTAATTACTGTATTTATACCGTGATGTCATGACATTTAGTTTTATTTAAGCCAATTAATTATTTCCTTTAATTATTGATAAATAAATAAATAAAATAATATTATCATAATTAATTTTATTAATAAAATAAAAAAAATACTGTATAAATTATTTATACCGATTACATACTCCCTGCAATGAATTTTATTTATATATATATATATATATCAATGCTCTAACGTCATATATTTATCTCAATAATTTATCAGTGTACTCAGTATTCCAGTGTTTTTACCGATTTTAACCCCAGCGATTTGCAAAAATATCGTCCATGACCTAAAACTATCACTTATTTTTTAAGTGCTCCACATTACAGATCCATTAATTTGCTTTTCCCTTTGCCCTCAAGCTATTTTTCTTATCATCAAATACATTTTACTGTCTTTAAATTAATCACACTTTAATATTTAATTTTATTATATTATAAAAACCTTATTATAAATTTCAACACCATTGCGACAAAATAAAAAAAAGCAATTAATTATAAAAATTAAATTAAAATATGTAATTTAAAAAAAAAGAGTAAGCTATATTTAACTAATAGGATATTCAGAATCAGCGTACGTTCCTATTGAGAGCATATATGAGCGAAAGTTTAAAAGTTAAAAGTCATTTAATTAAAGTTAGATACACTTATATGTTTCCTCATTAACTTTTTATAATAACCTATTTTCTATTTTTACTTATCACCTGAAACTTTACGAAAAAAATTTAAGTCGTGATCACCAATGGTTCATAATCACGATTACAGAGAGCAAAGGTGTCTCTTTCACTCGGTTTCACATGTGTCATTGTCTTCACCCTTCTCTCTTTTTCTCTTTCTCTCTTTTGCTTGGTGTACCTATATTTATTTAAGTTTACTATATTTTACACCATAAAATCTGTTGATCATATCTCACATTACAAGTTCATTATATAAACTTTCCTTGTTATTTATGTCCTTGAAATACAGAATACAAAATACAGACAGTGTAGTAGCAAATAGAAATCCTCTGTAATATCTAACTATTTTATTTATCTTTTTAAGATACGAATGATGATATCAATAAAAGATGCTAACAAATTTTAAGTGTTAATTATAGCTAGAAATTTATTTTTCAATAAACAATAAAATATAAATTTTTATTATAGTAATTTACTGTGATTACACGGCATCAGGAAGATCATTGCAATTTATAGAAGAATATATTTCAAAAGAAGTACTGCCATGTCTTGGAGATACTCGGGCATCGACGTCAATTTGCAGTTTGCAGTCGTCACTCTTCAGGTAATAAATATTTATCTAACTCAAGATGTTTTATGTAATTGCGTTATGTTCGTATTTAAATATGTATGTATGTATGTATGAATAAGTATAAGTGTGAGGTTTAACTGATGCCAGGTAACCCGAGGTCGGCGCCTTATCAGGAGTGTAAAGAGTGTACAGAGTGTATCACATTCATACGTTCAATGAATTCCGATAGAAGCAAGAAGCCCCCGGGCCAGAACTAAAGCGCGGGAAAGAATCCAAAGTAGATAATGCGCGCGCAAATCTATCGCTCAATGTAGGCCAAACTATATACATATTACATATATATATATACCTATTTTCTTCTCCCGGTATTCTCTCTAGCTTAGATCAATATCTATTCTCTACATACGTAATTTATTCAAGACCTTTACAAAATAATTTCAATTCTTATAAAATCTTTCCTATTTTTTTTTATTTTTTTTTTTTATTTTCGAAAAAAAAAAATTGAGCTTCGTAATTGATTACAATTATTACGGCAATAAAATAAATGATTAAAAAATTAATAAAATGATAATTTTGATTAATTGTTATTTCTGTAGATTTGTTTGGTAGCTCTCGCTTTCACCTAATCATGTTTAACGGCAAATTAGATCGAAAGTCACTAGTATATAGTTTAGATAGTTGGTATATAACAGTTGTACACGTGCATACTTGCTTCAGACCTGCCTCACATTCACCGTAATCTCACATCAGACGATCAGACGATTCAATGAGCGGAACGTGAGTTACCCGATCTGATTTAACTCTCACGAGATTTACAAACTGCTAATTTTTTATATCGAATTTACATGTAGAAAGTACATGAAAAATAATATTATTTTTTTTTATTAAATTTTAAAATTATCTAACTTGGATGTTTGCCATGACAAAAACTTTTTATAATTACAGTTACATCTGGGGAGATTTTTGTCATTTTTTCTTTAAAATTTCCTATATTGCGTGGTAAAATCATGATTAGAATCTTAAATGCTGTGTAATAGGAAAATAATTATTTGTGGCAACACCCGCGCACACACGATTTCCGGGAAAGCCTGGATAATTAAGTGACGTGATATTTACGATACAAGGCCATATTCACTATCATTCACTGTCTATACTAATGTCATACATTAGATTCTTGAGTTTTGCTAAAGTCTTATGGATTATGATAAGATAAAAAAAATATCTAGTTCAAATTATCAGCTCACAAACAATTTTATTCGCATTATATCGATTGACCGAAAAAAAAAAAAAAAAAAAAAAAAAAAAAAAAAAAAATGATTAAAACTCAAGTGAAAAATTAGTTATTATAATTAAATAATTTTTAGTAAAAAAATTCTTGTATAGAAACAACCGTAAAAATTTCGATCGATATAAATTGCATTTAAGAGGAAATAAGAGGACGGGTATAAACGCATGAGAGACTGATACAGGAACAGGAAATTCCGAGTTGTGTGCCAAGGAGGTCTAATGTTTAATGGTTTTAAAAATGCAAGTAAAATACCGTCGTTTATCCACATTCACGACTACGTCGGAGAGCAAGAATAGAAAGTTAGGAAGGAAAGTTTGTTCACAAAACTCATCGTGCCAATGTCAGTGCTCTTATGCATTTTATATTATTATTTCTGCTAATACGCTTCGATTCCTATAAATTACACAAATTGCCTTTTTTTTTACTGTAAAACTCTAAACAGTTATCACGTTTTTTATTAAAATTTTTATATTTTTATTTCTTACTCTGAAAAAAAAATTCTACAAGTTTAAAACTCAAGATTTTATTATTTCTTTAGTGACTTTGTATTTTTTAAGTATATATAGCTGAGACCTAGCCATGTGTGTAAAAAAATCAATGATAAAATTTATTTGCGAAAAAATGAGATAAAAACTATCGCGGGATAAGCACGATGACTCAGTCTTCAAATAATATACTTGTATTTTGAAAAAATAAAAAATTTTTCACGATTCACTACATCGATTTAGCTAAATATTTCATGTATTTCTGATGCATATTAAGTATAAATGTTTTATTTTTTTATAATATATATTTATATAATAAATATTGTCAACACTTAAATTCATTTTATAATATATTAAAAAATTTATTGTTACTAGTAACAATTCAAATTCGAATTTAATATTTAAAATTTTTCTAAAATATAATTTATTTTTATGTTAAAATGAGATAGCTATTATTATAAAATGTTTATAAAAATTTTTACAGCGATATCCTAAAATAATTTTAATTGCTAAAAAAAATTCCTACTGAATATTAACTTTTTATATTATAAAGTAATTAAATAATAAAATATAAATATTAGCTTTATTAATAAACAAATAATAAAAATATAAATGAAATAGTTAAAAACGTGTAAGTGTAAATATAATTGAGTGTACAAACGGATTATCATAATATCTGATACTTAAGATTTAATTGTTATTTTGTTAATAATTTAAATTATTTCATCGGTCTTTGTACACAGAGGTAGTTATTTATTTCTATCCGTAAAACGATAATAAAGACTAAACGGTAATAAACCGTTTGGTGATCATTAATGTCGTCAAGGCTAAAAATAATTATTACCGCGTGAGGATCACCCAACACAAAGAAAATTTTTTAAACAAAAATAATAACGATAAAATCGCGTAGGCTGTTTAAAAATAAATAAATTATTTATCGATTATTTTTAAGATATATCATCTAAAGATTATTTCACACTCTCGATGATCAAATTTAATTGTAAGATTAACCAGAAAAAAAAAAAAGATTTTTTTTTAGTTTGTAAATTATTATTATTTGAAACACCGTACACCGGATATTATATATTTTTGAGTAAATACGAAACCGTAATATGATTCTTTTCAAGTAAAAAGTATTAAATGTAATCGTGGAGAAAAAAATAGCTGATCTTAATTAAAAAATATTATATTCTTAGCTATCAGAACATTACAACAACGATAACAATTCCAAGTATTTTTGCGTAGTATTAAATATATAACGTTCGAAATAGTGAAGAAAAAAAAACTAACTATTGCATCACTTTACCTTGAATTACCAATTATATTGGTAATCTATCGAGTTTAATTAAAGTTACGGATTGATTGTACAGCTGATATATCAACGTACTTTCATAAATTCAAATCTTCAAATATATATATATACTCGTTATACTACATATTATGGCTACGTGTGTATTATCTATGAGCAGCAGTAAAGAAAATGCCAAAGAAAACGCCCCTTTACAGGTATATCTAGCTATTAATTCATCAAGCTTGCTTATAATATACTCAGCTACATTTTCCTCTTACACCGTTTATCATTTCGCAATTATACTATATATATTTATATAAATATTGTAGTTCTCAGTTGAAAATTACTAAACTCCGTATATTTTTGAGAAAATTACTCTCACATAGTTGATGTTTGGTTTACATTTTTTTTTTTTTTTAAAATATCAAAAATTTTACAGTTGTAAAAATAGTCGCAGGAATTTTGGATACGATGAAAATTATTTTTTCCATGCACATTAGTAAAATAAATTATATCCTGAACAATATCTGAATATTTTTTACTCAAGTTTAAAAAATAATTTTTTTACTGAGAACGACGATGTATATATTTTTAATAAATTAGACAGTTGGAGAAAATTACTTTGAGAATATTCTGTGATTCTAGAGCATATCATGGAAGTTCACACAAAGCCTCTGATTCAAGTACCACTCATCTGTTTTATATTTTCCACAAATAAAAGCTCAAGGTTGTCACCAAGGTCCCATAATTTTTAATTTATTTTTTTTTTTTTTCTTTATAGCCTTGTTTACTTTGAATTTACAAGCCCGCTTGTGCGTGCTGTTGTGTATCATTAACGAATGGCGATGAGTTTATTTTAGTACTCTTTGTAATATAAAAAAGTTGTTAGAATTAAAATAATAATTAAATCAACGATGAGGAATTTAAAATAACATTTATCGTTATCGGAAGAACTTAAATATAAAGGGATAACCTAGGTTTATTTAGCCTGGCCTAGATGTTTTAATGCATACTGGAGCAATAACGGAGTATCTTGTTTTAGAGTTTCTAGTCAAGTCCTTGAGTTGTGGATGTACATAAGATACTATTAAACTTTGGAGAGACACATATTATATAGAAAGGAGTTGATAGAGAATAGAGGTTTATTTTGCGGAAGCAACTTTATTGACATTGGCTCCTAGAAGCTTCTATTCGGGCAAAAATAATCCAAGTCACTGAGTTTCTTGCAATAAGTACCGTAAACTTGCTACAGAGTCCAAGACAAAACCGTTTATGGCACCATCAGTTAAGGATTGAGTGGTTTATTATTACATGTGTATGTAATGTACTAATGTGTTTTAGGACCATGTGGATGGTGATATGTCTGATGATTTTGCTATAGAGGTCCTAGAGGTACAATTTGTCCTTTTGTGAGAAATAAAAATATTTTAAATGAATTATGGCAAGTAATTGATTTTAAATTAAAATAGACATTCGGAAGATTAAAAAAAATGACTTAGACAAACTAAATTGTCGGACTCGGAAGCCGTAAAAAAATAAAAAAAGTTGTGATTGGAAAAAATGAAGATTTAAAATCCATTTAAGGAGACCTTATTGAATTGTGCTTGTAATTGTGTGTGACAGTTTATTTAATTATCTGTTGCGCATCGGTTACTTGAGTGTTGAGCGACAAAAAGCGACAAAAAAAGTAGCAGCTGATGACCGGACTGTGAATGTTACAGGCACGAGGCCAGAGACATCATTCGACATGCAGTCGGGGCCGGAGAGCAGGATGCTGTTCTCTTTACAGGTCATGGTACTGACGACGTTCTGCGCACTCTTATTCGCCATCTTGACCTCCCCCGGAGGCCGACCGTTGTCTTTGTTGGCCCATTCGAGCATCGCACCAATTTGCGACCCTGGCGCGAACTCGGTACCAAGGTACGATTATTTTTAATTTATTTAATTACTCTTTTACAGCTTATTCAAAATTTTTAACACCCGTTTTAAAATCTTTTCATTGATTTTTTTTTATTTTTTGGTCAACGATCGTATGAGTTGTTCTTGATGTTGTTGTTGTTGTTGTTATTAATTATATGATTAAATAAAAATGGTAGAATATTTTCGGAATCAATAGTGGGTCATTGATGCTCATTTGTAACAAGATAGAAAAGTCAAAGTCCTGTGGAAAATTGCCAAAAGCTTTTCGTATTTAAACTTGGACCGTGCTTGATTTTAAGCCAAAACGACTACACGCCTTGGCAAGTTTGGCGTTGGATCAACAACTCTTATGCTTTTGAGTTACAAATTTCTTTTTTTTTTTTTTTAATTTTTAATTTTTGCCCACTTTGTCCCAGAGTTATTTAGCTAATTTTCATTACAAGTAAAATCTTTATATTAATAATTAAAATTATAAAATTTAACCTTTTGATATTTAGGTCATTTTATTTACTCGGTTAAAATGTTAAATGCAGCCAACATAAACTAGACAATAGCTGGCAATTACTTGATACAAGTGAAGATTTAAAATTTAAAAAATTTTTAAAGATATTATTACAAGTATGTATAATAAATACTTGTTATAATAAATTGACGGATTTAACCCGAGCGCTATCAGCAACAAATTACACAAGTATTTAAACTTGAATAAATTCCTTTGCGCAACTGACATAATCGCAATCTTGGCATTTTACTTGATATACCAACCAAGATCTTCCTTTCACTTTTTTACTCTCAACATCATAAAGTTAATGAAAATGAAATAAAACATAATTGTAAATAATAATAAATATTACAATAAATATTAAGGTGGTGAGAATTGCTGAAACCAAGGAGGGATTCCTCGATTTGAATGACCTCGAGCGTAAACTTGTTGAGGAAAAATCCTCAGAGCGTATGATGGTTGGGTGCTTTAATGCGGCTAGTTGTATCACTGGTGTACTTGCTGATGACGTTGCAACCACTCTCTTGTTGCATCAGTACGGGGCGCTGAGTGTGTGGGACTATACATCAGCCGGTGAGTTTATTCTACATTATTATTATTATTATTATTATTATTATTATACTGATTGTTATGAAGGCCAACGGTTCATCAACTTACTTGATGCAGTTCAATTACTTTTTATTAATTTCATTAATTTAATATTAAACTTAAAAGTTTCATTTAATCATTTCAAGTCAATTCATTTATAAAACATTTTTTTTTTTTTTTTAATTTAAAAGTTAACATTTAAATATTATTTATTTATTTTGAATGAATAAAAATAAAATTAAAATTATTGCATTATTTTTTTTATGGGTTTAAAAAAAATGAACATAATATAAAACAATAAAAGTATTTTAATGACGATGCATTATTAATTATTAATTTTTCAGCTCCTTATATAAATATGGACATGAATCCACACTTACCAGGCGTGGGTGAAACTGCTGTGCATAAAGACGCAATAATATTTAGTGGACATAAATTTGTGGGTGGCGCACAGTCACCCGGTGTCCTTGTAGTAAAGAAATCGTTATTGAAAAATGATATTGCCATTGAAGATATGAGAGACTCGCACAGATATCTAAAAGATCCGGAATTAAGAAATGAAAGTGGAACCGCGGGGGTCGTTGGATCTATTCGTTGTGGGCTCGCAATGCAACTTAAAGAAAATATTTCTTCACAAGTTATTATTTCACGGCAAGAAAAAATTTGCAAGTAAGATAATAATAAATAAGTAAATTTATATTTTTAAGATTCTCCCTTCCCATATTATCAGCAAAAAGATTACTGATAGTGTGTTATATTTATCATGATGATAAATATATAGCGAAAGCTTGCACAACGATCCTTAGAAATCAGATAACATTTGTCCTTGACCGTGATAATAAATATTAAAGTCACAATGGGATTCAAGTTATAAAAAAATTATCATCGCGTCTAAAAATAATACGCTGGTTTTTAAAATATATTTAATTTTTAAAATTTTCAGACAAGTACTGGCTCATGTGAGAACAATACCCGAGCTCATATTACTCGGTAGTAATTCTCAAAACATAAAGAGACTACCAGTATTTTCATTCATGGTCAGACACCCACGAGGAACTTTTTTGCATCACAATTTCGTCTGTGCGATTCTCAACGATGTTTTTGGTATACAGACACGAGGTGGATGCGCTTGCGCCGGTCGATATGCTCACGATCTTATGGGAATTGACATTGACCTTGCCAAAAAATATGATTCAATATTAACCGACAAGTAACCCATTTTTTATTTACTATTAATATAAATTCAATAGAGTTATTATTATTATTATTATTATTATTAAATTATAAATTTTAGGGGTTCAAATTCCGAAGCAAATGCCGAATTTCTGAGGCCTGGTTTTGCTAGATTGTCCTTGCCCTACTTTATAACTGAAGCCGAATTGGCATTTGTATTAGAGGCCTTGAAAATGGTCGCAACCGAGGGATGGAAACTCTTACCGCAATATGTACTGAATCCTGATACTGGTGAATGGCGTCACCACACAAACAGCGTCTTTAAGGAACGAAAGTGGTTAGGATCGATTCGTTATACCGATGGTAAAATGATAGCTTCTGAAAGAAGAGTATCTGGTGCTGGTGGTGTTTTCCCCCAAAGTTATGCAGATTGTCTTCAAACGGCCCGTAATATTTTCAACCGATCACGTAAAATTGCCCATCGTTTTCCCTTGCAAATAGACTGCAATGTTAGTCTTACAGCTGTTGAAGAATCATTGCGTTGGTTTATTTTACCAAGTGAAGCTCAAGATCTTTTACTTGGTAATTCTCAAAATGTTAAACAAGATTTGCCGTTTGATCCCACGGTGAGAAAGCACCGTCGTGATTTTACTATTGGTTTAAATATTTTATCACAATATTCTGGTATACGGAGACTCAACAGCGATATTCCTAAATCAGGTAATCCTCCATTGGCAATTGCGTCTCCAAGACATCATAGTTTGCCTGCATTGTCAATCGATCAGCATTCTACGGCACCAAAACGTTTTGGCGACAGTTTTGATTCTACTGTTAGTGAAGACAATGATAAAAAAGATGATAAACTTATTCAAGGTCCAACTATTCGTCCAACTTGTTCTTCTTCATCATTATCATCATTATCATCAACTTGCTCTCAATCCGGATACCAAAAATTATCAACTGATTCATCATTAACGCCAATAAAATTTGCTGTCGGTGAAGCTGTTACCTCGTCAATGATTATTGCGACTACACCAGCAGGAGCACGACTGATGGCTGATGAACACAGTATGCCGCATGTCAATAACGTCCATCGTGGCAACCGCACACGCTGTAATTCGTTGGGTAGCAGTGGAAAGACTCAACCAGTTCCTATTCCTCTGAGTCCTCAAACACTAGCAAGTCTTGGAGTTTCCTCGACGACTTCATCAGGCAATTTACCACGTAATAATCGGTACTGCAGCTGTAGCAGCCAGATAGATTTGTCAAGTTCACTTGAGCTTGACGGTGGTATTGGTAACAGTCCTACAAGATCAACTGCATCATCAGAAACTTGTTCGCCTACTTCTTCCTCGTCACCTTCACCGCATCCGTACATCCCGTCATTCAATTCACACCAAAATTCCCATAATCTCCGAGGTGGGCATCATCATCCACATCATCCACATCATCCACATCATCCTCAATTAACACACACAGACAGCTCACATAAATTAGGAAGATATTCACCAATTATCACAAGCTTCAGTCAGAGTTCTGAACAAGATTTACGTGCTTATTTAAAAGAAGTTACTAAAGAACTGGCAACAGAAATAAAATCAGAAATAAGAGAAGTTATTTCAAAGGTCGATGATGTTTTGTCGGACAATGGGACACCTCAGCATCATAACCAGAGGATATCTTTTATGGCTAGTGAAAAACATCAACAGCAGAAAGAAGGGAAAGATGATTCCTGTTCAGCTCGTGAAGTCGCTGAATATCTTATGGAGTTTTCCAAAGGAATGGCCAGCGAAGTTAAATCAGAAATTAGGTAATAAATTATTATTAATTAATTAATTTAATAAATCGAGTAAATAAAATAATATGTTATATTTTTTTAGGTGTATGGTAAATCAAGTGGACGGTCTAGGTAGATTTTCACCAGATTTACATTCAGTGGCATCAACTGGTTCACCAGGATATGGAACTCCTGAAAGACGATTGCCATCGTCACCTCTAGCGGGATTGAAATTTGGAAAAACATCAAAATTATGTGATTTACAGCATTCACAGCAGGAGAGTAAAATGTCTAGTGAATGTTCATCAGACGAGACTGTGATATACGTTGTGGGTCCTCGGGCTACTTCAGCAACTACCAGAACAACGATAATTGCCAATCACGACCGATCAAAAACGTCTGATGAAGAAGACGGAGAAGAAGAAGACGAAGAAGAAGTAGAACAAGAAGAAGTAGTAGCGGTAAATAAAAAATCAGCCAAAAATATAATTAAAAAATTAACTGGTAATAGTACAAAAATTCTGCCGGAAATATATTCAGCAGTTAATTCAGTCAGTTCACAAGACAGTGGGATTAATTTATCATTCAATGATAATGACATACGTCCTACTGAATTAGGTAGAAGTAGCAGCAGTAGCAGTGGGAGCAGTACTGATTCTTGTAGCATCACTAACAGAAATAACACTACCAGCAAAAAATCTAAAAGCACTCCCAATAAAGGACCAAGGCGGAGTATCAAAGATACACGAAAGCTTCCTGATTATTTTTCAGAAGATGAGTTTAATATTGTGATGCCTGATGATAAAGTTTTAACCTCTGACGACGAGGATGGACTGGAAAGTAAGTTAGATTCTAAAGAATTGAAAACTGAGAATGGAGATGATGATAATGATAAGGCAGAGGAAGGTGAGCCAAGATGGTACAGTCCACCTAAAAATATTTGGAAAGCAACCGTCGAAGCTATTCATGAGTATGATATGATACGTGATAAAGATAGAGTACTTGTTTGTCTTCCAGCCACTACAATGGGCGCAAAAGTTGCTGCCGGAAGTTATGGTTTAGCTTTACTTCATGCTCTACATCAGTATCAATTTTATGCCCGATCAAAAAATATATATTTTGAAATTGGCGCTGTCACTATTGACGCAAACACAACAAATTACGACCCAATTGAATCAATGAGCTATCTCAAGAGTTTGAAGGTTCCTTATTTTTATGAGGAAGCTGAAGAACAGGCGTCGCTTATTGACGACAGTACCAAAAATATTTTTACTAAGGATAATGAGGAGGATAAAAGTTTACCAGGACGGACTTGCAGTACTTGCGGACGTCTGGGTATTAACACGAGAAAAAGACTCTACTCAGTTGCCAAAAGATATGGATTCAATGTATTGGCACTTGGGCAACATCTTGATGATCTTACCGAAGGATTTCTTACCTCATTTTTTTACAGTGGTAAACTTAAAACTTTTAAAGCTCATTATGTTGTCAAGGAACATGAGCTGAGAGTCGTAAGACCTTTTGTGTACGTACGTGAAAAATCACTGAGGCAATTTACAGAGGATAAAAAACTACCTATGCTACGGGTAGTTTGTCAAGCCTGCGACGAGTTATCAAAAATAAATGATGAAACAAATAAAGAACTGATGACACAACAGGAAAAAAATTATCCAAAAGTCTACTGGTCTATGAGAAATGCTCTCAGGCCGCTGATTCTGGCAAGAGGTAACTTTCCACATGGACACCAGAGACATAAGCACAAGCTCAAGCCCAAGGCTAGTCCTTCTCATCTTTCTCATCCTTCTCATCCCAACCCAAATCCAAATCAAAATCCAAATTCAAACTCATCTGGATTACCGGGTACCTATCAAGAGTTAGGTAACAGTGATACCGATCAACAAATTTTATAATAAATTTTTTTTTTTAAACGTAATTGTTTTTATTTATTTTATATTTTATGTTTAAGTTACTCTATGACAAATAATTACGTTAATATTTTAAATAATTAACGACTCATTTAATTCTGGTATTAATTACTTAACATTGGAATAAAATGTGGCAATTAATTGTTTAAGTAATTGAATATTTAATACTACTCAATTCATTATGAATTATAAACTAATTACTTATAAATAATGTTTTTGTTTTTAAAAATTTAAACTCTATTTATGAGAATAGTTAAAATAAAAATGTTAAATTTATTTTATTGTTAAAATGTGATTTTTTTTATTACTAATGTTTAATTATTTCTTTGTAATAAATAATCTTCAAATAATTTTTTTTTTTTTTTTTTTTTTTTTTTATATACATTAATTGACTAAGTGCTGTGCGCATTTTTGTTGCAAAGCTATTTGCAATAATTGTGAACAAATTTTGTTACATAATAATAATAATAATAATAATAATAATAATGAAATAATCATTAAATGTACATGATGCGCATAAAATACCGGGGCTTATATTTTATTATTTTTAATTGAAACGCAGCTTTTTTAGCGGTCAAAAAAAATGCCTGCTTTTTCAATAAGAAATATATAAATATGAGTTTTTTTTATACTTAACATAAAAACAAACCCAGCATAGATCTGTGTCTAATGTTAATTTTATTCTCGAAGAAAACAAAAATAAAAAAAACAAAAAAAAATATTTTTAAAAAATATTAAAAGAAAAATAAAATTTAATTAATTTTAAAAAATAATAAATTTATCTTTACGTGTCACGTGTTGACTAAATATCAATTTAATGTCATACGATAATATAATAATGATAATAATAACAACATTTTCATCATACATGTTGCGTACAAAAAATAAAAATATGTATGTGCATCATATTAATATATATTAGAGTACAACTTCCATTTAACGTTACTGCTTAGTGTATTATTATCTGAATTACCTGTTGAATGATGGACGACGATGACAATAAAAATTGTGATGATAAAAATAAAGTAAAAAACTAAATTTATAATTATAAACTTTGACCAAAAAAAAAAAAAAAAAAAAGACTCGATCATAAATTATTTATAATAGAAATATAATTTATATTTATTTACGTCTCGGTATAATGTTACTTATATTTGTAAATATATATATAAGCGAGACAGTTAAATTTTTCTATTTAATAATTTGTCATCCCCGTCCATCTGATTGTTCATATATCATAATGACTAATAACTTATTGTTAAGTTAGATTATAATTAAATATTCCTTTGTGCTGAAAAAAAAAAAAAAAAAAAAAAAAAAAAAAAAAAAAAAAAAAAAATAAACTACCGGCAATGATTTTTTTTTTTAAACAATAATCCAAAGAGACTGCCTCGAAGATTTTAATTTTAAAAAATATCAACAAATTTAATACTACGCCAAAAAAAAAAAAAAAAAAAAAAAATAAAAATAAATCAGCACACGAGTAATGTAAATTAGTATGATATTTAAAATATATAAGAATATTGTATGGAGAATTTAAACTTTATGAGATAATTATTTAAACAGACTCAATTAATTTATGGGTAAAATATATTTGTGACTATTGAAATCAAGGACAGTTAAATAGAATTCATATGTAACTGTCATTGCATTTCATTGGAGGAAATGGGGTAGAATTTTATCAAGTCTGAATGTCTAAGAGCTAATTTGTCGTACTTGAAAGGAAATTTATATGGACAGAATGGAATAGAACTGATGAATGATCTGATTTATTGAGAAAATAAAATTCTTATGCCCAATATATATAATATTTGTAATCAGTAATAGTTAATAAATATATATATATATATTACCGTTGTGCCACGTGAGAGAAATGAAAAATGAATAAAGAATGTCAGTTTGTTTAAAACACGTCCAGAGGCACAGCCTACTATTATATTTATTATTAATAATATTGTAATTGTGTAACGGATATAGATAATTAACTATATTTTTTCTGACGAATTATGACGAGTATGCATTGTTAAATATTGTAAAAATGTCTAAGTTTATTTATCGCTAATAAAAATGAGCCTTTGAAAAATATATTGTGTTAATTAATTTTAACTTCCTGCTTAGAAAATTAAAAATTTTCAATAATAAGGCAAATTATTTTTAATTTTAAATAATTTACCTAGTAATGGTAAAAAAATAAAATAATAATAATGTAAAAGGTTTAAATTTAACAACTCAAATAATTGATTTAATTAATTGATTTATTTAAATTTTTAAAATATTTTTAAACATCGCATATTAGCTTTATCATTTAGCATAACATTATTATTTTCTTAAAATTTGATTTTTTTTTAAGGTAAATGACATAGTTTAATTAATATTTTATCAGATTAGATTAATTTAATTATATTATAATTGGAAAAATGTCGAGATAACATGGGTATTTATTTATTTATTATTTATTTAAATTAAAAAGTTTGAGCGCCATTGGATATTTCATTTAATTCTATTTATGAAATTTTCTAACAAATAATTAAATAAATAATTAAGCATATTTTAATGACAATTAATTAATTTAATATTTAATTAGTTATTTAATAAATTAATACTTTCTTGCATTAATAATTTTAATTATTGGTACAAGTCAACTGGTCGGTATATATTTAACTTTATATTTTCTTAAATTGAAAAAGATTAATAGAGGATTTTTAATGAAAAATTCATTGAGCATGCGTGCGGTAGGATGATAATTTATTTATTTCATTAGTTATTTAATTTTATGACCAGTGGACTTATTTATAGAGTTTTTATATAATCTTTGATTTTTTCATTTTAATTAAATTTTTATGACAAAAATACCTTTACTCAATGGATGTGACTATCATTTTTTTTTTTTATAATTATTTATCTAAATGTTTTTTTTTTTAAACAAAAATAAATGGAATGCAGTTTGAGAAAAAGTAATTTTTTCATTATTTTAATTTTTTATTTAAATATTTTACTCAATTGAAAAGTTTTTGAATACTCGTTATAATATTTTTTAAAATAAAGCTCCACAAATTAATATTAAAAAATTTTTTTTTTGTTCAAAGATATTTTTGCAGTACTTTTATATTTCCGTTATTTTAATTTGATTCTACAAATATTAATTAAAAGATTAATGTCTCAAAATGTAAGCGATTGAATTTTTTATTTGGATATGTAGAATTTTTTTTTAATATTTCAATATTTTTGCCCAGTAATGAAAATATAATATTTAAAAAATTTATAATTTATACATAAATAATTTAAAATCTGTAGAAATGATAATTTAGAAAAAAAAAAATAAAAAAAAAAAAATATTGTTTTCATAACTGGACTCTAAATTGATTGTAAAACGCGAAACCTCTCGTTTCATTAAGGTACGAGATAAAATTTATATTATTTATTCTTTAGATATTGAAAATCAGTGAGAGATTACAATCGACAGGTCTGAATATAATTTTATTCGAGATCAACGCACCTATAAAATAATTCTCTCTACTGATTCTCTTGTTGTTTTATTTAAATTACAGAATAAAATTGTCATTTTAATTTATCATTATTATAAATATTGGATTTTTTTCTGTAACTTTAACTCAATAAATATTTTAAAAATTTAAAAGCCAAAATTACAATTAAATATACATTATACATATACACATAGTTACATCACTTGTAGACACGCGAGGTGTCAGTATGAATAAATTTATTAATGACAATATCGTGCAGTGATTATGATTTTATTTATTTTTAATTAATTAAGTTTATTAAATTTTAAGTTTTTTTTGCTCGTTGATTTTTCGTTAACAGAGAAAAATACCAATAAATATTAAACAAGCATTCGTATTATAGTTATTGTTTTTTAAGAAAGAGGTGACTGCGGTAGCTCGTCGTCCTCTTCTTCATCTTCATTGTCACTCGATGGATTCACAAGTGATCGAGCAAATTCTATAGTGAAAATTAATACAAATATTTAAATTTCATAAATTCAATTATTCAGCTCGAATTAATTATATTATTCAATTAAATTCAAATAAAGTATTTTAGCAAAAATTTTTTAAATACTTACTGAACATAAAAAAACAAATTTAATTTAATTCATTCAAAAAAATTAAATAAATGTAAGAAATTATAATTAATTACTGTTTATGTAAAAAACATTTTTATTTTTTTGTGAAAAAATAAAATATATAAATGTACGTAGTGATTAATACAAGGAAATAGTAAATAGTGTTGGCAATAAGATCTCCTGATTGGAAAAGACAAGTGAACTCGAGAGAAAATCACGAGGATCTGACGCGATGAGACAAAGGGCTTTTATTGACGATGAGTGCACTTGCTTCCTTTAATTGCCAATCGACTTATAATTTACTTGAGCAAGTCAATTAAAAGTGTATTTAATTGAATCATTGTGCTGATAGTGCGAGAACAAAAAAACTAATAAACGCAGAACGATAATTTGAAAATAAAAAAAAAAAAAAAAACACGGGAATAACTATTTTTTATTTTAAAAAATTTTAAATTTATATCACGATAAATTTGGTATTAAAGTTTCATTAAAAATAACTCTTTTATAAATTTAAATTTATAAAACGTGATAAGAATTTGCTGCCGATTCAACTGGATTGATATTAAATTTATAAAATACTACAGTTACTTTTTAACACGTTGGCAAACATTTTCATCCAATTCAAGTAACTACTCTCCGAAACACTTTTAAGTATCCGAGAATTGAGTTTGAAAAAAAAGTTAGCGTTCAAGTGTAAACTCAAAAACTCTCAGTATTCAGTCCTTTTATAGATGTTATAACCAAAATAATTTTTAAATATTTTTGTGTCGTATAAATTAAAAATAAAAAAAATTTTTACCGCAAAAATCAATTCGTCCATCCCCGTCTTCATCCACTTCTTTGATCATGTCCTCAACTAAAAAGAAAATTAATAAAAATTATTTTTATAAATTTATAACTTTCTATAGAACCATAAGTAAATTTACTATAAATAAAAAATTACATAAAAGTAAGTGATATTAAAACCTTTGAAAAAAAGCTTTCTGTGGAAATATTTTAAAATATTTCAAGAAAAGTGAAATGAAAGGGTAAAAAAAAAATATTTTTTTTTAATGTAGTTTTTAAATATGTATAATAATGTATAGGATAAATTTAACATTAATGCAAGAATCATTACTTTAAATGATGATAAATGAGGCAAGGGAAGAAGTGTCTAGTGGTGAATAATCTACCAATGCATTCAAAGCTGCCTACATTTTACCGCGAAAAGTTGCTGTAATAATGAGACGATTAAAGTAAGAGTTAGAGCCATTATCACACGCGGGTACTACCGAATGGACGCTCGCGGTGCTGTGGCAATAATTTTAAAATTATCTTGTTTTTTTTTTCTTTTTTTTTACGTTTCATTTACAAATGCACGCTTAGCATTTTACTTTCGGGCAAGATTTTTTTTTTTCAATGTCTATAAATTCTATTGAGTGAGACTCAATTTTACTCTTAAACTGGATTTTCAACTCAAGTTTACACATAAATTACCATTTTACTTATTATTAATTGTTGTTGTAAATATGAAAAAAAGCTTGTTTCATTCTTTTCGGAATACCCAAGTTTCTTCGAAAAAAACAAAAGAAGAAAAAATTAATGGCAATTAAAAGTTTGTTTTACTTTCTGTAACTTGAACCGAAAATAAAAGATTTTGCGTGTACATGATAAAAAAAAGTGAATTGTTTTTCAGCTTTCTTAATTTCCAGAGCTCTTTTTACAAAAAAAAAAAAAAAAAAAAAAAAAAACGTTGTTAATAAAAATATATATTTATTTAATTAATATATACTTACTCGTGTCAACATAAAATATTTCTCTGATGAGATTTATTGAGTGGTATGATTGTTATTTGCTCATATGACTAAATGATGTATTGATTTAAAATTTTAACTAATACCGATAGCGTGTAATTGTGCAAATTGTGTATATATCAATGGAATAAATATTTCAAGTATGGCAATATAACGAATATAGATAATGTATATATGTACGATGTAATAATATATACGATGTATTTGATTATTTGATCCTACATTTTGTTAATTTTCAATAGAGTATACGATGAAACTCAACTATTGACATTAAATAAATTAATAAATATTTTTTTTTTTTTATTTTTTAAATTAAATTCCGACGGCGAAATTATGAACTCAATAAAGTGTAATTAATAAAGTAATTAACATTTTCAATAATTATCGGATGAATGCTACTTGATATTAATAATAATTTAGCATGTAAAAGTTATGATACAGTCGTAATTAGGATGAGCGTATTAAAATATTATTAACTTGTTGATAATTTTAAATAAATATATAATTATATTATAATGCGGATTCACTACAGAATATTTATATAGACACAGGTGCAGACTGGCAATGTCGTTTTCGAATTTTCTCGCGGATCAACTGTAACACATGTGTACAGAATTATCATCTCTATCAAGTGCTTGTGTTTGTGATATAGATCAACACTGACCGCAAGTTTCAATGTCTACAGAAAATTATAATTAAAATTACCGATTTTATTTAAATTATTCGATAAATTCTAGTTGCAATTTTTTTTTGTTACGAAAAATAACTGACGGCTATTTTCAGTGAGTCCATAATGGCCTATTTATAAAATCATTCAGGTCGTTTTTCACTTTCAGTCAAGTCAAAATATTTTTAAAAACACGATCGATTATTATAAAATACGATTTAGCAATAAAATACATTTTTTTTTTAATCCAAAAGAATTATTAATTTTTATTAAAAAAAATTAATGATTTCTCTGTAAATTAATTGATTTATTTTTATTTTAACATTTTGATTAAAATAATATTGGATAAAAATAAAGACACCAGCTAATATTTTTTAATGAGATTATTTAAATTATGTGTTAAAAAAAAAAAGCTAGAAAAGAAAATTCTTTTTTTAAAGTACAAGCATTTTATAATCAACTCATTAATTCTTACAAGCTTAATAATTATCTCCAATACCCGATAACTACTCTACCTTACAATTAAAATCTCTTTTCTCAAAAGATACTCTCTCAAACGACTTTTTTACAATTTAATCCATGTCCTAATACAAGAAAAAAAAAAAAAAAAAAAAAAAAAAAAAAAAAAGATGCGTAGAAGCTTTGACGACATTTTATTTTAATCAAAAGAATACACTAATGGCACATTTTTTCAATAGCAACAGCCGGTCGTTATCTGAGTTTCCGTGTACAAGTTATCAAATTTATCCGCTTCAAATCCGTTATTTAAACTTTTCTTAAAATAAATACTTAAAAAATTTCTATACCCTGTCACGTAAATAATACCTCAACTGTTGACGAATTTTTATTTAAAACTTTTTTTTTTCACTCCCAATTAAAGCTTCAAAGAAAACGCGTAAAAAAATTTGGTGAAAAAAGAAAAATTGTTTTACTAAAATTTAGTGGCATTTGATACTTACTTTCTTCCTCGGATAAATCTTCGCCCAGACACTGTAGCACCGCTCTTAGATCAGATGCTGTGATATAACCACGGTTGTGTTTATCAAAGACCTGTAAAAAAAAAAAATTATAATTATAAATTTTTTATAAAAACTCAAAGAATATATATACTAAACAGTATTTACTATGAATTGATACTTTGTTACATTTTATAGCAAAAACAAAAGTTCACATATAATCAGTTAAAATTTACATAAAAGTCAATATAAAATATCATCAATTATATAATGAAAAAAAAAAAAATTATGCGGAGTGCATGCAGATGGATTAATTTCCATTTATTTAATCCCCATAAAGGTTACCCTGAAGGGGTTTTATATTACTCATAAAAAATTGTCTTTATTAAATATAAATGTATGATTTATAATATGATAAATAATAAATGAAAATGACTTATCGAAAGCAAATAGACAAAATCCAATTATTAAACAATTTTCCAGATGATTACCATACGATCGATTATTATATTCGTTAATTACACATCGTTCCCTTTCCTCTCTAGTACTCTCTAGTACCACATGATCGTCATTCTAATAAAATGCAGTTGTGTATCCCTCAAGCCCTCAACAGTTTCCCGCACCTGCGGTTTCGCGAGATTGAATCATTACCTCCGTACACCCCGACATTGATAGATATATATATATATATAACATAATGTAAATGAATAAGTTATATTTGCAATAGAAGTAATTGTTCGGATATTTACGTAACATATATTCTTATTTCAATGTTTCTTTTACTCTTCATGTTTCATTTCATCAACTAGGTTTTTAACCCCGAATTTTTATTTTATTTTGATTTATTGTTTGTTTTGTTTGTTTTGGTAAAAAAAATTTTTCCGACAGACTAGTAATTATTTGTAATTGAAATGAGAATGTTTTTGAAAGCAACCAAGTACCCGTGTACGACTCTCGATCAATTTTTCATTGGACATTTATTTTATTTGTCTATTTTTATAGTTTTTTTTTTCCGAGATTGTATGCTGACGAGGAAAACCACTCTTTCAGTCAGAATTATTTCCTCCTATTTTTTCATTTTATTTTTATGTACGTGCAGGCTCGTCGGCATAAACTGACGCTGACGATTTATCGATAACGTGTATTTAAATGATCTCTGGTTAATTACTTATTGTCAAATATTTTTTAGCACACGTACAAGTCTTCCATAACAATACGATAAATTTCACTCGCAAAATCAATCGTATAATTACTATGAAACTATTTCGTTTCTGATGAAAATAAAATTCATTTTGAATATCTAAACAAGCGTTTATTGGAGGAAGATTAGGAAGAATATTACTATCTAATACATCTCAAGTTTCGAACGTTCGTGCAACGAAAAAAATATTTATTTTAAGAATAAATAAAACATTCCTATACTTCATTGAATTTTTTCCAACAGCGTTTTTTTAGCCCCCCAAACGACCATAAAAAACAATTCATTCAAGTAAATTTATCCGAATAATCCTTAACTTTGAAAAAAAAAAAAAAAATAGTGTTTTTGAATATGGCCGCTGGATTTTTTACAATAGTAAGGTTTTTCATTCATTACGATATCCTCTAATTAGAGACACACCAACAAGTCCAGTAAAAATTTTTTTTGTGTTTTAAAGTAAAGCTTAATAAAAATTTAAGTAGTTTTCAGTTAATTTACATTTATAAAATTACATAAAAAACATTGGTTTGTTGTGTTACAGTGAAGCTATTAAATAATTTATTTCTCGATGGTGTAGTAAGTTGTATTATATACATTTTTTTTCATATTATTTTTTATGTTATACAATCTTTTTTGTGAGGGTCTTTTTCAGAGATTACTCTCAATCGTTATTTTCTTTTCTTTTATATTTCCTAGACTCATCTTCAGGTCAATCTATCCCATCTGTACACAACACGCCCAAAACTTTATACGATATACCCAAAACCATATACACAACTCCCACATACGTTTCATCAACTCGTCAACAAATTATCGTTCTCAAGGGTGATACACTATAACACCAGCTCTCCTTAAATTTTTTCCTCAACGTTTCATTTTCATCTATACCCCACTTAAAGTTGAAATCATATTTTGCTTATTTTTTTTTTAACTCAATAAAATCTTGTAAAAAAAAAATATTAAAACAAATGATTCATTTAATTGAGGATCCAATGATGTTTCAATATTAAGAAAAATAAAAAATTATTTACTGATAAGTATTTGTTGGATAAAATCCAATGGTATATATAATTGAGAAAGTAGAGAAGCTAGATCATTAGTAGAAAATGACTATTATCTGACAATGAGTTGTCGATTTGCCTAGACGGTGATTACCCAGGTACTACCAAGTTCATTGTTTAAGTTGTCAAACTCGTTCATTGTCGCGTCTTCGTTCACTTCTCATTCCATAAGATATATTTTTCAAACAATAAGTTGAGGATACGAGTAGATGTAGTAAGAAGTAAGAAGAAAATGAGGAGAAGGAAAAGTATGTAAGGAATAGGTTGAGGTTCAAGTATAAGTAGAGGAAACTTTATGGACAATTGCATGCGATTTGCAATTTATGTCTTATCTTAGTTTCCCCAACAGTCAAGTCACGACCTACTTTATGAACATCTAAATCATCAATCTTATCACTCGCTACCTAATATGTTTTGTACCATTACAAATTTATCGATCGAATTACATATCTTATATTGCATATAAATTTTACTGACCATTTTAAACTACATATTCAACTAAATCACTCTATTTTATATTCAGGTCATTTGATTCGTGTTATTAAATTTTTCCACAATAAAAAAAATTTTTTATTATCAGCAGTTTTCAAATAAAATTGGCGAATAAGATTTAAACATGATTTTTTCCTTTGTATAAAAAAAACTTTAAATGCTAAATAAAAAAAATTCACCTGTTGAATCTTTGAATTTTTATTTCAGCTCGTTATAAAAATTAATTTTTTTATTAGATGCCCATACATTAACAAGTCTAAGAATAATTTTCAATCATTTTTAAAATTTTTCAATTGATCTAGTGTTGAATTAGTCAAAAGGTTTCGGTATTTATTTATTTACGAAAATATATTTTAAAATAGTGTAATGGGTTACGAGTTATAAAACACGTGGTCAAGAATAAACTTATCGCTGGTAGTTTTTCAAAACTATTTGCTCTTTGAACTCAACATCTGAAGCCAATTGAAATGAGGCAATTTAAGTGCAATAGCACAGTGGGAATTGAACTGTCAAGTTGATCGATTGAAATGACATGTGATTATTCTGAGGTTTACAATCAACGAATATGATTTTGAACAGTGTAAAATGAAATTTGAAGCTAATTTACCGGCAAGAGAAAGCATTTTCATCTTTTTCGTCCCTACGGAAGAAACTGATCATTTACAATTCGATAATCTGCATTAATCTCTAATTGGCTCGTTTCAAATGGCTAAACAGGTATTGAACCTTACAATTTCAAAATACAGGTAACATAATTTATAAAACTAAAAAATAATGTCTAAGTTCAAAAATAACTGGAAATTTAAAAGCTGGTCGACTGACTCGCAGGGTCAGTTGATTGTCACATTCTTCATTTTGCTCTGCTAATAATTATCATACCATCTGAACTTAAATTTAATTAATAAAGTTTTATAATTTAATGGAGTAACAAAAAATTAGTAGATAAAATTTTTTACAAGCACGAGTACTTAGAAATAATAGCTAACTATCTTTAATTATAATTACAAAATTATTAATGATTCAAAAGACAAGTTTTGTATTTCGTACAAACTTTCATCAATGTCTTGGTTTTTATCAAAAGTTAATTATCTCACAACATCCAGGTCATGTCTGTGAAATATCACGTTTTATAGTTTTATATTTTTTTTATTCCTGGTGTTTCATGTTAACAATAATGCAGAAAAAAAAAACTTAACGATAATACTCGTGTTTTATACTGGGGTGTATATTTTTATTTTATTAAAAATAACTGATACTGAAATTCAAATCCGTGCGTGCAGATGTAAAAAAAAATTAAATTAAAAATCTCTATAGTTGATAGAGCAACAGTATTTTGGAGTGAATTCAAGAGATACGTTAGCCTATTTATATGCTAAAAACCAAATACTTAATAAAAGAATAAACTCGATGATAAAGAAAAAATCTAAAGCAAAATATATAGATCTATGACTGTCTCGATATACATATTGTAATATTACACGACGTTTGTCGAATTTAATATTTTTCGATTTCCGATTGAAAACTTCCGTGAGCATTATCCGTAGACATTCAATAAAAATCAATAAGCGTTAAATATACTCAATGTGAAAATAAACAAATGAAAGTAAATGCAGACTTACAATACAATACAATTCAGTACTTACTGAATGTAAACGTAAATTCATTTGTCATTAAATGAAAATCTTTGAGGAAAAAAAAGTTAAGTGTAAAATATTGTACATGTTGGATCAGGAAATCTGATATAAAATAAAAAAAAAAAAAAAAAAAAAAAATAAGTGGAAAACGATCGATTTTACAGGTCAGTTAAAAAATATTCTTCTAGTCATTGAAGTTTAAAAGTTACTCGAGCTCTAAAATATTTTTTTTATACTAAACATTAAGGAACACTAACAAATTTAGTGATTAAAATTTTTCTTATTGCCACCAAGACTTTTTTTACTATAAATTTAAATTGATTGTTTTTTTTTTTTTAAATTTTCAATTTTCAGAGCAGGAAGTTTAAAAGTTACTGGTGATAACAAAAAATTTATTTTATAAAAGTAAAAACATATGGAGTTAAGTACATGAGTGTCTTGTACGTCTGGTTCGTTATTATCTTACTTTACGTAGTTGGATAAGACACCGTTCACCGTCTTCAAGCTCCTAAATTTAAAATAAATTGACACGGAAATTGATTCAAGGTTCAATCCACGGTACCGTCGAGGTAGAAGCTATGAAATTTTGTTATCTAGACGGCACGTTAGTATAGCAGCCGTATAGAGTAAAAGGATGCATTTGCGAATAAATTACGGCTATACAACCAGACTCTCATGTAGTACTCACATTTGCACGTTAATGCATCATAATGCATTGAAAAACCATCCCACATACATATAAAATAGTATTACGATTGTATACATAAAGGAGACGACGCAAAATAGGGAGCCTAAGAAAATAATACGAACGTGTAGATTTTATAAAACTGGATTATGCTTTTTAGGCTCAGCTTTTAATCAAATAATGTTGGTGTTATTTTTAATTGCTAAAAAAATTTCATTCATATTCTATTAATTCACAACAGGAAAAATTTGTTTATGGTAAAGAAATGTTTTTTTAATTTTGTATCTGCGATTGAAAAACGAAACGAAAATATAGTATTGAAGGTAAGTATTTTCTTGACTACTTCAATTTTATGGGCAAAATATATTTATAACGAGAAATTGAGAATGAAAAGTCGAGTAATAATGGCCCTGGAGGCCTGAATTTCAAATTGTATTGTAAATCAACTTGACAGAAGTGTTAAAAAAATATATGTATATATCGAGGTATCTATAAGGAAAACATTAAAATAGTGGTGTGACTTTAATTGATATAGAAAGTCTCGGGATTCCCCGGAGCATTAGCTGTATGGTTTTATTGTATTCGAAAAAAAAAAAAGAAAAAAAAATACTGGAAGAAAGAAGAGATAACGGAGTTTAAAATGTGATTTTTTTCATCGTTAAAAATACCAATGTAGGGAGTCGTAAAAAAATTACAAAATAAATATAAAGTTGAATGAAAGCAAAAAGTTCAAAGTTTGTTTATATTAAACTTTTTTTTTTTTTTTTAGTTTACTTTGAAATTTGTTTATTTTATTTGGTTTAATGGACTTTTAGGAATAGGGAATAGATAAATGTTGTTGTAGAAAAAGTTAAATTGAATAGTAGAATGAAATAATAAAATAGATGAAAAATTTTAACCCAAGTACAGGCGGTAAATGATAAAAGTAATGATCAAGAATGAAGTGAATTGAAAAAACGCATAACAGGAGAATTTCTTTTCGAGTCATGTTTTTCCTAGAGAACAACAAAACTCGATGTCACGATATTTTTTATTGGCGTTATTTTATTTTTTTTTTTTTTTTGCAGTAGTTTAGTTAACAAACATTACTTTTATTATTTTTTTGTATGTTATGCATTTTTAATAACTTTATTTAATTTATATTTAATGTTTAAAAAAAAATTTAATTATTTGATAATTAAAATTAATTATGCAATTTAATTTATTTTTCTATTTTTTTTTATGACGTTAATTACTCAGAAAAAAAAGTCTATTCAGTAAAGTTTATTCAAACTTTTCCAACGTATGAAGTGTCCTTGTAAAAAAAAAAAAAAAAAAATGAATAATGAAATTTTCATAATCGCGTAGCTTGAAAAGAGGTTGAATTAATTTACTTTCACGAGTATAGACCTGATATGAGTTAGAGTAGAGTAGAGTAGATATATGAGTAGTGAGTTCAACTCTTGATTCTCTTATCTTCTCGGATTTCAAGCTTTTTGCTGCGTTCAACTCACACCTGATGCCGTCACTTACAGCCAGGTCTATTCTCTTCCTACGAATTGGCGTCAATTTAACCGTACTCCCTTGCCAAATAAATCCCCTTGAAAATTCCTTTTATATTTAATACTGAGTAATAATTTATGTTTATTCCCTAATTTTCTTTTTCTTTTGACAATTCAACCCCAATTAAATGCTCTATACAATAAATAAAAAAATAATCTCTATTTATTTTGTTTTTTTCCCTCGTTAATTATAAATACTCTTACAAATACAAATAAACTACATTCTCGAGTTAGTTTTTCATCTGATTGCCAACAATTTTAGCAGATATTTATTTTTTAAATTATTCTCGCCTAAAAAATCTCACTGGACACTTTCTCAATTTCATCAATAAATTTTTAAAAACAAAAACAAAAAAAAAAAAAACTTAGAAAGAGTTGCAAATAAAACAAACTTTTGATGCGAAAAACGTCACAAACATATAAAATTCAAAAGGTAAAGAAGAAATGTCAAAAGCAAGAGTCTTTCATTATTCAAGATCCAGCATCGAGTTTCACAAAACTCTTTTCTTTTTTGTTTTTATAGGTTCATTAAATTTGCTGTAGCAAAAACAAATATCGATCCTCATTTACGTTAAATAAATAATTCATTTGACAAAATTTAACATTATTCAGCTGCCAAAATCCACGTTTGTTAATCAAATAAAACTTATAAAATAAAAATTATAATTTTTTATTCATATAAATTTTAAAATTCATATTCTCGAATCGCACTATTTTATAAAACTTGTTTCTATAAATCTTCACCAAATTTGTTGCCATAAATTTTTGAATTACAAAAAAAAAAAAAAAACATACCCGAAATGCATCGCGTAATTCTTGTTCTTCCTGTTGCTCTTGAGTAAGATCTGTCTGTTGTGCAGCACTTGCATTGCCAATATTACTAACAATCTTGACAAACTCCACTAGACTGACATTTCCATCACCTAAAAACAAAAAAAATTATAATTAAGTAAATAGTTAATAATTTTTTACCCGGAAAATTATAATTATAATTATAAATGGCCAAATTAGTAATTATAATATAATTGGAATTTAAATAGAGTGAAATGATCTAAATATCATCTGCCTAATCATCTAATTTATCTTGACACACCTCAATAAAATATATACAATTTCCAAGCACTCGTTTGCCCGTAGATTAACTATCAAGATAATTTGACATCAAAATTGTTTCCTTTCACGCCCGCTCCAGCGAATTCAAACCGAACGATAATTATCCATAATGACATAACCCACAATGACACAATAAACCCCGATCAATAATTTCAATCGCATCATACCTTTATGACTAACGCTCATCAATAAAATTTATTAATGATATAATAATTTAATTGCCTGTTATATAAACAATAAATATCCTAACATTATCATGCTTAAACTAATCAATAAAATTTATTAATTTATTGATAATTATTTGTGTATACATGTAATAGAATAAATAAATAAAATTTTCCAGTTCACTGACTTAAAAAAATGATAATTAATTTTATTGGATATATTGTATACTTAACACTTGATTTAACTCAACTTGAATGTCTGAAAAATATCGCTTACACTTACAAACACTCAGGGTATATATAAATGTATTTTTATTACTGGACAGTGTAATAAAATTTGAAATTTATTGCTGGATAATCGTATTGCACTTGCTTGGCCTTAATGCTTTAAACTTTAAAGCTATAAGTATATAAACTTATTGAATCTCTATGCAGCATACACACTCGTATCTGCATTAGACCAGAAAAAGCATCAGCAAAAATAAAAAGTTTTAAAATGTAAAGAGCTTCAGCATTATTAAGTAAAAGAAAAAAAAAAAAAAAAAAAAAAAAGAAAAGGTATTGCCATTAGAGTAAAAATTAAAATTTGCATTAAAATTAATTGTCATTTAAACTTGTTAATTAACGATAAATATTTATAATATGACATTATGTATAGTATAATGGAGAAAATTTGAAAGCTAAACTGGCATCTAGATTTTGTATAGTTTAATTGCATAATAATGCGTGTGTGAAGATGAAAATAAATTACATAAAGGGATGAGACAGTGAGAAGGAAAAAAAAAAGAAACTAGTGAGGCGCCTCAACGGTGTGCTCTAAATCCCGTTTAGACCTAGACTTAACAAGAATTAAATTTGGTTCGAATAAAGCCGCAAATCTTTTCAACAAAAATAAAAGTGTAAATACAATTTATTTTTATTTTTTTATTTCTCCTCTTGAAAGATATACAAAAGGCAGATAAAATTGTTGGTAGATGAATTGCTTTGTATTTTTTTCTTCACCCTCATGATTGTACTTTCTTAAAGTTTCTTTTTGTTGTCAAGATCGGGCCAAAAAAATTGGTCATTACAGTCTATAAATTGTGAGATTTATTTTTATCTATGACTTTGTATAGATACTGCACGAAAATTTTGAAAAATTTATTCAGAATATATATTATATTTTATAATTTGTTTTGATTTTAACTAAATAATGCTGATTGTTGATAGTATATAATAATAATTATAATTGTTATGATATCAGTAATATGTGTTATGCTTTTGTCTGAGATCTTTTGTTCAGTGTGAAACTAGATTGTACATTTCTGTGAAATCATAAAGTTATAATACCATTAATGAAAATTTCAGACAAATGTAAATGTAATCCGACCAACCGTTAAATATTATAAAGGAATAAAAATTAAAACCAGTTATTTTCTATACGTTAAAAATAAATGAAAATTATAAATAAGCCTTTGATAGTTAGTTCAGCTTTAATAATTTTAACACGACAATTAGCCTGAGGTGTTAAATGAGTTATATAATTCAACCATCATCAGAGTCTGTAGCATCGTTACAGCAAAACGCCTTAAGCATTGCTACGTTTACTCACTTCTTTTGTAACTTATTTTTGTCAGTTGAAAAAACTTAACTTTACTCGTATAAAGTATGGCTTTAAAGCTTATACTCAACTATACACACGTAGCAAGTTGAAAAATTATTTAGGTTAAAAACAAAGGGTATGATATTATTTTGTTACCTGGCATTGTTTGTGATATGACTGCTAAACCCGAAATTAAATAATAGTGCACGGTGCTGTAAATTGGTACGAGTGTAAAAATCTAAAGAAAACAAGATACTGAAAAGTAAATTAGTTTTAGGGGGTGATCGTGAATCTTCTCGTACTCGGACATCTAATTTTGTTCATCCTTACAAAACGACGTACAAAAGTAAACAAAAAAATAGACCGTGAAACAAGATAACAAATAAGTTTTTATTCAACTACGACATGAAATTTTTTTTTATTATTAAGATAAATTATTGAAAAAAGAAATTAAAATTATTTTGAAAGAAAAATAAAAAAGTATTTGAAAAAGTTGTTTATCCGATACACTGTATGAACCCACATCCTTGTTAGTTTCGAAAGTTAGCAAAGAAAATTGTTAAAATTCCAGGTTGTTTGTGGAATAAAACCAAGAATTCTGAACATCCAAAGCATTGTAGGTATGTATATATACATAAATATTTATCAAGCTTATCAAACAAATTTGTTAGTAAGAGAATTTTCGATTATTTTTAAACATCAAGTCTTATAGAAAACGAGTCGGAATTTATGATACTATATAACTATATTAAGCTGGTAACACGTAAATCCTCGTATAATATGCATAAGTTACTTATTCACGCGTATTAAACACTCAAGTTAGTTAAGCTTCCAGGCTGATACTCGAATCAATCTGCATAAAACTTGAGGTGTCGTAAAATATATGATTAAATTTTAATGTTACCTAAAGTATAATGCCGAGTAACTTTTATGAATATGTTTTATATAACATTATTTATAACGATATGTTGGTAAACAAAATTAATATGTAGAAAATATATTCAACAATTTTGATGATATGTACAGTGCTGAGCCGAATTTAAAGCAAAGGTCGAGTGAATACTTATTCACCAGATGATGAAAGTGCAACGATGCATATACCTCGCGCCATATTCATGAACACGAGAAATATTTACAAGGGTTATAAGTTATAAGTATCAGTATCTTCTCTTTACCTTTAGATTCACAGAAACCGGGTTAACATAAAGGAAGATACATATTTTTAAAAGAATATACACAAAAAGAGCAATTTTTCATTTAAAATTTATTAAAAATTTTGCTGTTACTTTTTTAATTTTAAATTTCGAGTCAACTTTATTTAATTAATTGAGTATCGCAATTTTATTAAACTTTGTTTACATATTTTAAAATTCAAAAATATATATATATATATATATATATATATATATATATATCTTTATAAAATGTTAAACTAAGATTGAAAGCAATCGATCATTGACGTCATATATTAATCAGTTAACGGCAAACATCCAAAGTCAGCGAGAGTAAAATTTTGTTTACATTTAACGAGCACTTTAACAATTAATCAATATTCATTTCAATATTTTTATTTTTAAAATATACAACTTGAGAAAATATTTATTTTAATTTGGCGTAGTTGTAAAATTTTTCAAATAAACATGAAAAAAATAAAATGCTTGAATTAACAGGAGCTTTTTGTTAAAGTTACCGTCTTAAGTCTTGAACTACAAAACTTAAGTAAAATGAAAGTAAAATTAGAGAATAGAGAATAACAAGTTACGAAGATTTAATTGCAATTTATTTAAAACGTTACGCCGAATTAAATGCAATTAATTTTACTCTAAAGGTATTCAAATGATCGGACATAAAAAAATTTTGGATTTAGAATATAATTAACTATCTTCACGTCGTCTATTAAGAAGAGTAATTTTCCAATAGGATAAGCTGATTAGTCTTCGTATCGAGGATGAGGGAAGACTATAAAGACATATATTAAATTATGCAAAAGAGCTGAATAAGAAAATATACTTATTTATCAAGTAATGACAAATTTATCTACTTAGTGTAAAGATGCTTCAACCGATACTTATAAAATGTAGGCAATTACCATTCTACTATTCTATTGGCGAATGTTATTGTAAAAAAAAAATTTACGTTCAATGGAAACATTATTTTTTTTTTTTTTTTTTTTTTTTTTTACTTTTTATCTACTACCCCTTGAACTTACTTATCCGAAAGCTAGAAAAAATTCTCAATCTCAAGAATCTTGTCTTATCCATTAAGCTACTAACGTTTACGCTCAATATAGTTAGAGTATTCTTAAGATACTTTTATCTAGATACTGACTTTTTATACAGAAAATATTATTTTTTTAAACTAATTGTTATTTCTAGGTAAATATATATTAAAGGAGTAAAGCTGAAAAGTAAAATAAATCAATGGGAAAAAAAAATCTTGCGCAAAATTTTGAACTATCGGAACGGCCTAGGATGGCCGAATTGCCTCATCCTCCCCTAGAGTCTTTCAACGGAACAAAATTTTTTTTTCTTTTTTAAACGTGGTTTTACTGTGCTCCGGATAATATATATGTTAATTTAATTTATTTGGATATTATATATTTACAAGACTTTTACCTTTTTTATCTATATAAAAATATGAGTTTTGTTTTTTTAAATTTTAATGCATTAATATTTTCTTAAAAATAACATAGATATTTTCCGCGTTTGCAATTGCATTTCGTATAAATTATTCATAAATTTAATGATCTTGTTAAAATTTCATGACCATATAATTTTTACAGAGAAAATAAAATAAATAAATTTTTTATCAACAGATAAGATACTTAAATCTTGTTGAAATATCATAAAATATATATGTATTTATATATTTGTGTTAGTATTTTTCTATAAGAGAACTCTGTAAAGTAAAGTCGCAAAAAGGATCAGAAATGTAACAAAAATATAGTTGATGAAAATAAAAATATGTTGAAACGAAAAATATCGAAGGAATCTATACGCGATTAAAAAAAAACAACTTGAAATGCGATCCCCTATAGAGGGATAGATGTCAAGATAACTTTATTTTCCTTGAGTTTGTCAAGCATCCGTAAAATTTTCCGTTTCTATACTTTTTGCTACTGCATTACGCCGGAAAAAAATATTTTTTTATTTAATTTTTCTACAAAGCACAACAGCAAGATTAAAATTAATAAAAATAACATTACTCATTTAAAATAAACCAATATTTTTCAAACAAAACTATAAATAAAATTATCAGAAGTTATGTACAGGCTTTATTTGAAATAATTTACCCCGTTAAACTTACAACCAAAGACTGAATAAGTCTGAATATTATTATATATATGTCATTGAGGTAATATGTATGATATCAGTTGCTACAGAAATCACAAGCCGGGAAATAGTTAACTCAAAGTTTTGATAAATGACCTACATATCTTACAGTTAACAAATAATTTTAATAATTTATCGGCACAGCGTATCGTAAATCTATATCTATAATTATATTAATTGTTTTATAATTCCGATAACGAAATTACTGAACAATTAAAATTCTGGTTTTATCGAATTTAATCTTATTTATAAAAAAAAATTATCAACCTCATTTAATTATACTTTTACAATTGTTAAAAAAAATATATGTAGCTGTCTATTTTTTATTTACGGTAGATATCAATTATCAATTTTTGTGCCTGTATTTTAATTATTCATAATTTAAAAAAAAAAAAATCTAGATGTGCGGAAACTGTATCTTATGACCGTCATACTTTTGTTTCTACCGAAACAACGAGTAATTGATGTATCCATTCCACTTGTATTCATTTGATAACGAGGAAAAATATTAAAACAAGAATCTGAGTAATTTATCATGCAGTTGTATACAAAGTGAAACATCGGTCGATTTAATTTAACATTTGTAAAATTCATTTGACAGTACCCAGTATTTTATAGATAAAAGATAATTTAAAATATTTAAATGTTATGTATTTTTATCAGTAGAAACTCACCGTCAGTGTCGATTTCCTCGAGCATTGTTCGCAATTCCTCTGTTCTGGCAAATTGCCCCAAACCGCGCATAACTCTGCCGAGTTCTTCTTTGGTAATACTTCCATCACGATCTTTATCAAAGAGATTGAATGCTTCTTCGAATTCTTAACAAAAATGAAATAATTCAACATTAAATATGTGATTAAATGAAAAAAAAAAAAAAAAATTGTTACCTTTCATTTGAGCTTTACTGATAGCCGGCATTTTGTCACTTGGAGTAGTGGATCCTCTGCGAGAGTCCGGTAGCTCGAAAAGTAAACTAGTAGAAAGTCTCGTTTGTCCAGATACCGAAGAACTTGAAGAAGCCGTCGAGACCATCAGTGGCTCCATCTTAGTGTCTGATGGCTCACAACCGGTTACTTGGATAGCTTGAATAGGACAGTCAGCTCGTAAAAGACATTTATCATGTCGATCATGTCGATCGTGTCGATCATGTCTAGCTTCTTCTAATGGCTCTTGTTTCCCAGTTGATATTATGTTTTTATCGCTATCATCGCTAAGCGGAAACTGCTGTCGAATAGATGTTAAAGTTGACGTAAATTCATTTGGCACTGACGGTTTTTGCGCATCCGCCCAGGAAGTTTCACTAATCGATGGCCTTGAAGAACAACTACCTGGTTCTTGGTCGCCTCCACTTCCTCCATCAGTGTCTTTTCGTGTCTAAAGACCAAAAAAAAAAATTATAAATAAATAAATAAAAAATTTAACTTTTTAAATCTTATCATCAACTTTATTGAATTTAATATTTAATAAACTGTTTTATTGAATATAGTGCGACAGGTATTGTTTTATTTGTACTTTATAAACCGGGACTTCCGCAATAAGTAGATTGGTAATTCCGGTGACTAAGTTAAGTAATTTAATACGAATGAGGGAATATTAAACGGCAAGTGTTCAAGCGGCCATGAATAGTTGAGATCTAAACTAACGTACTTCTAATTCTCTAAAATGACTTCAAAGTACCTGGTGCAGTGGCATTTGCTGTAACTGTACTCTGTATCGTTACATATATACACATATATACATAGATACATTATATGGGGACAAGGATCTCTTTGAATGATGCGCTTGAGGTAAATAGTACTGCATAAGTATGCTCGACTAAATATGCGGGTTATCCAGCATCAAGTTCCAGCTCTATGTTATCATCATACACCCTATGTCACATTATCCTTTAAATTTATTATCAGCTACCATAAATTACAACAACTCATTTTTTTCACCTATTTTATTTTATCATAATGAAACATAATCACGTCAATCCAACTTGATTATCATCATCATCAGAGTGTGATGCGCAACAAACGTTAAAACAAAATAAAAATACATAATGTTTAATTTAGGTAAAACAAAAAAAAATTTTATAAAATAACGACTTGTTTTATCTCAACTACATGCTGTAATTGCCAGTAGACTCCCACGAGAATGGATACCAGGCCACCTGTTAATCGTTCTACATACTCGTGTAACTGCACCATCATTATTCGACATATTCTACCAGCTATTAAGGACAGCTCACTAAAATCAAGGTACCTCATTTTTTTTTAACTATTTTTGAGTAAAAAAATCCATAACTTTATCAATCTAAATTTTAAAAATTGAAAATTACATAGTTTAGTTTTAAATAATTTTTATAAGGTTTTTGTAATTATTTTAAACGATAAAATATTTGATATCTAGAGTTTAAATTTCAAAAACTCACATTAAGTTTATATTAAAACCCATTAAATTTAAAAACAACTCAAGTTATGAAATATAGAGAATTAAGACAGTTTGAAATGCTATATATTAAAATTGAAATTGGCATTATGACACTTGAGAGCTCTTAAGCATGCTACTAGTAATTAATAAATGACATCTATCATAGAGCGGTGAAGTATCTTATATAAAATTTATATCTACAGACATATATTTAAAAATTTTATTTATGATATTTAGCTGATATAAATCTGATTAAGTGAAAGAATTAATCTTTGATATAATATTGATCTTTGCAAACGATTTACGTCAAGAGTTGGTTGTTAATTTCAACGTTAGCAGTTAGGGGTAGGTAATTCAAGTCTTGGAAGTTGAAGTATTGGAATATTGAAACAAGATCCGCGACAAAGTGAACCAAGTCACTAGCAATCTGTGAGGTTCATTAGTAGACTTAGTTAATTGCCCTTCGATTTGGGTCAACCTTGATCAGTCAACCTTTGAAAACATATATTTTATCATACTATACATAAATCACTAAAATGATTTATTCATTATTATTATTATTATTATTATTATATTTTATTTATTTTCGTACAGTACCGGTTTTTTTTTTAAATTATTTTTTATGGAAATTGTTGACAGAGAACTCACAAAATTTACATATCAGAGAGGTTATTAAAATTCAGCAGGATAACATATTGCAACATCGATGTCTTTTAAATAAAAAAAAGTTATAAATTTAACTCTTAAAATTCAGATATGCTTGTATTTCATTATTTAAAATTTCTTTTTTTTTTTTGCTTATGAATTATAATTTTAATTATGCAAATATTATTTTATTTTCTTTAACTTTGTGCTGTTTTATTAGCAGTTAAGAAAAGTTTAAACGATAAAATTCTCAACGGTTGTGTCGGTAGATAATCATAAAGAAGTTTACTCGGGAATGTAACAAGATGTTTAAAAAGTACTTGCAGCCTCAAAAGTTGTTGAGGAAATAAAAATTTAAGTTACTGGATGATATTATGACGATAAGACTTATAGTTTTTACCTTCAAAAAAATTTTAAATAAAATTAATTTACATCATCTTATTTTTTAAAAAATATTCTGTTAAGACTTTAACCATACTCTATTTTAATTTTAACTTATAAAGTTTTTATTTGAATGATATTATAATTTTTTTAATTCAATTTAGAAATGTAATAAAAATAATTCTCGGAAAATTAAAAAAAAAAAAAAAAAATAGTTGAAAATTTAATAATAAGCTATATAGTGAGTTAGCTTTTCTTTTTAAGTACTGAATAATTTTTCTACTCTGATTCGTATTTTTCAGTGTGTAGTAGTTTTAGTTTATGGAGAGTCAAGTAGAGCCGACAGAGAAAACTCGATCGCAGTTTCCGATTCACAAACAATATTGTACTAACTTTAATTCGAATCACGGTTAGTCTATCAATATTGACTTTCTGTCTTTTAATCAATGCACCAAGTTTTTCTTTCATTAAAAAAAATTTTTTTTATTAAATTTAAAATTTTTCTACAACCATGGATAAAATAAAAATAAAAAATATCTTTAAGATATTTACGTAAATTAAATTCAAAGGCTACTAAGAAAAACAGGACACGATTTTTATTTTACAAGGTAACATCAAATAACACAAGTGTACTCAACGAGACTCTCAGTAACTGTCACGACTACCTTTTAAATTCGATTTCCTATTGTCGAACAAACAGATCAGTCTAGGCAATTATATTGATCATCCTTTAAATCCTCTTTGTTTCACTAGTAACATTATATTCTCTCTCTAATTCTCTATTTCTCTCACTTACACTTTGTCTTTATTGCTTTATCGCCGAGCGATAGTATCAAGCTCGATTGTCATTATAAAATATTCCCTGGAATGTATGACTAAAACGCCAAAAGACAACCAGATTGTTGAGATAAAACAATCGATTACCCAGTTAATAGTATCCCTATAATCTACCCTATTTTATCGAAAAATATTTCTTCTATTTCAGAACTTTTATTCTTTTTATTTTTTTTCAGTTTAACCATACCCTGAATAAATATAAAATAAATTAAAATACGGATTCAGTGATTCTATCGATAACAATCCGCGGTTCTCGATAATCCTAGTAGAATTTTAAAAAAATTTTTTTTTTTCGATTCGTTGAGTTGAAAAAAAAAAAATAATAATATAAAAGCTTTTGCATTTGCAAAAATAAAATAATCTGCGATAATTTAGAAAAATCAATTCTGCTGTTTTTTTTTTTATTAAAAGCTTTTAATTTTTTTAACCTCAACCTTTCGCTCATAAAAGTTTTACAGACTTCCTTGAATGAATAATTTAAAGGCTATCACAAAAAATTTTCTATATGAGGAAAAATTAATAAAACTTGAAATTGAGAATATTTTCATACACAGACGAATTTTCGTCTATAAAATATTGCAGTTTATAACATAGTTAAAGTTTCAGACAATCAATAGGTTTTGTCAAAATTGACCTCATTTCATCTTTTTTAAAGACAATAGACTCACACAAATTCTTTTTCTTTTTTTTTTCTTCTCATTTCCAATACTTCTTAACACTTTTCAAAATCATCCACTCTCGAACTTGAGTTTATCACTATCGAGCGGTATCAATTTGCGACCTCATTAATTGAGACTCTATTTAATTATTTAAATATATATTTGATAGCTTTGTCGTACAACTTCGGAAGTTTATTGTTAAATTTTAATGATTCAAGTTTTTGAAATATTATAAAAATATTTAAAATGAAATGAATGCCTACACGGTATTAAGATATCGATCCAATAAATCTCTAATAAAATTTAAAGGTCTAAATTAAACTTGTTACCATTCAATAATTCATATAACCCAATATGTTAATCAAGTATCTTGAAGATAACAAGAATATGGTAATGGGCACATTGTGATAATATTATTAATGTTTAGTTCTAGATTAAGATAGTGGATATTATTAGGATATATCTTCTTAAAAATCCGGTGTGTATTACGGAATTCAACATAGTAACAAATACTGTCGAAAGAAAATACCGACAAGCTATTTTAAGGAAAAATACAAAAATAGATATTGTACCTTGAATAAAAAGAGAAATAAATAAAAGCAGTTGAAATGTGGTTGAAATAAAGTGGTAATGCAATGGATGTAAAGAAAATGCAGGCTTACATAAATCCCTGAGAGGCTGTCGGACGAAATACAAATGGCACCAAGTCGACAGCTTGATCGATCAGAGACACTCAACTCAAACAAAAATTACTTAGCTAAATTTTAAAAATAGTTTTTCGTTAATATTTATACATTTAACTACACTTTGACAAAAATAATTTATTTTTTATTATCAGATAAACTTTTTGTCAATAAAACGCGTATTCGTCTTATAAGGCGAATAATCCACTCGACAAGTGAGGAAAATAAAATAATTGCAAAGATAAATCATACATAAATATGTATGTAATGAGTTAAAAATTACAATATAATTAAAGATAATTGGGAATTACCAGCGAGTCATCGGAAATTCCTGATTTTATAGTTTTCTATTTCGCATCGATCACAAGATTATTATTGATTTTCATACATTACTCATTTGATACTTGATTGGACAGATAATTCGATTAGCCTATAAACTTAACCTCCAAGACAATTATTTAACTTTTATATCCCCTTTAATTTTAAGGTTCAACTTAAGTATCGCAAAAAAATTTTAAAATAAAATTAAAATAAATATGAGATAAAAAGTTTGTGAATAAAATAAATAAAATCTCAAGAGAAAGTGATGTTAATGTTTCAATAAAATGTCGGAGTATTTCGCATTGAGGATCGTTAATTCACCCCTACATCTTGTCTATTTTAGAGGCCCTCTTATCCCATTATAGTTTGATAATACAGAATACGTCTGAATCTTAATAGATCTGTATTACTCTCGAGGTTGACGTGACGATACTCAAATGTCTAATAGCTTCATGCCGCCGTCATCATTGTGGTACGTGCGGGAGCTATTCCAATGATATCTTCACAAGCTATACTAATGTGGGCTGTTGAATATATGTGTGTATACAATCACAATCTACGTAAGGCTGTTGCAGCGGAAGAGCGATCACTCTTGTTTATTGGACTACAGTAACAATAATACAACTAGAGTTAATGATGTACGTGCTTAATGTACTCCCCCGAGTACATGCAACGTCTGACCGACTACACAATCATGTTTAACTACACGGTTTACTGATCAACCCTCAGAGATTACTAGTACTTTTAAACAAGATAAAATACCTCGTCTCATTTCACAAATTACTAACTCATTCATTAATTATTCAATTTTGTCAATGATTCCATTAATTACTTGATTACTTGATCAAAGAGAAACGTATCGTTCAAGTTGAGTATTTCGTATAAAATTAACTTTAACTTTTATTGATAAGATGGTTGATAATCTATAAAATAACTTTTAGACTTCTGACTAAAAACAACGAGTTTTAAAACTGACCCGCAGAGTTGCCTGTTAAATTTTGTTTCTGTCAAACCAAAGGTTTAATTATTCACCAAGTATTTCTAGGAGTCACAAATTTATTTCAAAACAATTTACATCACAATGTCGATTTAATTTTATATATTAAAGAGCCGTTAGGAAGTAAATTGAGCTAAAATTGTTGGAAATTTCCAAATAACTTTATGACAGTTTTTTTAAACTATCAAAATAAAATGTTAAATATGTTGGTAAGCTAAATTTACCTCCCAGTGATTGACAATTAATTTTAATTTAAATAACTACGAATTGGTTGGTAGGTCCTATTTTTTTTTTGTTTCCTTAAAAAATCAAAATTAAATTTCACAAATTTAATTAGTAGATTTTTTTTCATCTTGATGAAATTGGATCAGTATTACTATATATGTTGTTATTGAACTGATGAGCTAAAAAAATTAAAAATTAATTGGTTTTGAAAAAAAAAATTTTTTTTCTTTTCTACAGTAAAAAATAAATATTACAGATGTGACAAGTGAACAATCGAGTGAAAATAGCCCAGCGGCTGTAAAATCAATTTTTGTATGTAGTAATGAATCAGTAAAACCCAATAACTGAAAATCACAAAATAATTAATTAAAATATGTATAGAAAAAAAATTTTATTGCTGGAAATTTACTTCGGCTTGTATTACAGCATGTGAATGATATTTATCTATAATACAAAATATAATAGAGCCAGTTCTTGACATCTGCAATTAAAAAAAAAGTAAATAGGAAAAATGTTAATGAAAAAAAATTTGATAATTTAATTTGAATACATACCTCACTTGAAATTTTCGAAACATACCCAGTAAATGTTAAAAGTGGGCCGAAATAAGTAATACACCATATACTGACAAAAAAACACAATTTTGTTGATAGTTGTTGTCGAATTGTTATTATTGCGAGTCTGTACAAATTATAAGCAACGACAGTCGAAAAATTAAGAATCGCAAAAACAAGAAGCCACGAATAAAACTTAGTGACACTTTTAGTAATTTCATACAGAGATCGATATGATTTTTTAAGATTTACAATTTTGTTTTTTACTGCAAAAAGTTTGTAATTGTCTAAACCTCTTTTGCGTAAAGATAACGAGCTAATACTGATATCTGTTAAATTATTATTTGCAGCAGCCAGTAAAGCAAATGTTTCATTAATTCCACGAAATCTTTTTTCAATAAAAATAACAATAAGAGAAAACTGCATTAGTAATCCCCCAATAATGAATTTCGGGATCAAATATACTATATATTCAACCAAATCTCCTTCATAGTCAATAGTTTTTACAATTGCAATAATAAAACTCATAATCATTTGTGGCGCACAAATAAATACATGCTTATATTTATAATCTTTCAATTTTTTTTTATCGCAATAATTATCAATAAAATCTCTTTCCAAAAAAATTAAACGTTCTAAAATTTTAACTATTTTCCGTTGCTTTAAACAAAAAGTCGCCACTGTAACAGTCATCGCTACATTTTCACCGATCAACATAAAAACTGTAACAATATATTCCAATTTATATGCTTCTCTATAAACATCTCCATAAATGAAATAAAATATCACGATCACGAAATAAAATGATAAAATGAAATTATAAATTGATCCTTTTAATGATTGATTAATATTTACAGATAAATTATTGTAATTTCTTTTAATTTCTACGGCAAATGGTGCGATTCCAAAAATTTTAAAAACGTAAACAACCAACCGAAATAACATAATTTCAAAAATATTTTTGATCACACTATTTATTTTATTTTTCACAGACTTTGAATTAACCATGATCTCAATTATTTTTTTAATAAAGTATAAATTGTAAACAGATCTGTTTTTGACGATGGCTATTTTATTGTGAATAAAAAAATATATATTTACATAAAAATCAAAATTATGCTGAATCATAAAAATCGATATTCTTTTTATAAAAAAAAAATTTATACATGCCTGACATCAAAATAAAATTTGATATCAAGTCATAAAATGTAAAGATATATTTTCCGTTATATATTTGTAGATAAAACGTAAATAACTATAATTTATAAAAAGCTCAAAGTGTGAAAAAGAAAATAAATGGATCCTCAAATTCACACCTATAATTTATGTTATATTTTTTTATTCACACTGTTCAACTAATTTAATGTGTTAGCGTAACACAAGTAGACGAAGAACAAAACGGAGGGTGATTTCGAGAACAAGATAACTTTTGTTGTAGATCAGCTTAGTCATATGATGAGTAAGTTAACGAACGGAAGTTATACAAAGTTACACAAAAGTTTAAAAGTATTTTTTTTTTTTTATTTAAAATTTATAAATTACTTTATAAATTTTGGTAAAGAGTGTAAAGACAGTAGACGTAACTATTATTTAAATAAAATATTGGATTATTAAATTATATGAGTTTGGGATTAATTGGGAGACTTGTCTCTGTGCGTCTTTCGAAGGTGATCAATTAACATGACCAACACTTTACTGAGAAAATCAACTACATTGTTGGCAAGTTCAATTAGTCAGTTAGTTCAAAGCTCTTTGTTGACAGAATATCTATAGATTTCAAGTAAATATTACAGAGTAGTGATGTTCTGAGTAAAGTAAATACATTCAGTAAAATAAAAAAATAATAAAATACATAACGAGTAGTTTATAGGGGATGAAAAGAAGCGTATAAAGAAAATGAATAGAACATGAAGGGTTTTTTTTTTTTATTTTTATTTTAGGATATCTCCATTAAAGGCGATAACTTTTTTAGCAATTTGATTGGCAGCGATGAGAGCCTTTCGCGCCGTTAAATTGCAAAATAAGTTGGGTATCGATACTCAATCAAAATGTATTGCATTATAATCGAATGCAGGTTGAAAAAAACTAGGGTATCAGTATCGGAGGGAAAAGTGATAGAATATAAGACAATTATTTTTCAAAATTTATTCAAGAAATTTTTATTATAGAATTCATGATTTCAAGTGAGAATATTGGTATCGCAATATCAAAAAGGCTAGACTGATTGTTTAATTAATTTTATTTAAATTAAAATTTATATACTTTCCTGTATTCAGTTAAATTGAAAAATTATATTTTTGTCTGTCTGAATTATTAATAAAAAATGCAAATTACACTAAGAAATTTCATTTTAAATCAATTTGACAGTTTGGAAGATAAATGAGTTTTAAGTTTTCTTTTTCTTTAACTTCTGTAAAATAATTTATATCTAAATATAAAATAATGTTTTAATATTGTTATCAACTGTTTTCTTTTTTCTGTCAAAATTCGAAAGTGAGTGGAAATAATAAATAAATAAATCGCCAATTTATTTTTATTATCTTTGAAACTTGATGATCGATAATTGAAGATTCGAATCAATAACGATAACGATTTAAAAAAATTTATATTAGATAACAAAAAAGAAAATTCGAATTAGCATTTTGAAAAAAAAGTATAAAATCGAATTATAAAAGGGGAAAAATGCCAATATTTGATAATTTTGTAGACGTAAAAGATTTTTTTTTTTTTTGAAGTTATCTACAAATAGCCGTGGGGGGTTTTTTTTCTATGAGCAGTTGGAAAACTCCCAGATGAAATGAGAAATTTAGATAAGAGATATAAACCCCGGAGGCTTTCACTTTTTCCCAGCAATGATTTGCTCTTTCAACTATAGCTTACATGTAATGTACAGTTTTTATAACATATAAAAAAGTTTTCCGCCGTCAGAAATTAAAGTTACCTAGGACAGCACTTATTTTTTATTAACAAAGTAATGCTCAAATAATTAGATTTCGAATGAAAAAATATTTATATAATTAAAAGTTAATAAATAGAAGAGCTTAAAAAAATAGTAAATCTTTAGGGGATGAATAAAAAAAATAAAATTTTTTTGCTTTAGTATAAAACTTTTTAAGCTATAGAGTTGACGAGGATTTATATGGAGATTGTAAACTTAAATCGTGCTTGAAAAGTTATTGCCACGGGTGTTATGATAATCATGTACAAAATTTAACAATCAAAGCGTGTATAGTAATAACTACTAAAGTAACATCTATACCTGAGTTTATATCATTCAGAGACATTCTGGTTTATATGTTGGCATTCAGAGTTTCTGAGCGTCATGTTAAGGAAGACAATGCAATCGAGGTATTGTTAGTAAGTTAAACAACTAAAAGTTTAAACATCGAGTAGTACCCTCAACACTTACTGCTATTGAAGTACCAACGAGCTAGTCAACGCATATATATGCTAATAATTTACTGTACATATATAAATATAAATTACCTTGAGCTGCAATATAAAGTAGGGATGAAAATTATCAACCAACTTAATAACGAATATGTATATCTCAAAATGCTGAGCGTCATTAAATTAACTTTTACCACTTCATGTATAGTCATCACGACCTAAATATCATTATTGACGACGATATATGATATATATATATATATATATATATATATATATATATATATATAATTTAATATGTACGAAATTTGTTCCGAGTATTGAAATTATTTTGCTGAAAAGCTTAAAAGCTTTTTGTAAACATTTAATATGTCGGGTATTTTTAGTTTTTTAATTATTATTTTATTCAAATATATATTCATTATAAATTATAATGATGATAAATGATATATTTATTATTAAACATTAATCAACAATCAGGTTTATATGATAATTTTTTATGGTTATTTTTAAATGGAAAATATTTATAAAACCAAATAATAATAAAAATGTTGAATACTGCAGCAGAATAAGTAATGAAATATCACGGATCAACAGAAAAAAAAATTTCCAATTAATGAAAATATTTATTTCAATTAAAATCTTTCGGATTATTGAAAATATTTAAATATAAAAAAGTCAAATATAATTACTTTATTTTTTTTTTTTCTTTAATTTTTTATTTATGTAATTTTTGAATAAATTGGTGTTGTTATATATTTTATAAAGATATATATGTATGACACGAAGAGTTTTAGAATTTCCACTCATGCTATGACGATAAGTTATATAATACCAGCGGATTCCAAAGGATGGGAATGTTGGTAGAAAAAAAAATAAATAAATAAAATAAAATAAAAAAGTAGTGCAGCATTAGACTTAAGGGCATGCGGTTGTACGTGAGGTTCTGCAATAACTTGAGTACAGAGCTCGACAAGTCACTAAATTAATAATAGATCAGTCAAAAATTTAAGTTATTTACAATGGAATTCAAAATTTACTGACGACGTAATTATTTTATTTATAAACTTTCTATCTTATTTATTTGAAATTTAACGTGCTTATCCAAATTTTAAATGTATATAAATTAAGAGATTAACTAAAAGACAGATTGATAAAAATGTTTTTGAATTTTAAAATAATTTATCACATTAAATCCCTGCTATTTTTATAATAAAAAAAAAAAAACTCTAAAGAGCACGGGCCATGACAGAGGGAATTTTTTGCGGGTCATCTGCAGTGATACATCGCTTGCAAAGTCCAAAGATACTTTATACGAATTATATAAATGTTACATTTCCTGGTTTTCTATTCAACACCTTTTTTAATTATTTTGCTTTAACAGAAAAAAATCTTAACGCAGTTTCGTTGAGATTTTTTTTTTTAAACTTTTCTTTAAGAGATGATTTATGCTGTTCAGTATAATTTTAAAAAAGCAATTGAAAAATTTTAAAAACAAGCATCGGATGTAAATAGAAAAATTATAAATTTATGATAAAATTTATTCAAACGTAAGGTGAAATCATTGTGAATAAATAAACGTAGACTGGCATCACCTAGGGCAAATCCTTCCCTATCTCCCTCCACAATATCCACATTCTGATCAACATCCACGACACAGCATCACTGTACACACGAAAACGACAGTACCCCCAAGGGTTTAAAGCACACAAAGACAAGTGTTTGTGGAACGCGCGCGAAACTCTCGCCACGCACTTGGTCTTGGACGTTAGATGTAATAGTACATGTGTATATACTCCGTATTGTCAGTGTTGTTTCGTACTATCGTTCGTAGTATCCTTTGTACTGTACATACAGAACTTACAATTGTAAGCTTACACCCTCGGGCTACTGCTGCTTACAACCCTTAGACTAAAAAGACCAAAAATAAAGAAAAAATAACCAGCCCTATGAGCAATAATTTTTTTATAAACAAAACCCCAGAGGAGTTCAGAGCTGAGATGAAAAATAATTCAAAATAACATTTTTTTTGTTTTCAACAATTAAGCTTTTCATTGAGAATGATAAACATTGAAAAATAATTTTATTGCCCATAATTATTGCGAAAATTTTCCTGAGAATTATTATTAGCGTATAACAATAAGAGATTGTCAAGATGAATGGCAAATAAATTATTATTCGTAACAAATTTCTTTTTATAATAATAAAATAGTGGTCTGAGGGTTTTCAGTTTATATATATATAAATCTGATGGAAAAGTATATAAGTAAAGTGAGTGGTATATGTATTGTGTTGTATTGTATTATATTGTATGGTGCCAAAAGTCCCTATGGGTTTTAACTAAAATCTCTCTTGTACTCTGGATTCTTAAGCTGCTTTAGTTAAACTTGAAAAGAAGCTTGTACTTTAACAAACAATTGCAATAAATATTATACGCATATATTATAAAGAAATGTAAATAAATAAATGAGTATTATATTTTCTACAGAAATAAAATGAGCAAAAATAATGAATTTTTTTTTTTATATAAATTAAAAATATTAATTGTTGACATGATTTAAAACTGTAAATATTTATTTTGCCAGAATATTTATGACGTTTATAATTTTTATTTACGTTTACAATGTGTCAACAATTATCGACAATATTGTGAATTGTTTGCATACTTTCACAATCAACTGAGTTAAATATTTCTGCATCATACGCAATAATTTTATTGATAATGAAATTGACGTCATTTAACAAAAAAAAAAAAAAAAAAATTATTCAAGAGACCACGTAATATCATTTATTACTTTCTATAAAAAAAATCATTAGTAATTGTTTATTATTAGAAAAAAAATCTCAAAATTTTCGGATATAAAATAACAGCAAAGAAAAAATTTAAAAAAAGAGCAAAGCTCCAAGAGTTTTTTAAAATCATCTTTTAAGTTACAAAGTAGAATAATTTTTTACATTAAAATTAACTAATAAACAATCGCATTTAAAACTTTCCGATTAACCCGAAGAAATCAATCGATTTAAATAAATCTCCCGGCAATGGAAGGATTCATCCATGCAGAAATTTAATTAGATTCTGAGATAAATCCTTTGAATTGTTTTCAATTTACTTTAAAATTAATTAAATCTTAAAAATTATTCAGTTTTACGTCATAACTAACCGTTTCAAGTAATTATCATGGATTTTAGTATCAGAAATTTTTGTAAATCGTAAAAACTCATTCTTTAAACAATGCGATAAAATGTAATTCACTATATTTATTAACAAGTAGTACATGGTAGCATACTAGTACATTTAAATTTATTTATTTAAAATTTTTAATAATAATTCGTAATAATAAAATATAATTTTTATCAAGTTAACTCTGTGTACCGTTTATAAAAAACAAAAAAAAAAACAACCCCGTATAATAATAGTCCTTAATAAAAAATAATCATAATCTCTTTAAATATATATAAGCGCACATATCCTTAAAAAGTACATAAGAATAAAAATGTTAAGAGAATTTCAATATTCTCATAAAAACTCTATAAAGCCACTAGAGCAGAAAGCAACCAATGTTCATTGCTCTAAGAGATAACGACGTACTTTTTTTTTATTCACGTGTAAGTCGAGTGCCCGACGGCTACAAAAACGTCATGTAATATTTCTAAAGAATGACACTGATTATAATCTATGAATGAACCTTAAAAAATATATAAAAAATTTTACTACTTTTGCTTACTACAAAATCGAGATCTCTTCTCTTTTCAAATTTTTTTTCTATATATTCATACCTGAACTTTGTTTAGTTTCACAATGAGGTCACCTACTCGTAAGAGAGCACATCTCAACTGAAAACCTAGCAATCGATTGAACCAAATATTAGCTTTGCTGATTAATTTGGTAACGACCCTCAGAATTTTTAAAACCACACTAGTCTCCTTGTTTATTTTATCTTGAATTTTCACATCCATATAGAAAGTTAGTAAAAAAAAAAAAATAATAATAATAATAATAATAATTGTTTGATACCTTAAAAACACATATACCAAACTAAAAAAAAAATCATGTAATAGTAAAATGATACAGTAAAAAATTTTGAAAAAATATCTAACACAAAAAGAACAAAAAAAAAAAAAAAATTAAAGACTACCTTTTCCACTGAATTACAAAGTGCAATTAAAATGTATCAGTTACCGTACATTATACTTTTCACTAATGAATAATGATGAATGTAAAAAATTTTATTGAGACATTTTCAGTCCCAGAAAAAATAAAATCTCCGCCCCTTAACATATGACAGCTTATAAGCTTTATCTCACCCAATCCCAAACGTTCAAGACCATTCGTATGCATACAAAGGATTCTCATTTTTTTTTTTTTTTTTTTTTTTTTTCCTTCTCAGTACTTTTATATTTATATATGAAGCGAAGCAGTATGGTCAGCTCCACTAAACTACAGTAGGAAGCTTTAACGCCTTTGTATCAGCATTTATCTGTTATGTTACGTGCCTTCAAAATTGCCGAGCTGAATGGAATTCTTGATCATATGAAAAAGTAACACAAGAAATTCCAAGAGAGCTTTATTTCGCATCGAAGGTAGTCAGTCAGTCACTTTGTAATCGTACTTTTTTATTGCTACTTTTTATTTTTATACAAACACTACTTTTTTTTTTTTTTTTTTTTTTTTTTTTTTTTTTTTATTTAGGTTTTTTATATTCAGTACGAATAATTTTTTTATCTGAAACTATGTATCGGTACAAGTTAAATCCAATTGGCAAGAGTCTCAAAACAATTGTACACTGGAACTAACAGAACGATGACAAAGTGAGTGGGAACAAAACCAGCTCTGGTCACGTATCGATAACTATGTTTTCAGATTCGTTTGCAACGACTATTTTATCAGTACATATACACACATTTTCCTTTGTTCTTTGTCTTTACTATGGTATACACCAAATTCTTTGTCAGTTTAAGCCGATAGTGGTAACAATATCTAACCATATCTAACGATTTTATATACTGATATATATAAATAATATAAAATATGTTTCAGGAATTCGCGAATCGTTTTTCAATAGATTTTTGTTTTATTAGAAAGAAATTCCACATATAAAAATTTTATTTAATTAGTAATGAGATCTATTAAAAACTTATCGTAAATATATTTTTTCAAAATAATCTACATGTTCTATTTGTTTTCGTGATTTATTTCCTGACTATTGAACGATTCTCACTTTAACGTATTTCACGCAATTCTAATTTTGCCTGTCTACCTGTAAATCAAACGCTTGCAATAGTCTACGATTTTTTATTTTTTTATTTTTAAAACCTTCCTATCACAGAATTGTAATTAGTTCTACATACATCCCGGAGGAGAAAATTTAACTGGACCAACAGAGCCGGAAAAATGACAATTTAAACTGATTATGCATTTCAAAATGTCATGTTAAAATTTCAACTGACGTACAATGTATACTCATTATAAATTATGTATAAACAATAATATAAAAAATACAAAAATACACTATTAGCTCTTTCAACATCACAATTAATGTTTATGGAGTTATGTAAATTTATTTTCGCTGGGGAATTATTATAATAATGCTGATCAAATTATTTCTGCCGTAAAAACATCACTAGTATTATACTAAAGAAAAATAAATTAAAAAAAAAAAAAAATTAATTATTGTACTTTTGAAATAATAAACAATAAAAGATTTATATACTCAGATAGTGATCTGTCATCAATCAAATTCCAATTTCATTAGTATTCGACAACTGTCCAAATTTTTTCCCAATCACGGATACATCAATTTTTTTTTTTTTTTTAGCAATGAATAAATTAATACCCTTGAGATATCTTTTTTTCAACAAATCCTCTCTATAATCCGTTGTATTCAAAACCCATCTTGTTTCTATCCAACTTCTAAATTGACACAAAATCATCACACATCTACAATACGAAATGCAGGAGATCACTTTACAGAATAACAATCATGAATTGATTCAGAGATACTGTTAGAAATTCAAAACCATGCAAAACTTGCAAAACTTGTAAAACCGAAAGATATAATCCGTGGATATTTTTATCATACTTTATCGAATTTATATGTTTAGAATTTTAACTTGATAGAAAAAATAAAAATTAAAAAATTTTCTAACTCAACAATTAGTGAGAATTTCATGAGTATTTGATAATAGTTATTAAAATGAAAATGTCTCATTCAACAATTGATTTTTATATTAAAACTAGGTCTCTACTTTCCAAGAACTTCTTAAGCATTATGAATATACAAGCGTATGGTTAAAAGTGCTAACTGAAAAGTTTTTGCGTTCTAGTTTTCTTCATCGCATATTTTCACTCATTCTCTTATCTTTTTTTTTTTTTCCTTTTTCTTTTCTTTTTTTTTTTTTCTGGACTTATGTAACGTGCGATTTTTACAAACCGTTTTCGTCTAACAGATATTCAAGCGTGGGTAGCAATATAAAGAAATTCCACCGACAAAAGTTTAATTAACTGAGAGAAAAAAAATAAAAAATCAGCATTTCTAAGAAAGACGATAAAAAGGATGAAAAATAAATTGTTAATTATCAGAAAAATGTGTAATCTTCGGGCAAACTAGTAGTAAAAATAGGGTTTGTCGTACAACAAAAATAAAAATAACCGAGTAAATTTAGTTGACTCACCATAAGTAGCTTAACCTTGTTAACCAAAGGGGATGTTGTCAGAAACTTGTTGAGGACCGTCAAGATTTTCCCTTCCAACGTGGCAGCGCTTCCGACGTCTTGTTCTTGCGAGCATCCGGGCCCGATCTCTTTCCCGGTCTTTGTCCACAAACCCCGGCAATCGCGGTCAAATTGACGTCCCACTTCTACCGGCTGTTCTTTATTTCTTTTCTTTGTAATGTCCTCAAAGCCCGGCAATTGGGAATTAGATAAAGCCGAAGCTGAAGCCGAAGATGAAGCCGAAGATGAAGATAAAGAAGAAATAACCTCACCTACTAAACTACCAACTAGAGAAATAACTTGAGTTGATCGCACTTACGACGATATTGATGACGCTTTCAATGATTCCGTTCCTATGTATCTCTGTCTCTCCCAATCACGCACGTGACTCACGTTATAATTGCATCAACTCCGCAAAAATATTTCCCCCACTTTTATTATCAATTTTCCGTTCCGGTATTTCACCAAGTGCGCTATTTATTTTTATTTATTCCACAGATTAGTATCTGTACTCAACTTTTTTTCCCTTTTCGTTAAAAACTTGCAAGATTACGTTTTACAAAAGCATATTCATTTTTTTTTATTGCCTAATTAATATAATCATCAGCTGCGTTACGTTTTTCTTTCCCTCAAGTAAATATCTAAAATTAACAATAGCTATTAGTATAAATGCAGTTGTTAATTTATTAGTGTAAATTAATGAAAATAAAAAAAAAAAAAAAAAAAAAAACTAGACGTTACACATAAAATGGTGAAAATTAGGTTTGCGGTAAGATGATGAAATAAAAGTTGAATGACAAAGACGTGAAAGTTAAGATGCACCACTTTACGACGACATTATGAAAATAAATGTAATTAAGAAGAAAGTGCTGTTACTTTGAAAGGATAAGTGATAAGTGAATAAGAACAAGATTTAGGTGATAATACTGAAAATAATATTCCAAAATGAGAGTAACTAGGGTATATATTTTTTTATTTTATTTTTATGTATTAAAAATTTCCAGCAATCAATGAAATAAATAACGAGCCTATCGCGTGTCTATTTGATACATCAGGCGATGGTTTTCCCGCGTGAGAAGTCAGTTATTATTTATTTGTATATCGAAAATACCTTGAAACATATATGATAAAATATAAATAATAATGGATCCAACTATTAGCAGTTGATCATCCACTTTTGCTTTGTTTCATAATTGTGAAGGACAAAAGATTAGTTCTGTTGTCGGAAGCTTGAAGAGCTTGTGTTTGCGTACGGTTAAATTAAAACAAGTTGCCCTCCGTGATGGCTGAAGGTAAACTCAAAAGAACATTCAACAATAGCTTAACAACAAAATACTTGGATAATGAAAAAGCTTTAATTTGCATTTACGTTGGAAATAAAAAAAAAAAAAATAATAATAATAATAATAATAAAAACGAACGATGCGTGTCTTCTAAAATAAACCAACCGGAGATGAGATTTTTCTGCTCTATGTTCTATTATAAAATCAGAATTATTTGTTTCACTTATTTTTTTATTCCGATTACAATATTAAATTTTTTATTTATAATTAAAAAGTATTATTGAAAAAAGAACTACGAAATTTACTTAACTTGAACGAATTTTGTGTTTAACTTTGGAGTAATTTAAAAATTCAAAGAATTACCTAAACCTTTGTTCGTTTAGTAAATTTTTAAAACTCAATAAAAACAATATAAATTAATCAATACCACAAATATTTAAATTTGTTTTACGAATAGACTTTCATTATAACTAAAAATTTAAAAAAAATTAAGAGGATGAAAACAATCGGTTTACTATAATATAGATAAAAATCTAGTCTGTAATTAAATAGAATCTTAAAGTCAAGAAGAATGTTTTAAAAACTTTTGAAATAAAACCTTGTCAGAAGTCGGTTAATTATAGTGATATAAAAGTCAATGAGACTTTTGTAAGACGAAAATAAATATAAAATGATTTTTAACAAATTAAATTTTAAATTCCACTTTTAAATCACATATTAACATAAATGCATCGATACATAATTGAAACAAGTAAGTCAACCAATTAGCTTTAAAACCTTTCAATAAATAGAAATATTGGATAAAAAAATAATAAACAATCGATGGATAATTTTGGACAAAGTATGTTTTTTCGGATAGGCCTTTTTGTAAGTGAATAAAGTACTTATAAATATTGGTCAATGTAAATGTGACAATGGAAAAAGTTTAAAATAGAAATACATAAACGGAAATAGAGAAATTTTGTGGGTGAAAGAAAAACATATCTGGGTTATTGAAGCGCAAGAAGTTTCAAAAGTTTTCAAGGACCGCACCAGGACCACACGTCGGCTGTTTATCGGCGATGAAATTTCTTAAAACTTTAAACAACTTTTAGAATATATAGTTTCACAAGATTGAGCCTATTATATACGACAAAGACAATAGTATATATGCTTTGCGATTAAATTTATTAAAAAAAAAAAAAAAAGAATTTTTAATAATCAATAAATATTTATCAAGTGATAACAGTCGTCGTTAAACAACCGCGTCGGTCAGCAATTTAGTAATTTTATTTTAAATACCTCAATTAAAATAATGAATTAAATTTAATTTTAATTATAATTTGTTAAGTTAAATATTTTTTAAAGTTAATATTATTTATATGTGATTATTGTTTAAATGAATGCTGAAAAATCGCGTTTACGAAAATTTACAGAGCAAACGAGCAGCCGGTTCGATGCCCAGCGTTGTCGCGGTCTAAACGGCGACTGAATCTCCTGTGTGAGGATGCTGTGTTACTGCGAATCGTGCAAGCTCGAGGACGCGGGCGCGAAAGATTCCAAGTATCTATTGTATTTTATAGAGTGATTTTTTGAGCGGAAAAAAAATGAATTACTAAAACCCAAAAATTCAGTTTATTTTTTTTTTTTATCAAAGTGCAAATCATATATAATTCATACGTAATCATGTAATTAATATATTGATATCTTTTTGATAGGCTCGTTTTTTTACTTTGACCAATACAAGTGATTAAGTTTAATTTTATATAATACCAAACTGGAAATATTAATTGCTTGTAAAAGCTTTCCAAAAGCTTATGCAACAAGTTGACTGATAAATAAAACTGTATTCCATCGTTAAAGCTTATTGTCAATTTTCATGTATAAAAAAATCATCCGGATTATCAGATAGAGTATTCTCTACATAAAATCCACATCATTAATTATAACAATAAATTAATATTTTTAAAAAATATTTGTTTATTTCATTTTTTACAAAAGAAGAAGAATTTTAAAAACCGGGTCATTAATTTTCTGATATTATTTTTTTATAAAAATATATTAAATATTGTTAACTGACATGTATAACGCCATCTGACTTGTACACAATCAACTGAATAAACGTAAAATAATATCGGTAATTACAAAACATTAATAATTGATTTAATTTGAATTAATTGTTGAATTAAAAACGTGGAATTTATCTCAATATGAATTAATATAATTAATTATAAATATAAATTATGCATCGATAATTGTCGTTAATTAATGAGTGATAGTAAAATAAATATATAAATGAAATTATATAGTGATTTAATTATAAATAATTAATTTTTATTAATAATTAACTAAAATAATTGAATTACCGAATGCAGAGAATGTAATATATTTAACATGTATTCTGAAAATAACTAAATTTATATAAAAAGTGAGTAAATCCAGAACAACTTAACTTTGTGATTTATTTTTAAACTATTCTACATCCAGTTTTGAAATGAATAAAAAAAAATCATCTTCTTCCATTTATTTAAATATTTAATTTTATAACTTTTATAATCATCTTATAAGATTATTTAAAATACGAAAATATTATTCATCGGGCTGTAATAATTGAATTAATTTTTCGCTGGTGGCAGAAAAAATATTCAAGTAAATACTAAAAATAAAAAATAATTATAATAACATTAAAGTAAATTTTTTCACAACAATTATAAATTTTGTTATAAACAAAAAATAATGATAATGAATGAGAATAAGATAGAAAAGGTAAAGCGTAGGAGAGTATCTCCGTTTTCAATTTCGAGGAATTATTTTTAGAGGCAACGCAGCTCGCCTAAAAACGTTCCAGCCAATCAAGTTGTCCTGCGAACGCGCCTCAACACTCGTAAACGTCACCGAAGAACAACTTGAGGTGGAAGTGTTTCTCCATTGGAATAGTCAACCACAGAAGGTCCAGTTAACCAGTGGCAGCTTCACGTTATTTCTCCCTTAGATCGCTTATACGTAAGTTCATTTTTCCATTATCACAATTATTCAATCAGCTTTTTTAAATTTTTTCTCTTTTTACTTTATAATTAGAAAAATAAACAAATCGTGTCTATTTAACAATTAATTTTTCAATTTAAAATAATTCATTTGCAATCGATTTATTTTTTAATTAATTTTCATTATTTCAATTTATTTTATAGAAAAAATCTGGTAATCATGGCCATGGACGATGAGGTTGGGTATGTATTAATAATAATAATATCAAATTAATTAATTATTTAAAAGTCCAGTAATTTCATAATTATAATTAAAAAAAAAAAAAAAAAAAATACTGTAGCAATGCTGAACAATGTATTAACATCTGCATTGCCAGCACCTACACCTTCTACATTTCCTAATTTGAATATTTTTGTTCTTGCCTCCGTTTTATGGGCCAATGGAAACTTGATACTCGGATCTACTCTACAATCAACAACACGAAAACCGTCAATCCAGTATTAACATCATTATTATCAAGTATTATATAAACAAACTCTACTTTCTGTGACTGTACTAACAACCTCCAACTTTTCATTTATTCAAAATTTATAAATTTTTTTTTTTTTAAAAACTCCATTCAGTTTATAATTAATTATAAAACAAAAAAAAAGAATTTTATATTTGAAGCAAATATTTGATACAAGAAAATATCAAAATTATTTGAAAAAAAATTAAGCCGCTAGTCTTGTTTTACAGAACAGAAGGTTTGAAAAATCCGAGGTTTGAGCTTAAACTTACGAGAGTAGTCACTATGAAGAAACGCCCACATTTGATTTAACAAACAAAGATATTTTTAGACATAATATTTTTTGAATTTCCAGCTACTGCAATAACAGCTAACCCCATTCTTAAAATATATGTTTTTATAAACATATCGTGGATTAAAATTATAAAAATAAAATAAAAATGAAAATGCATGTTGCTAGGAATAGACTTTATTGTTTAACCGTGAAGGTGGATCTAAGTAATAAGAGAATATTATATACTGACTAAGAAATTTGAATCGGTGCCAAAGATTATGATGCCGCATAAATATTTCCCCTTCTGCTTAAAACATACTCACGACGATGACGCCTGTTTCAGGCAACGTATACAGTGCCGGACGTGTGATAATTATAAACGACTGTTGTCGCCTCTGCTGTCGAAATAACAAACACCCGCATAACAGATATCAATTTTCAAAATTATATATCTTTTATATAAACCTATTTTTAATTATTCTCGACTAACAAATATTTTTTTCCACAATTTTTTTGCTTCCTAATATAAACTCACATAAACAAACATCATATATACATGACACAAATTATTTTTAAATCCTCTTTTTTTTACAGAGGAAACGTATCGAGGATGTACGTATGACAACACACACATTTTTATTATTAACTATTATTATTATTATTAGTTTTTTTTTTTTATACTAACTTTTGATTGTATGTTTTAAAAAATTTACTACTTTTGAAATTTCATATGAAACAAAATTGAACTAACAAATAAATTTTTTTTTTTCTAAAAAACTATCAGACAGATGAATAGTTGGAATATCAGATGAATAATAATTAGTAATTATTTATAAAAACCAAAAAAAATAAAATTTATTTAAAATTATAATAAAAATAGGAAAGAAAAAGAAAACAAGCAGAGACAGACCGAAAAAGAGCCGAAGTTCGTGCTCGTCTCGAGGAAGCATCTAAAGCCAAAAAGGCTAAGAAGGGTTTCATGACCCCAGAGCGTAAGAAAAAACTCAGGGTGAGTAAAAATAAATCTTACAACATTTTTTTTTCTTTTATATGCTCACGCGTGAAATAAAAACGATAATCAAATAAATAACTAAACCATTTGATTAATTGCGCAGTTGTTATTACGTAAAAAAGCAGCAGAAGAACTTAAGAAAGAACAAGAAAGGAAAGCTGCCGAACGACGACGTATTATAGAACAACGTTGCGGTAAACCGAGACCTATTGAAGATGCCAATGAAGGTAATTAATTATTTACAATTAATTATTATTATCAAAATTTTTGTTTTATTTTAAAAGTATAATGTTGAGCTTGTGGAACTGAAACCAGCTAAGCTTTTATAGAATTTATTTTATTAGAAAAAAATAATTCATTTAGATTATTTTAGATTAATTTATTTTATACTGTACTATCATTATTAATTAATTATTAACGAAGTTGATTAGTTTACTTCCATAATAAATTTGTAGAAAATTATAAATTTTGTTTGTAACAAATTACGCAGAAACTTTGAAACGTGTTTTACGAGAATACCACACAAGGATCTGTGAACTGGAGGACAAGAAATTTGACATCGAGTATATTGTCAAGAAGAAAGATTTTGAGGTATATATTTACGAAAATAAAAGCACGACGAAACTTACACTTGAAAAAGGAAAAAATAACTTTTCCGTCATTTACATATTTTGTAACCAATTGCTAACTGTACGCTTTATAAATATTTTTTTTTTACTACTCGGAATTTCTTAAGTTTTATTTTTTCCTATCTTGCGGGATTATAAAACCGCGCTATATTGTTGAAAAAAGTCTCGATACAAAAACTTTTCTTACAAAAACTTTCTTGATCCCCTTCTGGTACTCTATAGTGTTATTTTTTTTCTTTCTCAATCCTTAGAACCTGTGGGAGTTAGTGGCCCACATATTAACAACACGATTTTAAAATCCTTAAGAATTTTGTTGGTTTATATTTTTTTGGATAAACTCAAAACTCGTATAATCGAAAAATAACATTTTAAATTTCAGCTGTGTCTGCTAACTTTTTTTCTTCGCTGCACTGAATAAATTATTTTTAATTTCATAACAAAATTTTAGTGTTTTAAATTCATTGGTTATTTATACATTTAATTTTTAAAAAATTTTTCTTATCTCCAACAGATCTCTGATTTGAACAGCCAAGTTAATGATCTCCGAGGAAAATTGTAAGTTAATGAACGAATTATTTATAAAAATATAAAATAATAAATTAATGTTGATCATATATATTTTATAAAAGAATAATAAATTTAAATTTAAAGCATGAAGCCGACCTTAAAAAAAGTATCCAAGTATGAAAGCAAATTTGCTAAACTACAAAAGAAGGCAGCTGAATTCAACTTCCGCAATCAACTAAAGCAAGTCAAGAAAAAAGAATTCACCTTAGAAGAAGAAGATAAAGAGGTAAATTATTTTTTTTATCACTATTTTTCTCCATTAATTTTTTTCAATTTTATTTCATTTTTTTTACCCTTATTTCAATAAAATAAATAATGAGAGCCGTAAATGTAATCGATCAATCTATTTAGCTATTTCTCGTTGTTCTTGATAGCCCAAGAAATCCGAGAAAGCCGAATGGCAGACCAAGAAGTAGCCGGATGTCACATGAGAAAGGAGATTTGATAATTAATTCATTATTTGATAATAAATAAGTCAACAGAAATATTTTAAACATATTTACCATCGCGTTAAAATTTTTTTATCTTACAAACCACGGACGTTTAAACACCCGCTCATTTAAAAATTCATTTATAAATATTTTTTTCAGATTAAGATATAATTGGCATGCTATGTATTTTTAAATTATTTAACACTTATTTCATTGTCAACACTTAAAAAAGAAAAAAAAAATAAGCTTACACTGTCAATTCTCCACTGTAAATATATTTCTTCGCTACCAACTATTGTATTCTCACATTTTTTCCGAACCTCTCAATTTAAAATTCTATAAATATCTAAATCTGACACTAAATCTAAATCTACTATTTTATTTTCCAACTGTAAATTCTTAATTTAACAGCAACATAAAAAATAAAAAAAACTTTAAACCTTTGCCTAAGGTAAGAAGCAATAAAAATAAATAATTTCAATACCCGCTCATGATCCTCACGACTAATTCATAAATTTTTATTTTTTTTTAAACAAATTATATATTGTCAGAAATATATTTGAAAACTGTATAAATATTTACTTTGTTTAAAAATATAAGAATAATCTTTTGCTTTCGCTGTCATAAAAAGTCAACTAAAATTAACTTTTCGCAATAATGCAACTAATCATAGTCTCTGATAACTTTATTTAAATTTTAAGTAGTTTAGTAATATAGTGAGCTGCTTACCCCAGTTTAAAAAATGAATAATTGTTATGACAGAGTATAATTAAATATTATTGTAATTACAGGAGAAACCTGAGTGGGTGGAGAAAAGAATAAAAGAAGATGAAGTCGAAGCATAAATGCATAAAGCAGTGATGACGGATAACCACAAAAAACTATTTTCTCAATCACAAATATATTTTTTCGTCAATATTAATTAAAAAATATATCATTTATTTATATAAAATATAACTATAATCTGTAACCTTAATTATACACAATAATAAATAATTAATTATTTAAAATATATGACTTACATTTTACTGCAATCCGTCTCCCCAATTTCAACACTCGATTTATTATTTATTATTGTCATTTTTAATTTTAAAAGTAATAAAACACTCATTTATAATTTTATAAAACATTTAAACAGTAATTAGAACGCGACGCAAAACTTTAACGAATGTACGAGAACATTTGAGCGGGAATAGGGATCCATGATTAAATATTTAAATATCGCTTTAGTAAAATCAATATTTTAATTTCAAATAATCAACACTTTGATTATTTTCACCTGAAAAATTCAAGGAATCGATTTTTCAGCTCGAAATCGAAACTCAAAATGGCGCATGCGCCATTGACTCAGTGTACCCATTTTTACTTTGAATTGAAACCGCGGGAAATATTGACATATAAGTGCTCGATTGAAAAATCTCGCATCTATCAATCACTTAAATGTATTTTAACACTTTGTTTGATTTTTTCACAAATTTAATAACTAATTTTGAACTCGTTTTGATGCGAAAGAGGATAAGCTGTGAGTGTAATGTGTATACTCGATGAAAATTTATGGAAACTACTTTAAAGATGGCGCTGTCACCGGTATTTAAAAAATTTCTCTCGAGTTGCATCAGCTGGTAGAGGGGATAAATTTTATTTATTCTGTCAAGCACGTGAATTATTATCTTTTATAATCAGTAGTAAATGAAATAAAACAAAGTTTAAAAAATAATAAAAAAATAATTATAAAAAATGAGGATCCTGTCAAGACAATTTTTATCAACGACCTGGTCGTACTTAAATCGAAATCCACAACTATCATTGTCTGCTAAAACAATAAGGTTGTGTTCGTCGGTTCCTATTCACAGTATAGAGAAAAAAGTTAATTCATTTGGTAAATTAGTGATTGATTTGCCTTATAATGTTGAAATAAAACCGACAGATCCTCATGAGTATCCAGACATGGATACTGTTTTGGTTAAATTATTTTCAAAACAAGTAATTGACAAAAAAGATGATTTAATTGTGGTTGATATTTCAAATCCAACTACAATTAAAGCAGTTGAGAATGATTACATCGGAGATATCAAGTGTGTAATTCAAGTACCTGTGAGCTATGGTAATTTTATTTTTTTAAATAATTATGTACTGATTTTTTTTTTTTTTTTTTTTTTTTTTTTTTTTTTTTTATCATATTGTCAAATTAATAATATTTGTAAAAATTTATTTTTTATAGATGTTGATGCCAAGACAGCAGGTGAAGGAAATGTTTTCATTTCTGGACTGATATCAAATAGTATTAATGTACAAACAGAGTATGGTAACATTGTTGGTGCTAAATTGCAAGGAGAAAATATTATTTTGTCGTCAAGTGAAGGAGGATCTATTACTTTGCAAAATGGAGTTCAAGGAAATATTGAAATTAATACTGCCGGAGATGGGGTAAGATTTTTAAATTATTTAAATTACCAATCAATTAATAACTTTATAATTAAAAGTAATTTTTTAAAATTTTTACAGACTGTCACAACGGAAAAATGTTTAGGTAATAAATTAGATATATCAACAGAAAATGGTGACATTAATCTTGGTAGCAATTATTGTGAAAAAGCAACATTTTCAACAGTAAATGGAAATATGTATCTTAATAATTTACACTTGAATACATCAGTTGATATCGATGGTACTGGGTCACTTAATATTTGTAAGTAATTTAATAAATTATGTCTTAAATAATCTTTCGACTTGTTCGAATTTAAATTATTATTTATTTTTTCAGCATGTCTAGATGGGTCTTTGCAAGCAAATTTACACGAGGGTCCAGCTAAAATCCAAATAGTAAGATTAACTGGTGACTCTGAAATAATTTCCCAAGGTCATGTGAATCTAACAGTTCCTGAAGATAATGACGCAAAATTAATTTTAAAAGCGTCTAAATTAGATATCGATGATAGAATCAATGGAGTATACTCAGATGACAATAAAGAATTCATCAGTGAAAACAATAGAAATGTATTTAAAGTTGAAACAAGTCAAAGTATTCAAGTAGCTCCTTCTAACTGGATGGAATCGTTAGATTTGAAGCGAAGCGTTAAAAAACATTAGATATAACATATAACTTACTCTTATTAATTTTTATTATACGATCTTAATTAAAGTATTTACATATTATGTACAGCAACTTTATCATTGCTTTCAACATCAGGAAATGATTTTCCCAGGCTAAAAAATGATGGCCCGGGATTAATAATAGGTGCACTTCCTACACATTCGTCATCTACGAATAAGACTGCAAACTTAAAAAAATTATTTATTAATAAAATAATGATAATCTGATAATTTTATATTGTATATTATTATTTAAAAACATACTTGTCCAGGTGAAACAGCACGTTTAGGTTCATCAAGAGTGATAATCAATTGTTCATTAACTGTTTTATAAACTTTGCACGGTGTATAATTTTCAATATGTTGAAACTTAAAATCACAATGCAAAACTCCATTACTATTTAATAATTCAGGTGGTTCTTCACAAATCCAATGAGGTTTTGATGTTATTACTGTCTGTGTATACAATGCAGGATGATCATGACCCAAAGCCTATCAGTATAAATATTTTAAATCATACATATTTTTTTTTTTTAAATATAAATATCAATACATACTACATATATCGTATTACTATTAACGTCCTTTTTGTAAACGAAATAAGCTTTTGAAAATCCACTGATACGACATCGTTGTCCTATTGTCCAATGATGAATACCACGATGCTTACCAACAACTTTACCCGTTTCGCAGTCAACAAAATCACCAGGTTTGTCTTCTATATACTTTTAATTATACATTAATTTATTTAAAAATTTAAAAAGGTATCAATTGTTTGTTAAACTGATAAACTGACAAAATATAAAACCTCAGTTATAAAATTTTGAAATGTACGAGTGCCGATAAAACAAATTCCCATACTCTCATCTTTGGCAGCTATCCGGTCTAAGCCTTCATTAATGGCTATTTGTTTTATGTCTTTCTTCATATAATCTGCAATAGGAAACATACATCTACGCAATGGTTCCTGATGAACTTGAGCTAAAAATAATGTTTGATCTTTAAGAGAGTCTCTGGCTTTCAGCAGTTTAACTCCTGAAATAAAATTTAAAAAATTAAATATTCACTAACACTATTAAAATTGTAATTATTTATTTTTCTCATTCTTTAATACTTTTGTCAGGACTATAGTACTCCAGGAAGGATCCAAAAGACGTTCGCGCATAATGTCCAGTAGCAATAGCATCCGCTTTTAGATTATTTCGTGCATAATTATAAAATTTATTAAATTTAATATTTTTATTGCATATAACATCAGGATTTGGAGTAAGACCATTTTGATAACCACCTAATAAATAACTGATTCAAAATTAAATCAAAACACTGATTTATAACAATTAAGTATAAAAAAAAAAAATAATAATAATAAATAAAATACCTAAAAACGTCATTCCAATATTCCTTGACAAAATTAACTTCCACCAGAGGTACATCTAATTTTTGACATATATATTGAGCATCTTTGTAGTCTTCATCAGCTAAACATTTACCTGTTTCATCAGCCGTATCCCAATTTCTAAGAAATACAGCAGTCACATTAAAACCTAAAACAATACAAGATTATTTGAATTGCACAATAATACGAAATGCGTTTTATTGCAAATAATAAAAGACAAAATTTATTATTTATATTGTTTATGTCAAACCAACTTGTCATCAAGTTGTAATACCTATTATCTTAAATTAATAAATATTTAATTAATACCTTTGCGCTTTAATAATATTGTTGATACAGCACTATCAACACCTCCAGATAACCCAACTACAATATTTTTAAACATTATTTGCTTAAAAAAAAAAAAAAAAAACAAGCTCAATAATAAATAACAATTATTCACGAAAACTATTATAAATATATAAATAATAAAACATTTATTTCAAACAATTTTTCCCACGTAAATGTATTGTTTTTTTTATGATGAAAATTCCCACTTGTGCCAAATCCCACTTGCACCTGGTTGTCAATATTATCATAAGACACTAAAAACCAAAGATGTCGGCAACAAAATCTTCAATTTTATCATACGATGGTTGCAATGTTAGCAAGATATCAATGCTGGCAACATATTTCTTATAAGTGGAAATATGCACTACAAGTGTGGGAATTTTCGTTGTTTTCGTCACTCCCAACTCCCAAGTAGGAAGTAATTGTTAGCAGCGCCTGCAACGCCACACGGCCACAAGATATTGTTTGTCAATAATTATTTTTCGTTAGTTCGTAGCTTTGTCAAAAAATGTTGCATACGTTTACAATAATATAAACTGTCCATCTGATAAATAAATACGGCTACATATAGATAATTTATTATTTATTGATAAGGTTTTATTAAAAAAATCTTTAGATATGTGAATTTCGGTATACATAAGTGTGATAACTAAGAAAAAAATTGAACGTCGTACGTGTTTAAGTTGAAGATTTTTGTGGCTGTCAATGGGTGCTTGTGAATGATTAATTACTTTTACATTAATAAAAAAATTCAATAACTTGTTACTTATTTACGAATACGTTTTGTTTTTTTTTTTTTTTTTTTTTTTACGACAAATGATACTCAACATATCAATAATTAAATAAAAATAAAATTTTATCACTCTGTAATAATTATTAATTTTATTCTGTAAGTATTAATTATTTTTAAGTAATTTATTGTAATAATTATTTATTTTATTTTATTTTATTTTACTTCAGATGGGCACTTTGATCATGACGAATATAAAGGAGATACTGATGCATGGTGATGGTATTGGAGATAGAGTTGATAAAGTTATTAAAAAATTATTAATAACATCAAGTTGATGTACGACTGGTGAATTATTTCGATCAACGCAGTTGAGTAAATCAGGAGCCTGTTGGGAGGATTTATTTATTTATTTTATTAATTTTGTTTGTATAAAAAATAAAAAGGATAAAAAAAATCAATTTACATGAAACGAACAAGCCGCATAAAGAGAAATACTCTCTTTTGAGAAGGTTAAGCGGTGACTAAAATTTTATTCAGATGAACAATGAACCATTCGGGAAGCGGTAAACGTCAGGCGAAGGTATTGGAAGATAATTATTGGGACTGCAGTGTCTGCACGTACAGAAATACAGCAGAAGCATTCAAGTGCCTAATGTGCGACGTGCGTAAAGGTACTTCTACGCGGAAACCCCGCATCAATCCTCAATTGGCCGCTCAACAGGTTCATAATTTTATTTTTTTTTATATTATTTATCAATCTTTTAAATATTCAAATAAAAAATAATCAGTTATAAATTACAATGCAAATATATCTATTTATATTTATGATATTTTTGTTAGTAAATTTTTGGTCATGATTATTTATGGCCGCATTTAAATTTATCTCATAAACAGGTCATTTATATAAATCCTATCATCACATTTATGCTAACAATTACATGTATCTTTTTAGACTTGGGTAGAGTTTTTATGAATAAAAATAAATTGTTATTTATTTATTTTTTTAGGCTGCACAACAACAGTATGTGCCTCTGTTGAAGCCAGGTAAAAAAGAAGGTGGCAGTGGGAGTAGTACGACAAGTTCGTCAAAGGATAACAAAGAACGTAAATTGGATAAGCCGAGAAGGAAAAACCGGCATCCACCGCGATTGAAAAATGTCGATCGCAGTACTGCCCAAACAAATGAAGTAACTGTTAACAATGTTACCGTAATTATAACCGAATATAAGCCTAAAGTTAAAAAGAACTCTGACCAGTCGGGCTTATCGAGTAGTGCTTCTTCGGAAAATGGAAGTCAGCATGACTCCAATCAAGACTCACGGAGTCTAGATATTGGTACTGACACTTGAAATTACTAGTTGATTGTTTTATTAATCATTATTATTATATGTATTGATAGTTATAGATTAATGTATATTTTTTATTATCTATTATCTGCATCGTTGGTACGATTTTCATTTATATTATTTCTTTGTCATGTTTTTTTTATACTGCTATTAATTTTATCATTTCTACAAGCAACTAATATTTCTAAATTTATTCATTTTCTTGCACAATTTTTTTTTTTTAACGAGAATATACTTGTTTTTAAATTTTATTCGTTATATTAAATGGTGCAAGTGCCTTTTTATTTCATAAAAGACTGTTCATTACGCCCAATTACACACAAAATCATTTTTTTTTTCTTTTTATTTATTTAAATTTAGTCTCAAGTACTTTGAAAAAATAATTAACAATTTCCTATAAAGATTTACTTTTATTTTGTATCTGAAAAAGTAAAAAAAAAAATTAATTCAGATTTTCAATATTTTTGATCTTCCTCTAAGATTTTTTCCATACACCAAATGCAGAAGGAATAAAAAAAAAATATTACGGCCAATCAACAGACTTAAAGTCATTATTATTTTTAATGTAAGCGTTTAGTAATTTTAATTGTTCAATTAACACTGCCATAGAGCAAAACATAAAATAATATTTTTTATTTATAATTAAAATAAATAGTTTTTCTTTTTTATGTTGATCGAAATAAATGCAGTAGAACTTTGAAATATTTAAAAGTAAAAAGAAATAAAATAATTTCTACTGTTTATCATTCCGAAGTTAATAACAACTGATCTTTAAATATTTTTGTATGATTTATTGTTAAATTATCATAGATCTCATTTATTGTAAACAATGTTTGAAATTTTCACTGCATTTAATAAAAAATTTTTAATGTGCATAATGTTATTTTGTTATCTAAATAATTTTGTAATAGCGTCAAATTAACAATATGCCATTATATATATATATTATATAAATAAATAAATATATTTAAGTGTGTAAATAATAGTTTAATAATAGGACAATAGTCCTGAGTACTTCATTGTGAAGTATTAAAATTATTAGCAAACCAATAGCGGGGATGGGAAAATATTCCACTGAATGATTATTTGGTAATTGATTTAATTATTAAATAATTAATATTCAATTTACTCTTGTAATTAAAAATATATTGTGGATATATATATATATATATATATATATATATATATATATATATATATATAATTTTGTTCTTTTTGTAAAAAGGTGCTGTAGATGTGAATTAATTATTGAAATTATATTTTTCGCAAGAATATTAATGGAAATGATAACTCAGCACACTTTTTCCAATGGAAAATGAAAATAAATTAATTACAAGCTAATTAAATAATAATTTTGTACTTTTAAGATGTCATTTATGTTTGGATATAAATGCATTGTCTTTATAGTTTATTAATTAAAAGAAAATGCATCTAAATCGTATAGTTAATTGTACGTTATATGTGACTAAATTAATCATTTATTGCTGCGTGATTTGCAAATAAATTTGTTGAATTGGAAAATAGTAACAAAGTTGATTTTTTTTTTATTTCATATAAAAGGAAGTTTTGTATAAATTTTTCGAAAAAGTAATTTATATATTGTTTATTTAAAATTTATTCATCAGTAACTTCCATTTCTTCAGACTCTTGAATATTTGCTGGGTCAGTGTCATTATTCTGGACTGATTCAATCAATTTTCTTGATCGGAATCTTTCGTTTACTAAAAAAAAAAAAAAAAATAAATTGTTTTTGTAATTATAATTAAATAAAAATTATAGTAGACTGGATAATTAATTTAATGATTAAAAAATAAATGAATTTACCTGTTGTTATTTCCGTTAAATCCCATACTTTGAAATTGTTTGATTTATGATCGCCACCAGCAGCAATTATAAATGGGCTATCAGGAGATGAAGTCAGACACTGAATGGCTCCTAAATTTGTTTCTGTTTCCCAAACTGGTTCTAATAATTGTGGAACCAATGAGTCCCATACTTTAATTACTCCGTCATCGGATGCCGTTACCAAAAATCCTGGACATGATACACTGAGTGATAAACCTGTTATTTCTTTGTCATGAGCTTTTACTTCCCACAAATGCTGTCCTTGTCTAATGTCTATGCATTCAACAATACCGTTTTTTGTACCCAACTAAAAAAAACACATTAATTATAACAATTAATTAAATGAAATAAAATAAAATAATTAATTTAATACTTACAAAGAAATAGTTTGGATTAAAATGATTCCATAGCACACGTTCAACTTCTCCAGTAGTTTCCCAGTTTTTGAAAGTATCACTCGTTCGACAGTCAAATAATTTTACTGTTCTAAAAATTATCATTTTTATTAGCAAAATAGAATAAATAGTTTAAATTTTGTTTTTATTAGGAATAAATATCTACTTGTCCTCAGATCCAGTAAGTAACATATAAGGTTTCTGTGGATGCCATTGAAGAGTCGTGACTTTTTCATTAAACTGATCGAGCTTTGTGTCAGGAATACCTTTCTCAATGTCCCATAACAACACCGTTTTGTCAACAGATCCACTTGCTAATATATGCCTACAAATAAAACAGAATAATTAGTAAGTTGATAAGAATAATAATTTAAATAATTAACACTTACGGTAAATTAACGTTCCATGCTATATCCAGCACAGCATCTTTATGACCAACACGTTTTCTATTTTTTTTTTTATTTGGCTTGCAACCGAGTTTAAAAATAGGTTCCAAACAATCGACGATATCTAAGTCCCATACTTCAATGACTGATGTCATGTTTCCGATAGCAACAAAATTTCCTTAACAATTATTTTTTTATTAATTAATAATTAATATGGAAATTAGTAGATATTAAATTATAGAACATTAAAATTACCTGGTTTAGCGTCAGAAGGATCAAAGTTTAGCCATTCAAGGCATAGTGGGAATGATGGGAGTAAAATATCATGGTGACAATAAAATGAACCTTCTCTTTCATTATAAACTAGAAACATTTAATTGATTAAATTGTAAATAAGTTAACTATCAATTATTTATTTCAATAATTACCATATACTTCGAGAATACTAGCATCTCCGTCAACGTGTCCCAATAGGACAAGATTATCGTCAGGTTTAATAATATCATCCTCTTTCTCAGAGTCATTGTCATCGCTTTCTGGTACTGTTATATAAGGATCCTTTCCGTCAGGATTAATTGATGCTAGACCTCCCATGCTGGCTTTGATATCACCAGCTACAAATTAAAAAGAAAAAAAAATGATAAATAAATCACTTATTAAATTACTGGTAAAAGTAAAAAACCCAAAGGTACCTTCTTCATCGTAATTCGCAAAATTAAACTCATCGTCCATTGATTTTGAGGTATCATTTTTCTTAAGAGCGTTACTACATCCTGCTTCATTGTCAGAATCAGCATCCGAGTCAGCTTCCAAATCTCTATAATTGTTTTAAAAAAATTAATGCAAACTTACTATTGATAAAATTTATTTAAGTAGTTAGTTAAATACATACGCTAGATCTGATTCAGTCTTTTTTATTATTCCCTCAAGCTCTTCAGCTGTCAATTGCACCTAAAAATTATTTATAATTAATTTCATAAAATACAATTAGTTATAAATAAAAATAATAAAATACTTTATCAGGAACAGCAGCAGCAACTCCTTTTTTAACCCACGTACAACAAGGAATCACATTCATCTTTCCTGCTAATTATTGATAATTTTGTATTCATTAATTGTTAAATATTTTAATTATTTACAATATTGTTCAATGTAAGTAAGTAAAAGCACTGAAAAGCACGTGGTGTTTAAATATTTAATAGGTTACAGTAAACGTACAGAGTACAGGTAAGAAAAAATATAATTTAATAATTACCAGCAATTGATAAAAATAAAAGCGCTTGGTTGTAATTCTTAAAATTAATTGCATTTATTTCTTTTGTTTCAATCTGTGTATTTTTATCAAGTAGTAAGAGACAATAATAATTATTAATTTTTTTTTTTTTTTCATTTATATAAATATAAATATATATATATATATATATGTACAATTTAAAGAGTTTCAAATCTCCCGCCAAATGAAACAGTAGCGACAAAAATTATTGTGTTCTACATTGAAACTGCAGAATTTGCGTCTTTGCGAACGTTTGAGTCATTTTTATTGAATTCACACGTCAACCGACATCAGTAGGAGCTCACTGTAATAGAAGTACAGTTAAATAAATATATATGACCCAATTTATGCAAATAACGTGACAATTAAATAAAATTTATAATTATAATTCGTAAATTTAATAAAATATGTCTTTTAAAATAAGTTGGCAATAAAATCGGCATTGAAAGCACTTAGCAATCACGATGAGTCTCATGGTATGCATTTTAATTTACGAATCATTATTTTTTACAGTTTATGCAAACATAAAAAATACATTTTTATTTATTGATACAGATTTTCTGAAGATTAAAAGTAAAATTACCCATGTAATAAAGATTAATAAATGAAAATGTCAAAATTATTGTCGGAGGTATATTCTGATGAGCACGTAATTTTTTATTGGACGTAACACTCAGTCATATGTTATTTTTCGTATTCATTATTTTTTTTTTTTTACAGATTAGGCTTACTATCCAGAATTGTTCTTTACTTTCAAAATTTAGTGTCAACCGCAGAAAAGAAATGCAGCTGAGTTCATCACTGGTGAGTTTTTAATTTTTAATATTGTTTTACATTCAAAAATTTTTACCATTGTCGTACTTGATATAATCGACAACAAAATTTTACAACATGTTTGATACTGCCTCCGCTAGAGTACGCTACATTTCTCATAAAAATCCTTCGATTTAAAAAAAGTATCAGTAGATAGAAAATTTTTTTGATTAAAAGTTATATTTATTAAATTGTTTGAAAGATCTGATATTTATTCGAATGCTCGACAATTGTCATTAAATTTTTTTCGAAACGTCTGTGTTAGTTATGGGACAAAGATGAAATTTTTTGTGATATCCGCCCTGGAAATAATTTATAAAAGTAATCCTAGGAAATGTGATAAATCCGAAACAAAGTAAAAAATTTTATAACTAATAAATTTATAGATCCAGATGTTTTTCATCGACGCAGTGTTGAAACTGGGCTTATAAGTCTTGATATCATGTAATATATTTTTCCGAGTAGGGTGGTAAGACCTGAGCGACAACCGAGGGAAAACCCTCGAGGTATTTTTTCCGTTTTTTTTTTTTTTTTTTTTTTATTTTTTTGCGTGTGTCATCAATTGTCTTTTCCACCCTCCTTATACTGGCGCAGGTGCTTTTCCAAGATCCGTTCTTCACTTTCTCTTTTTCCTTTTTTTATCTTTTTCCTCTTTTCGTCTACTGGCACTTCCTTCAACAGGCTCTACCACCCACTTTCATCTACCCATTTCCCTCCCTCTTCTGCCTTGTCTGCTCCTCTCAGTTCGTCGTTCTCGTAACAAAAAACACGTATACTCACATAACGAGAGTATAATACGCATTTTCGAGTGCCTCATTTTTCCAGCACTGTATCTGTAAAATGAAGAAACTTTGTCGCTCGTTTTCAAAGATACTCAACAAAACTAAATTCCTACTATTTACGTTCACATTAAAAAACAAATATTTATTAAAAAGAGTAAGAAAATAATAAATTTTTTTAGCCATTTCTCAAAAGCAATATGTACAACCCCGCTGAAAATTTAAGTCAAGGTAAAATTTATCATCTCTTTTTCTTTAGTATTTTTTTTCATCGTCAAAACTTTCTTCTTACTTTACTTGTTTTATTTTACGCTCCATCCTAAAATAGAATAAATTCCGAGTTTCCGCACTAATTTTACGGGTAATTTGGCTCGCTATTCTAGACATATTCAGGTTCCCAGGGGATGACCATTCTCCTGGATAAGGTTCCTACAATCATTGTATAAGAGACTTATCAGAATACGGAATTGTTCTACGGTGTCGTTCCCAACGGTCGTCTCACGCTATATACCATCCTCTAGATCGATGTGCCGCTAAGCGTGAAAGTATTGGCATAATTTGTCCTCTCTCTGAGACTGAACAACTTATTTTCCTTCGATAATAAAACATCACAAGTACTCTTATTTTTATTCATTACTCCCGGTTCTTTTGTCCCTTGTTTTTATTATTATATTTTTTTTTTTTAAGATTGTTGATAGCTTCTATAAATTAATCAGCTTGTCTGCTGATCCATTAAAAAAGTCTTTGACACTATATCAGGATAAGATTAACGCAAGAATCAATTGTGTGAGGGTTTCAACCTCTAGCTCTATTTCACTCTACTCAGTCCTTGGATACTCGATATACATTCGAGCTTTAATAAATGTCTATACATAAATATATTTTTTATTTCTACTGCTGACAAGTAGAGTAGGAAATGGTGAAAAAAAAAATAATAATTCGAGGCAATCCTCTTTTACACACAAAATTGGAACCCAGAATCCCGGATCTCGGATCCCCGAAGACGCGCACCTGATACCCCAATGGACAGACAGACAAACGTGCTCGACGTGCAAATTCGATACGAGACGAAGCTTTGCATTAGTAACCACTTCAACAGCGTGTTTGACAAAATCGTTAGGATCGAAAATTCTTCGAATTGATACAATAAAAACGCGGAATTATTTTTTTTTTTTTATTCGAGACGAACGAACGGTCATTCGTTTATTTATTTATAGTTATTCGTATTCACAGATAAATAACTTGTTGTAAATTGTTAACTCATGCTGGAATATCCAAGTTGAAGTTATAAATAATGCAGGAGAATTTATTTCTGTATCGAAATGCGAAGAAGCGGTCATGACCTTGAAGGAATGTTAAATATATTTGAATTTTATAGTAAACTTTTGAATGTACGCGTGTAATAATTTTCAAGGCATTAAAGCAGAGCATGGATATTATCAGAGTAAGAGTAGGTTTAATTGTAAGATGTACGAGAAAACGTTATCCGGAGTAACCAACTTATAATCTAACGTTATCAGTGGTGCACAGAGACGATGGCTTCAGTTTTATTCGTCTTACCCTTTGCCTTTTAATCCTGATCCTCCTTTTCTATATATGTCTTTACCTATACCTATATTTATACCGACAGTTGAGCTTTCGAGTTCGTTGGTATTCAATGGCATAACTTCGAGATTTCTGGCGTGACCGGAAATTGAAATGAAAGCTATCTTGGATTGGATAAGGGGAAAAATAAATCGATTCGTTTGGTATAAAAAAAAAGTAGACAAGTAGTAAAAAAAGTGTAAGAATGAAAATTGGTCTTCCTGAAAGTGTAAAGATAACGTAGTAAAAAAATTGTAATTGATTTTGTACCCAAGACATTTTGATTTTCTGGATTCTGCAGTGGCCTGTTTGTAAAGAGGGAAATCGAAGTAAGTGTATAAGTATGTGTGCGTTTGTGTGCTGGGTAAAATAGTTGTTTTACTCTCAAGGGAATAAGATATCTTAGAGGACTGAGGGACACAACCCTCTTTATCGGTTGTACGAGACATTGATGTATCACAGGTGAAATCCTTATCCCTTAGTACTAGTGGCTATAGATATATATGTATATAGACTCTGTCGAGAGTTAAGAGTATCGACTTCACCAAACTGCTGCGACCATTAACGCAAATTGAGAATAAGAAACATTGAGGATTCGAAATCCAGTGAGACCTCAGCTGAATTAATGATTCTATTCGGATCGGTATAATGGAGAAAGTTGGGCTGCTCGGGTGTATCACAACCAGGAAATAGTCCAAGACGACGATGAACCACCAAGCCACTCCAACATCAACCAATCCCGGCACGTCATGTGCTTTTGTGTGCTCTGTAGTCTACACAGTCTTTCCATTCTACGGAATAACTGATGCCTCACTCACTGATTTAATGATTTAAAAGTCCAAATTAAAAACTTAATTTCCATGCCTACGGAAGTTAATTATTTTATATTTATATATATATATATATATATATATATATATATATATATATTTTTTTTTTTTTTTGACTATCAAGTATGCGTAATAGAGTTATAAAATCTCGACTTTTCGATAGTGTCAAGTCGTGTAGCAGGAGCTTTGTGGCGAGACCACAGTGTCACAATGAGGGAGCACGAATGATGGGCTTTTTGTCCCCGTTCACGGGCTCCGCACGTAGAGTAGTATTTGACTACGTGCTTAGGCAAACCGCCGGCGTATAATGCACCCACGCATTGAACTAGGGGTTTATAAAGGCGTAGGACATTGAAACGAGCGAGATCGAGATACTCGACAATGAACGAGGGTCGTTGTTATAAAAGGAGAGAGCACCAAGCTCTCTGCTAGCACCAAGCAAGCCTCAATCAATAGTCAAATGCGGCAGTTGAGATGTCACTCTACAACTATACTGTTGTAGGATGGGTACCTGTAATAGAGGGCGTGTCGATTCTAATTATGCAGTCATCCCTCAATGTATGCCCGTTGTTGCTTCATTTCCCAAACTCCCAGTTTATCCTCCTCGTCCAACATTCATCGAGTTTCCTAGTTTCCTGTCGATCAATTTCATTTCTCCTCATCGTATTTTATAGTTTTACAATTAGAAATACGATAAATGAATTTTAACAGAAAAATTTGCTCTTTCGACAGCGCAATTTGTCTTTCTTAAACAATTTCACATAATTCAATTCTCAGGCGATTTCATTTTAATTTTCCCTGATGACTCTACTGCTGCTTCTGCTTCTGGTTTACTTGGATATCGTTACATTCGATTCGTTTGCAAAGAAGTATCGAATGATTTTGACTCGCTTTTAATTTCCCAAGTTTCATGTTTGCTTTCTCATGCAAATAATCACGCGAATTAATACCGCGTATATAGTTAACTATATACCTTTCACATGAGCTCGCTATACCTTTCTTTACCTATGCATTTATATATATGTATTTAAGTTATATGTCGAGATCGTTTGTGTTGGTTGAAGCGGTTAATGATGTGGTCACAGGAGTCAAGACATTACGCGCTTATCATTCGATCCGATCGTCACTACCGTCTTACGTTACGATACCTCGTTTCGTGTTCATTTGGATTATGTTAATTAGACATTATTTAGATTCTCGAGGACGCAAACTGTAATTGCCTCTAGGCTTTTTTTTATTTAATCCCTTGCTTTTTTTTATTTTATTTCTTTATGTCATTAGCTGTCCATCTTGAAGCTCGTCATTTCAATTGAACCCGCTCATGATCGCTAATTAATTTACCCCCGCTAGATCAATTATAAATCTGAAAAACGAAAAAGACCATAATAGATTTATTAATATTATAAATTATAAATAATAAAGTATATCTGTTTTATTATGTTGTCACGGTCGAAAGATAAGAGTTTCCAACTTCGTTGTAGGTAAAGTTTTAAATGAGCAGTTTCTCATACAACTGCAAAGTAAGATCTCATTCACTAATATAATCTGTCTCTTAATCAATTCAACCAAGGAAGGATATAAGATTATCTCCAGTAGTCTTCCAAGTAAGAGTGACATAATGCTTTTGAATAGTATAGGGCAAGTTAAATGTTTGTGTGCAAGTGTAAGTGAGAATTTACTATTTAGTTGCTCTCTCGCTGGCTGGGACGTGGAGACGTATCACTTGAATTAGTATAATCCCAAGTTAATCTTATTTTCTCAATTGTAATACGATAATTGCATCCACTATCGTTCATATATATATATATTTTTAATGTATCTTACTATTCATTTTTATCGTCCAATAAAGTCACGATAAATATTTAAGATTAAATCTCATAATTTATTATCTAATATCTCGAAAAAATATTCACTCTCTCATGCGGGGAAATAAAATTTTTTTTTATATATTTTTTGTTAAATAGACGTATTGTAGCCATTCGGCACGTGAATATGTCAGCGTTTGCGTTTATTTAAAACGGTAAAGCCAGAGCGCACATTGGGCTATCTTAACACTCACGTCGTGCTCAACATGATACAAATTTAATAATGTCGTAAATCTTGGCATGTGTCGGGACCGCGAGTGTTCATGTTTGTGCTTATTCAAATATTCGTCGTCGTCGTTGTCGTCGTCGTCATCTTTGTTGAGAAGTTAGTGTAAGAAACTGAGAGAAAGAGAAAGATAAAGAAACATAGTCATAGTCATAGTCGCAGTCATAGTCATAGATATAGATACTATGACAATGAGGGTGGTGAAGTGAAGCTCGAGGAAAGGGGAAAGGATCAGAGTTTATAAATGTAATCCAGTTAACTCGTGAGTGAAGGCGCCGCGGTCGATAAACAGCACGAAACCGAGGCTCTCACGGCATTCGCTTTTATCGGGAAGTGTGCTTAACTCTATTGCTCTGTACACTGTTCTTAGGATAATTAATTATTTTTATTGTTTTAATAGACTATGTACATTAACTATCAACTATTCCCGATGTCCCATTTCCTCTTGAATAGAGCTGAATCATGAGTAGACTGTCAACGATTGTTTAATTCACCACGTTTTATTAAACATTTATATCTGATTTAAATTTCATAACAAAGGTCTATTGTTATATATAATAATTAAATAATTTATTACTGTATATGTCGAGAGTATTTATGTTTAGTGATTCGCGAACCGAGAGACAAAGCCCGACGTTCTTGATAGTATTAAATAATTGATTTATTTGTTAAATAAGTTATTGTTATTAATTAACCGTTAAAATTAAATTAATTTATGTTATGATGTATAAGCTGTTTCATGATATCGATGATGAGACTAACGAGCTAACCAACGGTTATTTCTGACGATCGATTCTGTATCGCGGATACATGTTTGTGGTATGGGCACACGCGATAAACGTAGACCGTAAGTTACGCTCATAGTTGTTGCGCACGCGACTTAACTCCGCGACTTAACTCGGTAGAGAGTTTCTGTTTGCATTCACTCAATACAATTATGCTGGTATGGGGTATGCTAAGAGCTAGAGAATACCGGAGAATGCTAGAGAAAAACAGGCTTTAGTAGCCCTTTGGCTCGGCTGGTTACACTTTTTATTTAGAGTTATAATAAATTTGGTATGATAAGAAAAGTGTGACGTGTATAGTTTTAAATAATCATGTATTTACGCTGGCAAATCTTAAAATTTTTATTTTTTTTATTTTTTATGACTCATTTGTCAGTATGATATTTAGAGACTAAAATACTATGAAAAAGACGGGTATAAATAGATAAGTAATTTAAATTTATGGGTAATTCATTTTTTTATGGATATTAAAAATAAAGTGAGGCAAAATGGGATATCTTGAATATTTAATGAAAAAAAAAAAAAAAAAAAATTTTTTGATTTTTTTGAATAAAAAAAACGTATATAGAAAATAATCTGTAACAGTAAGCAATAATTATTTTTTTAGTAAATTATTAATGCAATTCATTAAATTTATATAAAATAATAATAATGAAAAAAAAAAAAAAAAAAAATTGGAATCTTCTTGATTCGGACGAATCGCAGTAGTCATTTATGTGTTTAGTCAGCGTTGTATGTTTGCTTTGTATTAAACAAACTTGGCAATAAATGTATGATAACTGTATGGATGTAAATGAGAACGGGTTTACAAATTGTGTAAGTAAAATAAAGGCCCGGGGGCGTATCAGTTAGTCAAAGAGCTGGACATGGATGAATATAATTACACATTGCGAGCGTTAATAATCCGTAATTAAATTAAAACAGCCTGAGGACATTGCCGGAAGTTATTGTATCGCGCGGTATGCTTTCAATGGACGGTAATAAAAATTTAAAAAAAATATAAAACAAAGCTGTTTATTGGCCAGCTTATTAATTAGTTTTGTTAGAGATAAAAATGAAATTAATACCGCGAATGAAAAAGATATCAACTGATAGATACGTGTTACATGTCTGCCCATCGAAACCTCAGGGCATCTTATCCAATCTGGTATGCACGATCGGACGTACTAATCCAGATCGAATTTTTGATTAAGACCTTGCGTATATTGTTCTGCCCAAGGCTAAATCAGCTGGTAACCAATAAAACCATATTTCGAGCCCACATTATTCATAAATAAATTTTTTTCAATCACCAAAGTTGCCGATATAAATAATTGATCTACTGAAATGCTTAATCGGTATTGAAGCGACCAAAAGTTACTGGTTTAAATTAAAATTATTATTAAAAAAATGATATTATATTTTTGATAACATATTTTTAAATTGATAAATTATTCGTTGGCTCTATAAAGTTATGAATATTTATCAATGTCCTGGCAAAGTGTCCTGGACTCATAATACTTAGCATAGTACAAGATCGAGAACTAAATAACGCTGAAATAAACTAAATTCAGAAGGTCATCCCGCCTTTTCATCGTAAAAGCACGTACCACAAGCCAGCACGAATTAAAACCACAGACTGTGTACTCTCTTTGTGCTTTAAAGAGAATTAATATATACTAGATTTTGTTAATGGGTTTGGTTTTGTTACCTTGTCCTATTCAAGGTGTAATTTATAATCTAGATACAAAAAATCATCTCAACTATCAACTAGGGATCTTAAATATTATCAAGCTCTGGTGATTTGTGTGTTTACTGTGACTTGGACATTTGGCCAGGTTTGAATTAAAGCTAGAGAATTTAGCAAATTCATCATTCGGAGTACTAATGAACACGAGTTCCTAACCGGAACCTACAAACTCTCGGCGAGGCTTGACGTATTTCATTGTCGTAATTTTTTTTGTGCAGTCAACAGTGTAATTATACTGACGTGGTTTTGCGTGAATTTGAATATTCCCAGTGGCAAAAGCTTTTGTTGGGGTACTTGAGTGCTGACTCTCTGTTATTGTCAATTTAAAAAAATAGTAGAAAATTTTTGAGACTAGGAAGTACTAGCATCCGAGTGCCTGTCAGAAAAAGTTAATTTTTACCCAACCACCTGACGCATTATTGTTTTCTCTCTTTTTTAATCAGCTCTAATAGACTGGAAGATTAAAATCTCTCAAGAGTCTTTGGATAATTTATTTTTTTTTTTTTTTTTTACAATAAAAAGTGATTGGTTAATGAGTATTGAGTAAGCTGGGTAATTATTTTGGTAACCGAGACTAGTATCTAGATATAGTGGGGCATACAAAACACAACAGCTATAGAAAAAAAAAAATACAAAGAAGTGAAAAATAAAATATAACTAAAAACTGTTGGAGGCTACTACTAAAACGAATGAGTACTGGGTGGTGCTTTTAGAGGAGAATAGCTGATGTAGGTAAATGGGGTTCGGCCAAGGTGGAAGACAAGGATAGAGGCTGGATTTACTCAGAGTTACGGTAGTGCTGCGAGGATTTTCACCCGGATTTCCTGCCGTGAGAAAGGACCTTACCACTCGAATTGGTTTTACTAGAACGGCTACATTTCAGGATAAATAGCTGAAAATAGATACGGGTTTGTTTAATTTTTTTATTCCGCTTAAACCATCAGTTGTTTTTTTTTTTATTTTTTTTTTTTTTCTATAAATATAAATTTTTTTTAAATTCTTATGCACTCTTTGTTACTCAAGAGTCATTACTTAACTCACTTAATTTAAAGCGACGTTTTTAACGTACTCAAGTTATTTTAAAATGTGAAAAAGTTTTATTTTTCGTAAAAGTTTGGTACGGAGTTGCTGAGGTATAATATATAAAAAAAAAAAAAAGAAAAAAACAAAAAAATAATTATTGAATTTAGCGCTAATGTCACTGGTTACTTTCTATTTCAAGTTCGAGTACATTAATCTTGCTGAATGTCGATTTAACTGAGATAATTCTCTGGTCTCGTGTAATATATTTTAAAATTTATTTTCACTGAAACTTGGTAGAGGAAACGCAGAAAACGTGCGCTTACACCCCACCATAATCATCCACCGTGTAGCAGTCCTCACTCCTTGCTTCTTACTCTTATTTTAATCGAAGTAATTCGATAATTTATTTTATTCCGAGTCATCCACCCTCGGCTTTAACTTTTGAAATAAGAAAACTTTTTAATTTACGGAATGATTATTCGAGGCGCTCGCAGAACAACCACTTGGGTCAAGACATTTTTTTGTTTCAAACCTCTTTATAAAAAATTCTTGTTTTCATCGATATTGACATTCTCTTTAAAAAAATCTGTAGCCAAGAAAAGTTTATTTTTTTCTCCATCGTTATATTTCTCTCCCGATCTTAATCTTTTATTTACTAATAACGCACTTTTGCTTTTTGATTTTTTTTAAAACTTCAGAATGTGATTTCTCGTTGAGCTAAAAAATGTAAATTATCTCAGCTTTCATATCTAGCTTAATAAAAAGAGCATGAGGCGATTCAATTGCCCGCTGGTTAGCTTTCGAATTGTGCGACAATGCTGTATAATAAAAAACTATTGAGCGAATAATATTTTTTTGTAGCCATGGAAAATAGCGGGCGTCTACTGTATATGAGAGAAATTTAATTCAACTCATTTGAGGGGCTTCAGATTCTCAAGCAAGTATTTTTAATACGTCGTTTCCTCGCAATTTCATTTTAATCTTATAAATTGAGGATCTCCAGCAGATTCTACCTCCTTTGCCTTCTTATCTGTGCAGACAAGAGCTGAGAAAATCCAGCGACGTGCATCCCACTAGCACTCGAATGAGATTGTTGAAATTAAAATCCATATATGCTACTGGTGCTTGTATCTATCTATAGCTATATAGTTATAAAGCTACATATGAGACGGAAATTTTATCCTTTCATTAGTATATTTTCACTGCAAAGGCACCAGATTGTTCAGGCAAACCAAATAACCTAATTAAAACTACTGTGTAATAAATACAATGTTGTGTTTGAGTTTATTTTTAATATTATTGCTGGTACAATATTATTATCTTTACTAAATTATTAAATGATAATTTTATAAAGTGAACAATAGTATCCTTCGATATAAAAATAAACCAAGTATTTTATATTTTATTACTTCAGATACTGCGGAAACTTATGTGTTCCTTAACGGACACTGTGATGATGATTAATAATGGGCATCAGTGATGACGCATTAACCCTAAATTGAAACCCATCAATGATAAATTGACATCAATAACCGAATTGTGTTTAGTTGATATTTCTATTATATCGTGACATCTCAGTCTAACTGAGACTCCAGCAAAGTTGGCTGGAGGTTCATCAAGTCTTTACTTATTCATGGATTGGTCTCTGACAACTAGACCATCAAACCACACGCAAAGTGGAAATGGTTGTTGGTCTCTCGTTGCTCTATTTCCTGTGCAACTCCAACAGTTTTATCAAGTCTTTGTTAAATTTTCATCATACCAAAGTTGCATAATTTCTCAATTAATTATCTACTATACTCATATTTTTATCATAATAATTTTTAAAGTCCACCTGGCAGTATATCAACGACAATTAATTTTGACTTGAGTAAATTCTTTGTTAGTAGAGAGTTGTGAACTACGATCCATAAATATCCATAAATATTCGCGGTCTTCCCCACCTGGTGTGTCTGCTACGAGCGAGTCCAGCGCTCAGTTTATTAGAAAATATTCCGCCAATTTCAACGGACTTTATTAACCTGGCACACGCACCGACTGTACAATATTACGCTCATACCTCTTTAGTATTTTCATAAACAAAAACAAATTTTTATTAATTTTCATCAGAAATTTATTTTACTTCTGTTTTCATCATCACATACAAAATACTAAAATTAATTTTTTTAACAAAAATTGTAAATTTTTACATGAAATTAAATTTATTTAAGGCAGTAATTGGCCGTTAAAATCTATTAATTATTGCTACTATTATAAAATTCTGTTTCATCAGATTAACCGTTAAATTAAGCACGTCAGTTTAATCCAGTTTATGGTGTAGGGATAAAGAGTGTTGTTTTACAATGACGTTTAGTGAATCCTGACTACACGAGCTGAATCATAGCCAAGAGTACCAACCCATGGTTGCGTATCATACAGAGCCCCAGCTCTGGCGCCAACTTCCACGAGATTAGAAGTAACATAGGGTGAAGTGCCCAAGCTCTGGAAAAAAACAAGTTCATAGATCCGTTAATTGAAATTTTTAAATTAGTATCATCATTTTTTTTTATCCTAAATATACTTAAATAATTACCGAGTGACGCCAAACGTTGGCGTTTGCTGTAGCGACTACAGCCGAAGGTCCCTTGGGATAAGCTTGAGTCCAAATGTGACCTGGTCTGCTGACTACGGTGTTTCTCACTGGAGTTACTGAAGAAGCGACGGTGTGTTGGGAATTTACGTTGATATTGTGGTTTTTCTGAACGACGGCATTGAAACCGTTGACTCCATCAGCTGCGTAAGAAACAGTACGTTGAGAACCGTCAGGTTCTACTAAACTGTAGTGGCCTTGGACGATGTCTCCATTGCGTGTTTCTTGTTGGGCTTTGTTATCTCCTCAAATTTGTTATTATTATTATTATTATTATTATTGATTGTTTGAGAGTTTTAGTTTTTGATTTTAGTATATAATTTTATTATAAATATTTACCAGTGTAATCGTCGGCTACAGCGTAGCTATAACTGTACTGGGGATGATGATCAAAAGGCTCAGTTTCGACGATAGTTGGTCGAGAAACAGCAACTGTTGCAGCAGAAGGTGTGCTGATGATAGCAGCACGAGCTAATGCCAGAAATGAAGCAATGATAACAAACTGAAACATTTTGTGAAAAAAATTTTGTTAATATTTGTGTTAATTGCTTATTTAAATTTAATTGTTGGCTGGCTTACCCTCTGAGCCATTGTAGTGTTTTTAATAGAAGCAGAAGCTAATCTGTGAACTGTAGTGAGTCTTTTGGCGAATTTATACTGACTGAATCGATTCACCCCGCCTTTAGATCGTTATTGTGTTACAATTAATCCGAGCACGTAATGAAACGGGACTTACGGGGACAATGAGATAAATATCATCCGGAAAGAGCGTTACTAAACTATCATATGAAGGCCAGAGTAAGACAATTTAATATCTTGGTTTAATACAAATGTTAATAGTATATATTTATTTGTAACCATGAAAGAGATCTGCTTATTTATCACTTGTTAGAGGAGAAAATTTTTTTTTATTTTCGTAAATGCTCTTTTTTCGATTTCGCAAGCTGCCTTTTTTGGACGTGTGTTGGGGAGAAATTCGATTTGATCAGGTTGATCGTCTGGTGAAGCGAAGGGTTTGGATAAGAAGTGAAAGAAAAAAAAAAAAAAAAAACATAAATAAACCGAAAAAAGTAGGTATTTCATGTGCTTTTTTCGATTTCCAAGAAAACGTGTGTAGGTTTCTGGGCAGATTTATCTTTTCTTAAACATGAAATCTATCACCGAGTGACTCTATTCTTTGGACTTTAGAGGGTTCGCCGTGGCAGCCTGGCAGTGAGATCGGTCGCTCATTTAGACTGGGGATGAGTACCTCTGGGACCTTAGGATCTTACTCTCTTGATTCAAACGATAGCTACAATTCCCCACTCGATCGTTTTATTATACGAAAAGCCTCTAAATCGTCGTCTTTAAATTGACTTACCTCCGCGTTTCTCTAGTTTCGTCTTTAGAAAATACCATTCACATAAGATTTGTTTCTTTAAAATCCCCCTCTGCTCCCGTGTTACCTTTTTTCCGACATTTTCATTGTTAGTCTGGCTCGGAAAACCTTCTCTCAGCTTTCTAAATTACTCACTAAATTTATTACCCATTCAGTTAAACATTTCTCGTGATTTTTTATTTTTAATCACGCTAATTTATTTAACTGCCAAGGACATAATTATAAATTGCTATTGCGGAAGTTGGATAATTTTATAAATTTTTGAGTTCAACCGGAATATTAATAAAGTAAACTAAAAAAATTAAAAAATAAGTAAAGAAAAAAGAGATAAAAAAATGGGTTCTTTTGTTTAATGATACAGTCCAGGTAATTAATGTTAATTTAATTCAAAGTTCTTGCATTATCGGTTTTCGGGTTTTAGGTAAAAGGAATCGTTAGTAATTCTCTTTGAAACGAAATAAAACTACGACATCCCCTCTACATTTAGATGAAACCGGAAATTACATTAAATTTAGTGCTGATTCTATCGTCAACTTTTCAGTTCTCTGGTTCGGTTCTTTCTTCTTATTCATTTGTGTCCGTTTTCATCACCTTTTCCCGCTTGTTCTTTACTCTTTTACTTTTCCGTCTCTGCCGATAATTTTATATAAAGCCCATCGATTCAGTCGGGGGTCAAAAATAATTGTTTTTAGTGCAACCTCGGCGTGATGCTCTTATCGATACCGTGAAAAACGGTATTTCTCTTTTATCAATACTAAAGTTTAATGGATTGGAAGCTACAGCATCCCAATCGGTAACTTTACTAAAATTCCACAAAATCCAATAGCGACTCTAAATTATTATTATCATCATTATTTTATTTTATTATAATTTTTTTATTCTGCTATATATTTTCTGACAATAAATCACCACGAGCTATTTTTTAGCCGTTACCTTGTTCACTTTACTTAACTTTTCTTTAAATTACTGTGATATTAAATCGAAATATTTTAATACAACCTTCACACTATGACGATTTATTATTTTTTCGTATATTTATTTATCGAACGTGACCTCATTTATTCTTTAATTTAAATATTTCGGATTTAAAATAATAATAACTAGTAATGTTGCATCACAAAGTAATAAAATCTGTTTCTTTTGCTGGTTAAGTATATAAATGAAAAGTGAATTTAATATCCTTCATGTAATACAAGAAGTTTTTACAGATAAAAAATCTTGTGATCGGTAGTAAATGTCGTATCATAAAGTACTCAAATAAAATTTTCAAACGCTAGGTGAGTCGAGGGATTACTGACAAACTATTAAAGTGACAAAACTTTAAAAGTTTTCAGTGATTCAATATAAATCTCAGAAGTACCAAAATTACGAAAATTTAAATAAGTTTATATTTATTTAAAGGTTGCAACAATTGTAAAAACTTTGTTTTTAATTTGAATATATTTTTTTTTTTTTTTATTAAAAAAACCTCTGGCAGATGTTAAAAAAAAAAGAAAAAAATTAAAATGCGTGGTGAGCGTGCAGAGCGCAATCTGTTGCAAATGTTGATTGCTGACCCAGTTGGTCTTTGGGTGCTCTGTAGAATTGCGGAAAGAACACGAGACACTACTGACCCCGAGACTTATTTTTCAGTCGTGTCCTATTTCCTTCCTTGAAAAGAGATGAAAAAGTTTAAGTAAATAAAGAAAACATTTGCTACAAGGTTCCAGTGGAGAAGATATAAATATAGAGCGCAGAAAAACATTGCGGTTGAATTTGCAAGGGTACTCTCCGTGGCTTAGACTAGATCGAGTCTCTTATACTCATGAGGAAGTTACTCATTTCATCTCTATAACACTGAATATAGCTCCGATTTTTCTCACTTTGTCGACAAACTTCCAATACTTTTATCGAATTTATTGGTTTTTTAATTTTTTATTTATTTTTCCTTGAGTTTTCAGTTGGTGTTTCTTATTATTCTATAATTTTATTTAACCAACTAGCGCGTTATTAGTTTATTTACTTATTTTATTTTTCGATGTTCCGATAGTAAGTAGACGAAAGTATTATTTTTTTTTTTTTTAATAGTGACTTTTAAATAAACAAGTAAAATAAAGTTGAGTCAATTACATAAAATGAATCAAATTGAATTTACTGAATTCATCTATTGTTTATTATTATTATCATCATTGAAAGTAGATTGAATCGAATCGATAAAGTCATAGTACGATAAAACAGGAGTGGACAGTTCGTTATTGTTGTTGAAATATCAGATCTAAAGAGATGAAGGAGGATGAAATGGAGGACAAGAACAAGGAGGAAAGTAGAGAAGATATTTATAGAAAGACAACGTGATCGTCGAACTCTGGTATCGACGCAGTGTGTCTCGTAGTCGATATAAGAGTTGCTTGTTGCCCCCAAGTAATTCGTGGCGTCTGCAACGAACAGGATTTATTTGCTGGATTACATCCTTCTGATAACAGGATGAAAAAAAAATATATAAAAAAGTTGTAAAAAAAAAAAAAAAAAAAAAAAAAAAAAAAAAAATTGGCGTGGTACTTGTGTCTCTTTCTCGAGAAAGAGCGTCTAGTCTCGCCGGGCACGATACAACACTACAACTACCGGTTTCAATCTATTTGTCGAGCTTTCATCCGTCGTCGTTCGTATATAGATTGATCGAAACGGATTGCCGGACTCTGTTGTCGACCAGCTAACCAGATAACAAAGCTATTCCGGCAAGCAATGTACTTTATATGGTACAACACACAGCCTTGGGTGTTGTATACACACACGCGGAAAATGAGTGTGAGCAAGCGCCAACATTAAAGTAACAAAAGAAAAGCTCTATAGATGACGTAAAGCAGCCAGTTAGGAGTTTGCCAAGTGAAAAAAGAAAAGAAAAAAAAAGAAACGTATCTCAGAAATTAGTAAATTGAAAGCTGCAATCCCAATTTTACAGAGTGCTAATTAATGAGAAAACATTTTTACTGTCTATTGTATTTATTTTTGTCGCATCCTTCGATACAATCTCCTAGATAAATTCATTTTTTTTATTATTGCTGTTATTATTATTGTCGATACTTGAGTAAATCGAACAATTGTTTCCATAGCTTTTCCATGATATCAAGACACTGGGTAATGTTGTACAGAAATCGCAAAGGAAAATCTAAAACAGCGTGAATAGACCACAAAAGAGATGGAATTCTTCGAATCGCACGTTGCGGAGACCACTTTTCCGAATGAAAGAAACTCCACAGAGTTCGTGAGAGACGGATCTTGCCAGACGAAAATTCTGTTATCGCTTGGGACCTTCCTACAGAGGAGAGAGAAAAGTATACATGTACAGGGTTTTCTTTTTCCGTGTATTTACGAATCCTGGAGGTATCGTTGAGAAAATGACTCAAGTCGATACAACCAATCTTGTAGTCTCCCCACCTTGTAGTCTATTTTCTATCCTCGAGCTGTTATTACTATTATTGTTGTTATATATTTTTCTATTTCATATTTATGTATATACATATATATGTACTGAGAAAAATATAAGAAGCGATATAAAAGAGCAAAGTTGCTATCTATCAAAACGGACAGTACTCGTGATCGCTGGAACGCGATACCCCAATCATGCGCACATCATATTTTATTTTATTCTTTTATTCAACTTGGTATTCCTGGATCTCGATTGTTTGAGGGTGAATCCGACCCTTGTGCGTGAGGCTTAATTGCTTTTTCTTGCAGCCTTGATTACACTACGTCAAGATGCTTAGCTATGATATTCCCATTACGCAAGACTGATGTATCAACCGGGATATCTTGACGTTGGCCTTCATCAACTTTTGGAAGATATCACTGCCACAAAAAAAAAAAAAACAGTCATTATAGAACAGCCTGGCAATATATATTGTATATATCTATATTTCACATCAGGTTTAGATGACAAATGAAATTTTTTTTCAACACATATTTAAGAGGCTTTTTTTACAGCTTCTTTTCGGTCACATTGTGGAGCTTTCATCATTCATGAAGACAAAAAAAAAAAAAAAAAAAAAAAAAAAAAAAAAAAACAAGCGAAAGCGAAAAGTTTGTTGTAGAAATTCGATACCACGAATCTTTATACACATGTACTTTCTTTGGAGAATTTTATTGTAAGAAAAAAATAAAAATTGTTAAACAAGCTCGCGCACGGGCGTATAAGAATTAGATGAGCTTGTGAAAAGTATCATCGGATCTTGTTTTTAGTGTTATATACATTGGTATTCAGTGTGAAACTGTTTGGTATCCTATCCCATTTTATTTGTCGATTTCATGAGAAAACTTTTTCACAAAACAAGCTTAGTATCAACGAGTTTTGTCACCACTGGATGCTTTTTCCGTTCTATTTTGTTATATCAACTTATCTGCCAGCATTTTCCAAGCAATCTGTGTGTGTGTATGTGTGTGTGTGTGTATATGTGCATGCGTTGGAAATACACATGAATTTATGCAGAATTTCTTTGATCTAAAAAGTATGTTGGTGAAAAATAAAGTTGGTAAAAGGCCAAGAAAAAATAAATGGAAAAAGAGGATGAAAAAGCTTTTCAATTATCGCGATTAGATATCATGCAAAGTAGCTGTAACCAATGTGTATAATATTTAACCGAGGGCTATAGAGTTATTGCAATCATCCAGTCAAACGTTATGCACTTTTCATATGCCAAGGAACTCTCTACTCTAAGCTCTACTCCGGAGCTGGAGAACTCACTAGAGTACTTCAGTACTGCAAAGTGAAAGAAGTAGAGCGTAGAGCAAGCATACAAGATACCTCGCTCGCCGGCGACCATTATATTTTTCATTTCCCGGGGCAAACGAGATATATTCTTGGCATGGGTGCTTTTAAGCCCCGCGGCGGCACCAACCAACTCGTTACGCGATCCACACGACCTCCAACCACACCTAGCAGACAGTAACCTAGGGGTTGCACTCAGACTACCAATGAGTTTAAGAGTCAACGCGAGCATTCTCGTTTTCAAGCTTTTGCCATGTGTCTCACGCACACACGTGCTTCTCTTGTCTCTTCTTTCGTGTTTTGTTGCCCACGGGGATGCGTACCGTACAATCAACCATAAGAGATAAAAATACTTTGCTCAACAATCTTGCCTAGACTCACTCTCGGGTGAGTTTCTTTCTGGTCTCCAACAACTTGGACTCTGAATTAAGCTGCTTTTACGACTAGCTATTTTATAATTATAATGACAATTGGCTCCGTTCGATATTATTTTTTCAACAATAATAATTAAGCCTAAAGTCATGTGATTTAAATTAATTAATTAATTAACGTGGTATAGATATATATATATATATATATATATTATTATTAGCATAATTAAATGAACATTAATGATTCAATGGCGTTATTTCTATGTAAATTTGATGCTATTCACGTTCAGGTCTCGTTCATTCGCCAAAATAAGAGATTTGATGTACCAATTTGATTTTGTTGTGAGATTCAAATTAATGAATTTATACTTGGGGCGGGGACATTCATGCTCATCATTTGGACAGTCTACGCAACAATATAAATGTATTAGTATACGCGGCACGATCCAGCCAATTACCAAAAACAACCCAAGCACATTGCGCCCCTCGTGTCGCCGTTTTTACCTCAGCTTGGGAACAAGTGATTTAGCTGCTCTGACGCGATACCTATGCTATTACAACTCGAGCTTCGCTATTATATTATTTCTACTAAATATCATACCCGTGATGCGTAGTCATCAGCCCGGTTATTTGCTTAATACTCTGTTGAAATACAGTGCGGTGGGTATTACCAGCGGAAACTATTGTTAATGAACAATTAAAGGCTTCCGGTATCCCAACATTTATTATATTTTATTTATATTTTTATGTTCTTATTCTATATTTCAATTAATGGCTTTGTTTACATCTATAATAGGCATTGTTAGATAGATAGAAAAATTTATATTTTATATTTTATACATACACGTATTTTATGTTTTCCAATCATGATTTTCGTTTGCAGAAATATGATCATCATGGTATTGTTAGCATGTCTAATTGATCATACGATCAATTATATGAATGAGAATATTATTCTCGTGAATGATGATGTTGATAACTGATAATGATGATGATTGAATGCTTGTATTCTCATTAACTTGGTTTACAAGTACTCGTACCGTATACGATCAATTTTTAAATTGAATCATAAATGCATATGAAATTTGATAATATTTCTATATTTAGACGCATCAAAGTAAAAAAAAATTTTTATAATTTAAAACCTTTTTTTTTTCATCGGTCTGTATTGAGAAATTTATCGTTGATAAATTTTTATTAAATTCATTATTATTGAGTAATTTAGTAGTTTATACATTTCGGGAAAAGCTGGATAAAATGAGATACCCAAAAACTTTTGAAATGAAAAAAAATTTTGTGATTTTAAACTTTTATTCATTCGTAATTATGAAACTTGTATACTATCGTTGAAAGCATAAAAAAAACCTTTAAATACTTAATTTTCCTACTGGAAATGAAAAATATATACATATCATTTATATATTTCTTTACCTTTATAATTGTAGAAAAATTAGTATGGTCTTGTGCATACAGGAAAATGCAAGCAAGAATAAATATTGAGGCATCTCTGTGTAAAAGCTACCGAGTCTTGCCTTGAAAAGTTTACATGGGAAGAATAATGATAAACTTATGATCACATATATCAATAGTATTGATTCTATCAATTATGATATTAACCTTGAAAGTTGTTTATTCTTGATGCTGTTGATTTTGCGTAATAGTATATTTTTATTTGAATATTTTTTAGTAAATAAACTACTAATAAACTAAGACGTACATATATTTTTATGACTTATAAAAAATATACAGAAATAGAAATTATTAGTACCGTCACCGATATTTACGACTCGACTTGGGTCAATAAACACGATTATAGTGATATATACAATCTAAAATTAGTTTTAACTAAAAAAACCAAAAAAAAAAAAAAAAAAAAAAAAAAAATGTTTACTTATAAAAATCGTTATCTACTCAAGTAAAATACAAAGTTATAATTAAAACTTAAATATCTATCCGAAGATAAATTAAAAATGTCCATTTTATCTTAATTGAACTATTCAAAATAATCGTTTTTAATTATTATAATTTATACGGCTGAATAAATTTACTATCGTGAGAAATTACTGCTGTATGCCTACAATTTAATTTGAAATAAAGTTGTCATTTTATATCGACAAATATTAAATTACACAAAAAATAATCTTGTGTAAATTTAGCACAAATAAATTATCTTATTTAATTTGTTTAAATTCATTGCGGTGATTTATTTTATTAACTTTACGTTTCGACCTCATGTTTTTTCAACAGTCAATGAACTCACACTTAATACTTTAAACTTTTATGATAAGAGGTACACGTTTACGTATAATAATTGTTGTCGACGACATCACAACTATAAAGTTCATATAAATATAATTTTAGAATTTTTATGACTCCGGTAATATGTCCGGTGTAGGTGGGGGGCACAATAGATTCCGTATAAATATCGATACTAGTTTCTAAATTCAATCAGTAACCGAATTTGATTTAACTGGGTCAAATATTCTGTCTAAAGGTGTAATAAAAATGAAAACTATCGCTATTATTTTAGTGAGCGCATTCGTGGCATGTTTGTGCCCGGGAAACAGAGGTAAGTTGGTCATTTATAATAATAAAAGTTTAATTTATTTATTTGTTTCGTTTTTTTTTTTTTATCAACTATTGTATGATTATTATTATTATTAATTTGAAATAATTTATTTATAAAGCTGACTGTGACGCATTATGGGGTGCTCCATCTAAAGCAATAGTTCCAATCAATACCTCAATATATCTCGGTTGCGTCGAATATAAGTGTATAGGAAATAACACATACAGTGCTCTTGGGTGAGTAAAATTGAAAATAACTTCAATATTATTTTTTCTAAACTATTTTTCTGTTTGCAAATTAGATGTCCTTCAATTCGTTGTCCCGATGGAATTGAACCACATACAGTCCATCCCTCAAAACCGTATCCACTCTGTTGCCCGTCGGTAGCAGATTGCAACAAGATCAATGCTACCGAAAAACATTAATTTTTTTTTTTTCATTTAATTTATCTATTTTTGTCTTAAAAAATTCAAAGAAACTTTAATAAATTATTTTTTTTTTTTTCTCAATTACAATACTGTCTCAGTTCTCAATAATGTTGAAAATTTATAACAATTAGATGTGAAAATTTATAATTAAATTAAAAAATGTTAATTTTGTAAAAACGACTTTCGATTGTTCGAATAAATACAATTTTTATTAACTTTTCGTGTGTATTTTATTTGTTTCTTTATTCTCATATATTTAAATGCCTGGAGCTTTAGAACTTATCATCCATTATGATGAGAGATAACAAAAAAAGTCTGGTATCAGTAAATCAATATGTTCACCTTACAAATAAACAATAATAACTTTTTTTTTTTTTACTGATATCACAACAGACTTCTGTATTAATTAAATGTATATAAATATCCAGATGCAGAAAACAATTCCGTCACTTAATTTTTAATGATGTCTTTTTATATGTTTTGTGTCTGTGTAATAGTAGGATACTTATATCAAGAAACGAATGGTGAGTAGAGTAAAGTAATTACTTATCAATTACTATTATTATTATATTACTGATAAAGCGAGCTGCCGATCATTATCTGGAAAAGAAAAAAGTGTAGCAACTGGTACTGTATTTGAGTACAGATGTGCTCAATATACTTGTCAACCTGACGGTTCATATACTTCTACTGGGTACGAAATCTTTAAAATTTTAGCTATTCATTTTTAGCCAAATGTATTGACTTCATTTTTTTCCTGTAGGTGCGCAATGTATACTTGTAAAAATCAAACTGGTACCCAGGATTATAATTATTTAAAACCTTATCCTTATTGCTGCCCTAAGCCAATCTGTGGATAAAATGAATTGTAAAAAAAAATTATGCAATGATTTATTACCAAGATATTTGAATAAATGGTAAATTTTTACCTCGATAAATAAAATAACTATTAATACCTATATTTTTATTGCCAAATAATTCAGAAAAAAAAATCATGACATCGATTTTAAGCCTTCAGTAAAATTAGTGTCCATATTTTATTAAAATTAGGTTGCTATTATTAATGATAATAATTTTTCAATATTTTAAACAAAAATATTTTTTTAATTTGTTTACTCGAGGATTTCAGAAGTACTTTTATATTTAAATTACAGTGAACATCTAAATATTTAACGATGAGTAATTATTTTAATTAGTCTCTTAATATATTTCGTGTCAATATTGGCTAAAAAAACTTTGTTAATTTATTTTTACAACCGGAAGAACATATAATTTATTATATGACACACTATCGAGTTAGTAATTAAGTTTCGTGGACTTTAAATTTATGTTTAATAGTCTTACGATAAGATACATATAGCCCGAGCACGTCAGGTTAACACTGAGAGTAGATTGTTTGCATGGAGCTATTTGCTTAAAAATTCAGTATGACGAAACCGGTAAGAGTGGGTATAGGTACAGGTATAGGAAATACGCTGGCTATAAATATCTGGACACAGGTAAGAAAGATTCAGTATCCGAAATAATTTCGAGTACCTCTCAGGCCCTTGAGTTTTTAAAGATTTAAAATGAAAACTACAGCTATTTTATTTGTGTGTGTTGTGGCATGCTTGTGGATTGAAGCTCATGGTAAGTATTTTATAAATTAATTTATCATTATCATTATCAGGTTTTTTTTATTTCGTTATTTTTAATTTTATTTTATTTATTTAAGCCGATTGCCCGCCTTTCGAAAATGGTTCAAGTGATACAAAAGTACCAACTGGTTCTAAAGTTGTCGTCAAGTGCAATGAATATACATGCCAAGACGACGGTGGATGGACTTCTGTTGGGTAAATTTTTTGTTTATTAATCCTCTAATTAATATCAACTATTTTTGTTTTTATTCATAATTGTCATTGAAAATAAATATATGTTTTTTTACTTTTTATCCCAGATGCCCGGAATTCCGATGCAAAAATCCTAAAGCTGGTTCGCGGGATTATGATTATTCAAAACCTTATCCTGATTGCTGTCCAAAATCAGTTTGTTAAGAAATACACTTGTAATAATTATCAAAAATTTGAGTTGAACTTTTTTTTTCATAACGATTCAATAAATAATAATTAATGTTTTTAAATATTCCGATGATCAAATGTAAAGTTTTATAAATAAAAGTTAAACGTAAAAATAAACCAAAGTGTCTAATTTTTTTTTTTTTATTTCAAACTGGAAATAATTTTTTTGAAAAACCAAATTTCGCCTAACGATGAAATTCTTTTTAATTTGCTTGCAATTGAATTTTTGAGTAAGCTTCATATAGTACAAGCCCCTCTTTTAAAAAATATGTTGATATAATTTACGTTATAAAATTAAAATTATTTACTTAGCGAGTCACATGACTGAACTTAATATTCTTAAGGAAGTCTTGTAATGCTAGAAACGTTAAGATTACTTTTATTTACTGGTTTTATTTTTACAATGTATGTTAATAAGTTTTTAACACTGATAGAGTATACTCGCGAATAGAATTAATTATAATGACTAGAAGACTAGAATTAAGATTAAATTTATTATGATGACATCAACTATGAATAAATTATTTATACTATATAAATACCTCAACACTTGCTAGAAATTGATCAGTCCCACTATCGAGTCACTTGGAAATCATATTTTATTTTTCAATATATATAAAAAAAAGAAAAAATAATAAAAATGAAAACCTTTGTTATTCTCTTTGTGTGCGCATTCGTGGTCTGTTTGTGGGCTGAAGCTCACGGTAAGTATCCTATTCATAATGTCATTACTATTTTTTATTTTTTTTTATTTTATTTATTATATTGTTTTTAACAAAATATTAATACTATCAGCTGACTGCAGTGGCATGGCTGATGGAGACGACAAAACTTACAAAACCGGTGACAAGAAAATTGATAGATGCTCCGAATTTACATGCCAGGAAGACGGTTCATGGACTTCATTAGGGTAAATATTATTATTATTAATAGAATCTATGTGAATAATTTTTGGTAAAGATAATCTTGCAATTTTGAGTAATTTGAAAATTCTGAGTAATTGAGAAGAATATTTATTAAAAAATTTTCTTTAAAGATGTGGTGTATGGGATTGTGAAGATAGAATTGGTTACCAAGATTACGACTACTCAAAACCATACCCTGAATGTTGTCCAAGACCACTTTGCGCATCAGACAAAAATTAAAAAACATACTTCCGTACACTGGCTACCAGATTTATAATTTTATTACGCAAAGATTAAGTATCTTACTAACAAAATTTGTTTAGATTTAATAACTTTGAAATTTATTTTCAATAAAACCTGTTTTAAAATTAAAATTTGTTTACTTATATCAGATATAACCTTGAATTTTTTTTATAATGATGATTTTTATGATTGATATTTTATACATTTTTTTAAAACCATTGCGCCATACTAAGAATATATAAATTCATACTCAATGTTTATATGATACTATATACATATGAATTGAGTCAAGACATTGTTCCTGAATGCTTGAAAATAAATATGTGAGGTAATAAATTTAAAAAAAAATTATTTTTATAAACAAAAATTCTTTTTTCTGGATAAATTAAAAAAAAAAATTCTGTAAAATTTTTGAGGTATCTCATTATACTCCAGCCTTTCTTATCTAATCGAAAAATAATTAATTAGACTAGACGTTGCTTAAAGATTTGTAAATCGTTTTGAAATAGCACAATGCCATGACAATAAGTCGCTAATCGATTTAAAGCTTATCCTTGTCTGAAGTCTCGTCTTAATCTTGATCTTTTCATAACTTTTTTCTGCAATTCTATTTCTTTACTCGAGTCATTGGTCGTGTGGTCTTTAGATAAAATAAATCACAAGTCGGACTCGTAAAACTATCGAACCGAAATCAAGTCGTACAAAAATAAAGATAAAGTTAAATTTTTATCTCATCAGAATTTAAATCTGTCTCATGTCTTATGAATCTTATGATACATGTACATGACATATATAACGTGAATTACTGCCAGATTTTTATCATCAACGTACGCAATTTCGAAGCATCATGGCCTTTTTTCTTTTTAAAGATAATTTTTCATTGTGGCAGAGCAATCAAACGAGTGACATAAAGTATCCCCATTCACATTATGGAAATTCAGTGCTTCGTTCGAAATGAATTTGTCCATGTGTTGAAATGAGAACAATTTCATATGGATGAGTAGAGTAGAGGGTGTAGAGAGTTTCAAGTGCTTCTGTGGTATCACAATGAGCGGTTATGATATAAAAACTTTATTACCTTTTTTTTTTTTCTTTTATTTAAAAAGTATCATTTTGATCCGCAATTAATAAATTATTGGGTTTATCCAAATACATTATACTTTTATTCAATATATTTATAGTTCACTGAACTCATTGTTTGTTCTACAATCAGATGCTAAATTTAACATTAATAGTTTATAATAAAACAATATTATTTATAATTTTTATTTACCTCAAAAATAACTGGATACTTACATTTATACTCACATTTGATTTTATTTACAATTTCAACGGATACCGGTGATTAAAACTCATCACACATATATATAATTTTATTATATGTAATTTGTAGAATTGTTTATTAATATTATTTTTTATAAATTCACTTAATTGAAAATATTTTACGGAAATTTTAAATAAAATAAAGCATTTTTCGAAAATTAATAAACCAATACATTACTAAAATATGTCAATAATAAATTTTTAATTACATATTGATAATATTAAACATGGAAGTTACAAATATATATGCACACTAAAATAATACGTAATACAATTATACATCACTGACGTTGAGTTTCCGTTATTAATAAACATTCTCCGTCAAATATATAGCAACTCCACATGCAATTTATAGGCAATATCCTGCCCTGTTATACGTTAAGAGAGTAGTAGTTATGTAAAACTGTATTTTAACGATTAATCTTTTTGAGTGTAAATGAAAAAAGAAAAAAAAATATTCAAGAGTAAATACACGCACTCATATTTATAAATAAATATGTTAATATTTAAAATTAAATTTAAAAATTAAAGTAACGATTTGCATAAAAGTTAATTAAATATAGCAGACTAAAAAATTGGTTTAATTTTATATGCAGCAATAAAAATATAGTGTGTGATATAAAAATAAAAGTGCGTTAAAAAATATATATTGTAAGTTATAGTACGCGGGAAAATGTCTGCAGTAACTTTAAACAACGCTTATCTGCTGGATGAGTATTCTCGACAGAGAAAGGTGTAACGGAGGGTAAATGGCCTCTGAGCGAAGTCTGTTTTAAGAGGGTGTGTCGAGAGCGTCGAGAGCGTCGAGAGTGAGTTTTGGGGTTAAAAAGAGTATGAGGAAGTGAATGAGGCTGGGGTTAAGGGTGAGGATCAGGATAGCGCCAGAGGTAGAGGAAACTCGTGGTTGGAACAGGCATTTCAGGCGGGGGTGGACTAGCCCTCATAAATAAGGGATGGCTTCTGCTACCCCCAGGCCCAAATAGTACTGCAGCAGTCCTACAACTACAACATTCACTGTACACTGCGTATTACGAACATGCGGTGGTAGAAACCAGGATATAAATACGTCGGTGCGTTTAGGGACATTTAGTTTTGGGAGCGAGGGCTGCTGGATGTAATATGGAACCTGTCCGGCTTTACATGAGCCCAAATATATTAACAGGCGAGCATGCAGAGGAAGGATATCGATTGAGTCCGTCTAACATCTAATTAGCCATAGCTCGTAAATTAATGTTCCTGATTCCGCTACCCCATAGACTCATTTTTTTCTATAGCCTCTTAATGGCAGTTTTAGGATGCTCGGGATCATCATTATTCCGTTAACTAACTGGACGTTGACGTAAAAATGGGTATATACTTTAGCGCAGAAGCGATGTATTACCATCAGTAATATCGTCTAGCTCCATCACTGAAACTCTTGTGAATATTCGATGCTAAAATGTTTATGAGAATAATTCAACAGAGCTTGTAGAGGCTACAAGGCTGCAAGACGATATCTTATAGAATATTGATGTATATGAATGTGATTATTGTGAGAGATGTTACTATATTCCCTCTATCTCTTTTATGAAAATCTTCTCGTTACGTGCTGATGTGGTGTACTCTTGTCTCTACTAATATCAAACAGAGTTCATAGAGGTTGCTTGCGGCACAAAATGAGATAGATGTGGTTGTAATGTTGAGAGGGTTGAGAGAGTATAGCATACAGTATAGAGTGCGTGACCATCAGAGGAGTATACTAAGTACATAGTCCAGAGCTAGAATACTATTGTATATATATATATATATATATATATATATATACATATACTATACACGTCAAGATGCACGACCCAAGAAAATCTCCTGAGGGCATGCAGTCAATGTAAGAGAAGATAATCCACAAGTCGTGCACTGCGTCAGATGAGAATACCTGTGACAAATTAAATTTATATCTGATTAAAACAACTAACGATTTATATTTATTTATATTGATGTTCTAATGATTTTTAAAATTTTAATTAAATGAGAGTTGAGGAGGAAAATAAATAAAAACTATTTATTTTATTTATTGGCTAGAGATTATTTATAATTCTTATAATGGTTTGCTGGTTGAGTGCCGTATCGCGGAACTTTGTCTTGCACTACTTCTTGACGTGGGGCTAGAGATAAATAACGTGAGATAAGAATAAAAGAAAATATCTAAAGCTGACAGAGTAGAGGCGCCTCACTTTAAGCGAACAAGATTCTCTTCTGGGTATATTACTCTTTGGTCTTGAGACTACGGTTATCTGAAAAACGTCATCGCAAATTGTTCATCTTGTTGTCTGATTTTGGCAACCAAATGATATTTGTTTTCTTTTATTTAACTCTATTTACTTTTTCCCATAACGTTTTATGTGTATTTAGGTTTTTTTTATCGCTTCTTTATACGGCTCGAGTGTGGTTGTGAATAGAAATAAAACTAAAGTATGCAGGCATAATAGGTGATATAAACAAAACATTTATTAGCGTACAAGCAAACAACCGCCTACTCCAAATAAAATGGTATTATTTCTTTTAGTCGGCGCCAACCGCTGATAGCTCACATTAGCCCGATGTACTTTTCTGATATTGTATTATTTTATTTTATTGCCCTTAAGTTAACACAATATTGCCTTCAGAGACTCGTTTAATTTTATTTACAAAATATTTGTCTCTACAATTTATTTAATTTTTTATTAAAAAAATTTTAATTTGTTAGTCGACATAAAATGAAAATTAAATGACACGCGTGATTTAAAAATGTGAAATCAATAAATGTCGCAATACAAATTGTTACGACTTGAGAGTATATATATGTACAGCAAGTGTGATGTCAACGAGCAATCGATCGATATTAAATTTAAAAGCAACGCGACAACTATGTTGGTATTGAAGGACATCAACAAGATGCAATCTCTCGTTTATCGTACGGATAATTTCTATCGTCAATTTCACGCTTATCGTGAGAGATTCTCTTAAACAAATTACGACTTTTTTGTCTATTGTATATACATACAAATACTTTTATTTGTCCGTATAATAAAATTATATTGCTATCAAGTTGTTATCTGAGATTGTTGTGACCCACGCACTTGAAACTTATTTACTACAGTATAGCTCTAATGCACACAATTTGTAAGTAAAAATGAAAATAGTTAAATAGAAAGAAACCTTTATAAATTTAACATACAGTAAGGACGAGTATTTCAGGACTAATTGAGTCGACGCAGCACTAAATTTACTTGACAAAGCAAAATTAATGAATCATGAGAACAATAAGCTCGGTGAAAAATATTATATTAAAATGATAAATGAATACGAGAAAAAATTTCATATTCTTCTATATACGCTGAATAAATGAAATTAAAAAAAAAAAAAAATATCTTTCTTAATGTCACCGAGGCAAAACTCGTAATATTCTTTATTCTTTGACACACTTTTTAATACAATACCCGGGAAAGTAATTTTAACTGGTGCATGAACAATACAAAAAACTTATATAATTAAATGCACAAATTATACAATATTTCTTTTTTTCTTTTTACTTTACATGCTTTGTAATTATTATTATAATAATTTTTTTTATTTATAAAAGTAATAAACTTTATACTCATCCATGTGCAAAACAAAAATATCGCTTGTCCGCCGGTTGTGCGGAGTTGATTTTAATTTAATTTTAATTTAACACGAGTAAAAAACCATTGCCGGTTGACAAAAGTCGTCATATATGTGTATATTCATATGTGAACTGGACGTAATAGGGAGAAATAAAATACATATGAGTTGGTAGTTGCCGGTATACCGGTATACGTTGGCATGGTTGGGTGTATCGAGCCAGAAGTCTGTAATTTAAGGACAGTTATCCCGATCCTTTAGCTCTCGGTTCACCCACGCAAATTCTCAGGTATGTATACACAACTCACTATACTCTCTCTCTCTCTCTCTCTCTCTCTCTCTTATATGTCCAACTGGCGATGACGCCTACCTTTGAATTACGCTACTTTACTTCATGGCATTCACTCTCATCTACTTAAACTCGTGTGTACTAGAATTATTGTATTTATTCATTATTATGTAGTAGACTACATACAGTGAACATAGTATTAAACAGAGTAGAGTCAACATGTGCACACATTCATTTATTCAAAATGTCTTATGACGCGCGCGCGGTTTACTTGGATCGTCACTACGTGACTACGTATAGTTGGTAATATATCCTGTCTGCACTCTCGATCCACCGAGCACCATTCCGTGCTAGACGTTGCTTATTTTTTCTCTCTATTCTTGATTTTATATCCCTTGCGGGCTTAATAATTTTCAGTCTCCACCTTCGTGTCACCTTGAGAATACCGGGCATCACACAGTGGTTAATGGCGTATTACTGTTTTAGCTGCAGGTTAAAACTTTATCATGCAAACCGTCTGTGGGTGGAGAGATATTGCTTTACTCAAGATACCCCTATGTAACCAAGAACTTGTTTTTAAATCATGTTAATACGAACTTGATAATATTTTCGATCATCTTTTCTGTAAATGACAGCCAATGAGTTAAATCCCGTGTCGAATACAACTTTTATCGACAAATTAATCATTCTTCATATAGTACTCCAATAATTACGCACAATAACAATATCAATAAAAATAAAATTTCCTCAATATTTACTTCCAAGTCAATACGGAAAACAAAACCAATACGTTTTTTTCGACATGTTATTTATTAATTTTTGTTAAATAAATTTGGCAGTTCTCGGTCGGCTATAGTGTTGAGATTTATCCGCTGGCAATTTAGCCACAAGCTATTTCTTTTAATACCGGTCAATCAGGCACACATGGGATTTCCGATGAAAAAAAGGTACCCCAAGGAGACGCTGAGAGCAGACGGTTACCGGAGGAGCATTTGCGAAAATTAAGACGCTCTTGATTCTTGCAAAGTTTACTGCCCGTATGTTTCCCTCACTAACTTATTATTCTACTCGTAACTTTTTTTTTTTTTATCAATATATAATAATAATACGGAATATTCCCACTTGGAGCCAGCCGGCAGTGACTTCTCCACCTCCACGCACACCTTACTCGGCAAATGGCACGTCCACCCACTGCTATTTAGTCCACAAGTAGACCTCATGTATATATATATGATTATATTTTTCCTGCGTACATTATTGGGCGGCCCTAAGTGCTAAGAATAAATATATACATAAATACTCGTAATATCAAACTTTCTGACTCATACATGCACAGATGTGCCACCTTCTCTCGTTTACTTTAGCACAAAATACATCCATTATTATCATCAAATAAATAAATAAATACGATATAAAATCTGCAATATATAATATATACATATATAGATATATAAAGAGAGAACTCATAACTGCAAGGAACTGGAGGCTACGAAACTCAGTCGATGTCGTGTCTACATCAGAGATGATATCGTCGCCAATTACCGTTCTTCAGCTCGGTTTTAATGACTCGACTCGGATGTCCGTGCACTGCGTCTCTATCTTTTTTATTTCTCGGCTTTCTTTTATTTATTTTTTAAAAGTAACACACAAGTGACAACGAGTAAGATCCGTGTGTGGGTTATTGCGAGTCGATAACAGCCATTTTGTTATAATGATGCACCAAAGAGACGATAATAATCTGTATTAACTCGGAAGCAAATTATATTTAATACCAAGTAGAACTTGAACCTACACCTCAGCTCTTATAATTTTTTTATTGTATATTGCGATTTTTTATTTAAAATTTTTCGTTTTTTTCGTTTTACTCCCAGCCGAGTGGGCTGATGTGATATACGTCATATTAAATGTCCTGCGTTGTAATTGAGTGCGAAGATTTTATGCCAGTGATTATTATCTATTCGAAAACGCCTTTCTCTTTAGCAATGGGAGACACAATGAAAATAAACATGAATTTTACAATCACCGGAAATCAACTTGTCTTACAATTATATAATTATTGTTATTATTATCACCGTTATTGATACCATTATTTCGTTACGGGCGAAATTATCAAATGACATTTGTCTTAATTAAATTACACGCGTACACCTGCTGATACGATTATTACTCGTACAACAGTTATTATTATTATTATTATTATTATTATTATTATTATTATTATTATTATTATTATTATTGTGTACATGGACATATAGACTTGCATATTAAAGATAAATAACAAATTGTCTTATAACTTGCTGGAGAAATCGTGACATTGCTGTTTTGTTGATAGTACAAGAGTACAAAGTGCAGTGAGATCTTGTTTCGATGGCTCAGTCTGTGAGAAACTGCGTGTTGAAACAACTTGAGTTCGTTCTCTTGAGCGCAAGCGACTCATCTTGCTAACGATCACTTCTCTCATCCTTACATACATTCGTGTATATATATAGATATATATTACTCCACTTGTAGAAAAGTTGACTTGTGTAGTTTGTAGCTATAGGATTTTTCGGGTAAACTAAAAGCCTTTTGTCTGTTGAATGGGTTTCCTGGCAGAGCCGGCTGGCAATCAGGGGATCGAACGAGACTCGTTTGTTTCGCAGACCACCGCATCACGAGCTCTGCTATCCTCGTGGGTTAGCTCGAGATAAATTTCGATACTCTCTTAAATCTCTAGGTTCTTGTCGTTCTTCATAATATGTCCCGGGCGCTGGTGGGTTTCTCGCACTTTGTTCTCATCGCGTTATAGCATATGGACTGTAACTACCTCGTCGTTGCAGGGTCTGTGGTCTGTCTTCTTCCGACTGTGGCTCTCTCAACTGCACAGTCCCTATTACTACGAATTAATTAGGAAAGTCGACGTCATAAAACGAGAGACGGCGTTTAATTAATTCGAGTCGTCGGTACTGTGGAACAGAAATTCTCTCTACCTCAAAATGATCCGGTTGCTCTCCCTCGAACCGAGATAAAGCTCTAGACCGAAAACCTGCTCGCGGTTCTCAGTACCAGTAGCCGTCCTGCTAGATCTAGTAAAGTTGCTTCCGTGCGAACGCAACCGCAACCCTTTGGAAGTCGTAAAGCTCCGAACGCAGTAACGAGTAAGAGTGAGGAGCCAGATGTAACTTGTGGCTTATAAATTTTCTGCAGCAAGTTTATCCTCCTCTCTGTGCATGTTCGTGTTCTGGGATTAGGAAACACATAAGAGCATATGTGTTGACATAATTCAATAAAAATTTTTATTTAGTGAAAGCCATTTATACTTGTTAGGCCAACTCTTGAGTGATATTACTGAATATTTACAAAATATGATGTTTTATAATAGGAAAATTATGAGGGTGAAATTAATGGAGTATCTCAGTTGATGAGAAACGTTGTCATGTTGCCTTGAATTGATGGGTTGATCTTATGAAAACTGACGAGCCGTTGCTTCCAGAGTTGGGATTTAATTCTGGAGATTTTGGGTGTACTTTTAACTGTTATGAAAACTCTTGGGCATACCCTTATATATAAGGTATACCTCTTATACCCCTTATACCCTTTATACTTACTCCTCTCTTACTCTCTGTGAGGTATAAAGGCGGCTTCTAAACTGTCTGGAATTTAGTTAGAGAAATGCCGCGCGGGCTTTTGCTCCCAAGTAGAGCAACTAAAGATCGTACACTTTCACCCGTGAAACAAACTTCCATCTTCGAACTGCATAATCCTCTGTGCAATTGTGTACACCGATTTCCGAGCATAGTTAGTGCACAGGAGAGCTGTATTAGTGGAATAAGGGCTGCCCAATTTAAAGTTTCTCTCAAGTTTGTATGTGCACGTTTTCATCCAGCGTCGCGAGTATAAATTCTCTTTATCTCTAAATACGCGGACTGGGAATAACTGCAATAATAACTAGACTACTCTCTTAACGCCGTTCTTAATACAAGCACGCTGGATGCTAATGAGATAGCCACTGATCGGCAATGGCTTTTTATCTCACTTGCATATATATATAATCCACTTATTATCTAAATTAATTTAACATATTTTATTACTAGTTCATTTTCACTTTCAAATAAGATACTATTTTATAAAAAATTTTTTTTTTGTCGGATGAGTTGGTTATCCAGGAAAAAAGCCATTTCAGAGTTTTTTTTATAAAAAAAAAAAAAAAAAAAAAAAAAAAAAACAAGTTTTAAAGTAGATCAACTCAATAATTTATATAATATTTATATCATGTAGATCTTAAAATGAAATGTGGGCCAGGGCAGATTGATCATCTGATCAATACAAGTGCCCATGGCAGAAAAATATTAATAAAAAGTCGAGGGATGGAGCAAGGAACGAAATATGTATAAGAAAAATAGGTTGGGACTTGGTATCTATATGGCGGAGAGTTCTTAAGAAACAGTGGCTGAATAAGGGTGAAAAAAAAAAAGAGAAAAAGAGAAAACTGAGTAGTGTAGGGCGCTCGGATATCGTGCTGTCAAAATGAACCATCTGCGTACTGTCATCGGCTGAAATATGTCTCTGAGGTATGAAACTACAGAGCTTGAGTTATTGGTAAAATGTGGGATGCCGTAATGAAAAAATACTGTCACAGGTATCGAAATGTGTCGGGTAGTCGTTGCCATCATTCTGTTGAATAAATTCATCGTACTACAGCCCGCAGACAAATATATATAAAAATATCTATTTCAAAAAAATTGCTCCATTAATGCGTTAAATGATCAGCTATTGCCCATTTCACAATTATAGTTTTTTTTTTATCTTAGTATTATTTATTTTTTACTATAATAGACATTGTTCTGCCGGTTGTTTCGTAAATTTGCATGCGGGAAATACTTGAGCATTCCTCTCGCGCGACTTTCTCTTAAAGTTTGTGTGTATCAAGGCAACTCCTGAGGGCGTCGTTTCAGAACTACTTCCGTCTATACCAGAAGCTCTAAGATCTTCAATTAATTATCGTTGTTAATTAGCCAACACTGAGTTGAGTTGCAATGCTTTGCTCCTCCTACTCAGACGATTATCCGTTGGCATGTTGTTGTTGTTGTTGTTTTTGTTGTTGTTGTTGTTGTTCTTGTTGTTATGTATTTATACTATCAGACTTAACTCATACAACATTTAACGTCCAATCTCCTTGTCCATTTATTAATACTTAATTACACGCTTTCATTATAAAGATGCCTGGTTCATTTTAGCAGCACCATTATTTGGAATATCGACGTTATTACTCAGTTATATCTATTTATTTAGTTCTATTTTTCTTGTTCGCTGCAAGGTAAACGTCAAAAATTTTTTTTTTTTTAAGGAAACTCATCTCCGTTGTGATAATCATTCTCACTTATATTGGCTACAGACATTTATTTTGATGATAAGAGTACAAAATAAACAACATCTTTGATAGGATTTTAATGAGTAGTTGGGTTTCATAAACTCTCAAGGTTTAGTCACATTTACAAGCATTCTCTGCTGGAGATTAAGAATCTGATGATTTAAAAAAAAAAAAAGTAAATATTTTCCCACGAGATAAAGCGATTTTGCGTAATAATACTCAAGGATGAAAGAAAAATAAAAAAATAACTAAACCGTAAGAATGGATTTAGAGGGTCAGAGTAGGGGAGGTCACTTGAAAAGTACAAAGCAGCTTTGGCAAATGACACAACACGCACACGCTATTTATGAATGCATAATGGATCACATTAGCAGATGATGCACTTATTCGGTCGAGAGCCCATGAAGATTGCAGCGATTTAAAAAGTAACGTTTTTGGTCTCGTCGCGAAAAGACCTCGGGCGTACATTAGCGGGCTTCTTTGTGGTCGGGACGGTAGCGTGTCTGGGTACATTACATCGTGCGTGGTTTTTTGTTAAACTTACAACAATGTCGAGTTTAATCTTTTGTGCAGTAAAATAGGATACCTAGTCCATGTTACCATGGACAAAGTAAGAAAAAAAGAAAAGGCCTTCTTAGGCTATTATATGCACTAGTTTCCACCGTTTATTGAGTGGCAGTAGTGGGATTTTAATACTCTTTGTTGATTTAATGCACGTGTGACCTCAAGTGCTGTGGACATTTGTCCAAAGCCACCAGTTCAGAGTCATGGGAATTATTATTTTATCAGTTTTTAATCACAGTATTTTATTTCAAGGGCAGTATTGTACTTATTAAAAAGCTTTCAAGCCATCATTGAACCACAATGCCCCAAGTGTTTTTGTAGTAAATATTTTGAAATGAATTGACGATTAATTAAGAGTTTGAAATAGGAAACAATGATTTATCAACAAACTGGTAAATTTAGTCAGATAAATTGACTAAACATGTCTGTGCAGAGGATTTATCTCTTGTTGGTCTTCGATTGCGTTGTTGGGCTCGGAGTTACAAAAAAAAATCCCTGTTTATTCCGAGAGTGACAGTGAGCATTCAATTATCGTCGTCAGTGTAGCAGTTTTAACCTACGGTAACAGCAAAGGCCATAAAGAGCGAGAGAGAGAAAGCGAAATAGAGAGAATTAACGTTGGGCAGCGGTGCGTAGAGGAAACGTGGTTGCGCGGGTGATGTACCCGCGTGATTCAAGGGTAGGCGTGGCTCTTCACTATTGATTGTATTTAGTAAATCGAAGGGGTCGTACTACGAGTGATAGGGGTGACATACGGTTGCCTGGACAAAGGGACAAGATCGACAAAGAGCTTTGTTTTTTTAGATTGGGTGTTTTCCGCCGGCAGGTCAGTGTCACCTTCCTACACACCAGAGTCTGCTATTCAAATTAATTGCTCATGATTTTTTTTTATCATCTAAATAAATGCGCAAACTTTAAATAACGTTTTTTATTTTTTTTTTTTTTAAATAATTTTTCGGTATTATTCACGCTGTTAATCGATAATTGAAATTTATCGCGACGATTGTTTTTTTCTTTTTTTTTTTTTTTTTTTTTTTTTTTCACCAACGTTCTGTAGATAATTGAAGCTATCGCAGTATATCTGCCGCAATATCTGCCGAGTGCAGGCAGTTCCTTTCTGCTTTGAACCAATACTACCACGACGATGTTGGTTTTCCCACTACTGTAAATGTACACCTAGTTATATATCCCTTTTATAATCCTAAAAAATGGCCCTCGACATTTATTCCCAGGTACATTTGCTAAAAAAATCTGTGTTGCTTAAATTCATATGGATTTTATAAAATTTTATTTTATGACTTATTTCTTTTTTTTTTTTTGTTTTTTATTATTTATCCATGTTTACTATAATTATTATTACTAATATTTTTTTCTTTAATAATAATTTGTGGCTGATAAATTGATGATAATAGTAGTATATGCAGAGTACATAATGATTACGGTACACCGCAATTCACGAGGGAATACGAGTATAGATTATGATCAATGTTTCCAATTGCCAATGCAACATATTACTGGTTGTATATATACATTTATACAAATACATATATATACACCTATATACATCGATTTAGCGTATCCTTTTTCATTGGCTTTACATCTTTCTCTGTTTATTTCCGACGAGCATCAGTTGTGCAATATTTACTTTGCAAACAACAATTTTACATTTTACGTTATCATTTCTTGTGTTAAAACAAACACTCTATATTACGTAAAGTTTTTTTTTTTTGCAAAGTAAATTTTGGAATAGCATCTATATGAATAAAAATAAAATAAAAACCGATAAAATGAAACAGGGATGTTGAGTTTAAGTGTAGCGAATACTAAAGACAAAACTAGATAGTATAGAATTGTCAGTAAAGAGTAAAGCGAACGTGATGTGGTAACAGTGAATGTCGGGTGGTAAAGCCAGCAGCCATCTCGTCTACCAGAATGGACATGGAACAATACTAATCGCATGAAACCACTCTGTGAAGCGCATAGACTACTGTCGTGATACCCATACACACATACACCTATCCACCCACACAAAATACCCACACACTTGTACAGAATTTGGCTGCCGGCTAATCCAGATCAAGGGATACATTCTATTCAACCTTTAACGTTAACGCCATTCATACAGGGCAATGACGATCCAAACAAAATTCCGTGCATCCCGTGCGTAACCATACGTTGTCTCGTTCGTTTAACGGTGGATTGGACCTCATGGAATGCTAATAATTATTGTCTACCAGTTTATAGAATCGACTGCAATGTCTACGATTTTATTGGGATACTCCTGTGAAAAGTATTAATAACATCTTGCTCTCAACTATCAATTTACGAATTCACCCATCAAGTCAATAATTGCCAATATGCGAAGCAGTATTGTCTATTGTATCAAATTGTTATTATTACCAGCATCTTACGTAGCTGATATTTCTTGGCATTCGAAATAAATGATCGAATCCATCGTTGGCATACTGGTGCCGATTCATCACAGTTTGCCCAAAGATTATATTACGCGAATAGGAGTTTGATCGAAGCGTAGCAGCACAACCGAAAGCAGCCCCCCAGTCCTAGATAATTCAATATCCAGCGCTCTTTGCTAGCTAATTTGAATAACTCATTGAATATATTCAACATGTGTCATCGACAGTAAAATTAATCAAGAATCGATTATAGTATGCAGTCAAAGGGTCGTTGTCCCGGCGTCCACAGGTCTATACACGGTTTGCTACGCACCAAACCGCTTCTCAGGGTCTCTATCTATACTACATCATCATAAAACTGATGCGGTCTTTATCTACGCGTTGACTTTCGACAATTGACGAGTGTAATTGAGGACGCAAATATAAATTGAAAAGTTGATTCACCGACTAATAGAAACCGCATTTTATGCGTTGATGGTTATTTATTCATTGGGAATAGAATAAAAGAAAAAACTTTGAATAAAAAAAGAACCGCCATCGGGAATTCGATTATAAACTTGATGCTGATGCCGATGCCTGAGTAAAATGCTATTGAATTTTATTTCCAATCGAGCACTCACTGCAATCTCAGCCTCATAACGGCCATTTATTTCCGATGGGCAAATACAAATTGACTGCAATCCATGTAACTCAGGGATGCGACTACGTTGGAGAAAATTCTCAACAATCTCATTCGCAAAAATTGTAACCCGGTGTCATTTTTATAACTTGGAGTATCGTGTACTAATTATTGCTAATTTAATGATTTGCAAATCATGATAACCGAGCCCCAGTAAAGTGTACACAGTATTCGGAGTTTTAGAGGCAAATCTGGTAAGTAACAATAAGGTATTATTCAGCGGTTGGTCCCCCGTAGCACTGCGGGATAATTAGAACCAGCAGTACCGGTAGTAGTTCATACCGTATAGTATCCGTAGATGCGGAGATACATTGGCGGCAGCGACAGCGGCGATGGGAAACGGCTGTGAGCTTTATATACTCGTCCATGCGTGATCTACACCAATTTAACCCAAACAAATAGATGCAATTCATGAAAAATACAACGGTTTTTCCGGTCTGTATCACCTAGTAGTGTAACTATCCAAGGATCGGTGAACATATTTAATGGAGTTTTATTTTTTAAAAACTTCTTTTATTGTTGTTATTATTACCGGTAGTATTTGTTTCCTTGTTTATTTTTGTTCAGTGCATTCTTCAATAGTCAGCTCGTTAAATTTTGCCGGCAGGCCTGACGATCTCAATGGCATTGGGAACTTAAAACATTATATACATTAAGTTCATTGTTCTACTCGGAAGATTCCATTAACTATTGCCCATCTTAGAGGCCGGTTCCTTCCTGGATACTGCTGCTGGTGGTGGTGGAGTCAAGTCTATCTGCATCATTTCATACCGGTGCAGTAATGCCTATTGGCATACCTCATAGTATCTAGTTACCGCCTCCCCATTTCCTGGCTTGTTTTCTATTCAGAAAACTTTTATTTCAGCACAACCGTCTCATACTTGTTCTACAATCTCCGCGTAAACCATAAACCACTGTAGTGAATTCCAACTTGTCAGTTTATAAGCACAGATACTAGCACCAGAACTATCTCAAGACAGTTGATCAATAGTTAGTATTTTAAAAATAATACAAATTTTTATCAGAATGCTCTCAGTGCGTGACGCACAATCTCCAGAATCTTAAATCGCCCTACCGAGAATAAAGAATACCCGATATAATATGCACAAACTCTGGTCCATTACTGGTTAAATTCTCTGGTAGCGTCGCAATTCTTCTTCTTGTTTTACCCTCGAAAATTGCGTGGCTCACAATAACATTGAAGATATGCCGATTGCTCTGGGCGACAGAGATATTTTCGAGATTCCGCCCGATTCGAGCAGCATGCGTAAATTAATATTATCGTGCCCAGTTCTTCCGGCTATACACAGTAAGGTATTGGTAGACAAAGACAAAGATAAAGAGGTAGTGCGTGCATCATGTGGATATGAGATAAATAGAGGGAGAGATAGAGAGGCCGAGAGGCGATAGAGGGTGTTACGCCCATTGGAAAAGATATGCATCTCAGACCCTGGGGCTCCCGCGCCTACTGTTGCCCCCGTATGCAACATTCTATCTCTCTTTACTCAGTATGTAACTCTGTACATACGTTCACCGTAATTGCAGATTCGATCTCTGAACTATATGCTGGCTCTTTATTCTTGACAGGGCCTATGCACAGCGGGATATGCAATCGACCGGTTCAAAACTGGGTTAGCCAAAGGCTCTCAAAAGTTGTGCGCACTTGTACCATCCAGAAACCTCTGTAATGAGAGATAATTCCACAATGCTGTTTAATATTCTATATTTTTTATTTCGGCTTACGAGCCGTAATCTCCTTAAAATACTATAATTTATCATTTTGGTTGAATAATTCCCGGGAGATCTTTTTTTGTTTTCTTAAACGAAACAATGCAATAAAATAACGATTCGTATTAGTTTTCCGTGTAATTTCGTGGGAATAAAATGCCAGAGGTTTCCTCGTGCTTGGAGCTAATTAATTGTTATCTTTAATGAGGAAATAAAGGAGAATTGCGGTGAGTGCAGTAGGTATCATTTCAACAATAGACTACCCCCCGATGTATACAATTAAATCCACTCAACACGGTCGCGATCTCGTCTCTCTTAAAGTTGCTCGCATCCTGCATTCTAATTATTTCAAGGTCAACGCTCAGAATGTGTGATCATCTACAGTGATTGTCGAGGAACCGATCGACATTTGAATTAATTACGCTTAACTATCGGTATATTAATTTATCGTGATTATAAATATTTATACAGCACTTGTACGCTTTTAATTAACTTTCATTTATTCTTTCCGCTTATTTAGTTTATTTTATTGAAAAATTTTTTAAAGCTGAATTCTCACGTGAAAAAAATATTATAAAATAAAAATAGTTCTCCCCTTTTATTTTTTTAACATAGGTGCATCGAGATTACTGCTAGTCGTCGTGCCAATTATGTGTGAAATTTGATTTTTATCTCCGCTCACATGGGGTTTAATACGCGCGTCCAATGCATAACAGTTTTTTTTCTGTTGAAAAACTTTTGACGCTCTAGTGTCTGTTATAAAATAAAATATCGCAAATTGGATTTTCACAACGCGATTTAATTAAATAAACCAATAATAACAGTAATAAAAAATTATCAATACCAAATGATAAAATATAAAATTTTACAGTTTTATGATTGGGTCTCCTTGTACTCTTGCAACAAATAAATATAAAGATATTTAATAATTTATATTCCATCAAAACAATAATATTTAATTATCATAATTCACGCATGAGCAACTTGAAGGAAGCCGTTAACTCTCATCGAATGGTATCTGGGCCTAGCCTTATCCGTAAGCCCAGAGGGCTGGATTTAAACTTAGCTTCGATATAAATCTCGAGGGTTCACTTCCTCCGGCAGGCATTCAAGACTAGCTAACAAAAATATTAGAAAACAATCTTATAAGCTCTTTTATTTGTGAATGGACTTACTCCATCGATGGGAGGGTATATTGTGCTTCGAGTGGACTCTCCGTACGTCTAGGAGGGCCAATTATATTATACCTACATTGAGGTATACATCGAGGTATACATCCATACCCACGAGTACTGTTCAAGTGGTAGTGAAAGGTACAAGGCACAATTCATCTCGTGACTAATGCCAAACGATCCTTGAGCATCCTTCGCGCTCTTATTGCATACCCGACCAACACAATTTTATTATTATATATATTATACATATATGTATATGCTTTCTTGTCTACCATCTTAACAACCGTTTATTCCGCTTAAGAATGCGAAAACGTTATTCTTTATTTGGTAAATAATAAAACTATATACAATAGTCTAATAATTTGCGAGGGCAATTTCTTTTTGAGAGCAGCCCATCAGGAACAAATACTTAAAGTATAAACAGCTTATAGCTCCAACATATACTCTCGAGTTTTAAGAGTATAGAGAAAATATCATTTAGAAATAAAGCGAAGGAACAACTTCTTAGTTGTAAAATTGGTAACTGGACGGTCAAAGCCAGAGCTCGGTTTCCTTACTCTTTATATTAGTTTACTCTTGCTGCAGCAATTACACTCGATAGCACCCAAGGGATGACTAAAGTTGCCGGAAGCGCGACATGATTTCTCCCGAGGAATAACCGCAGCCAGTGCGCCCACACTCTGCTCTACATCTACACCATTCATACGAGTGTATTTGCACTGAGAAAATGGTTTAGTCTCTTGCGAATCCTATTGCCTATGTCTAATATAACTTGTAAAGTATAGACGGAAGTGTTCTGTCATCATTTTTTATTCGCTCGCTAAACGAAAATAATTATTATATTTTAATTGAATAAATGCTTAACAATTTAAATACGGTAATTGATAATAATCTTGGTGGTTTTTAAAGTTAATTAAATATAACGCTTGGCAGCGAATGTTAATAAAGTTTAATTACAAGACAAGTTTGATGACTTGATTGAATATTATATTGACGAATAATTAATGGATAAGTATATATAGGATATCGGGGTGGAATATAATAATGCGAGTTTGATCGAGGAATTAAATGTTTCAGTGAAATCAGGTCTCGTTTAAAATTCATCTGGTGGATTCCAATATTACTGAGGGAGTAAGCGGTGTTTGCCTTCGTCCTACTTAAAATCTAAAACTATGTGGCCCAATTCCTTAGTGTGGAAATTGATTATGAGCATCATCTCTTTCTCAGTATAATACTCTAGCATACTTGCATTAAAATGTCGTCTTAACCTCTTCTCTTGCAATGCTTCAACAACTATTTGCTTATTTGACAGAATTGCTAAAGTGTCGTATAAGTACTCGTTCACTCCACTCGTACTCTACAACCTCTGAGTAAGTGCACACTCGTACAGTAGTTAAGGTTACAAATTACAGTTGTGGTTAGTTTATTCCTTCATTTCAGTAAAATGTTATTTTAATTTTAAACTTCAGACTCACTTAAATTATTGTTAAGTATCATTTTGTACTTGAAAATTTTCTGTATACAAATAATTTAAATTTATAACTTTTTAAAATCCTTCCAAAATACTGGAAAATAGATCAAACGCTACTATAAAAAAAAAAAAAAAAGAAATACAAGAAATTTTTTTACGAATTTAGAGTTGTATAGAATAATCGGGGTAAAATGAGCCACCTGAAAAAATTTTAATCTCAAACTGGAAGAATTTTATTTTATTAAAATTATTGTATCTAGTCATGCCTTGATCTCTTATAAACAAGAATGATGACCAGTACAAATATTTTCATTGACTTTATTATGATACTCGAATAATCTATGGCATTTATGATTTGATGTAAACATAACGCTTTTTTTACCGTACATCAAAAACTGTGTGATGTATGAGTACACGCAATATTATATTCTATTCATGTATTATAGCTCTTGTGTGCTTCCAATTTCACAACGACTATAATATAATTTGCCTGAGGGATAAACACTCTCGAAGATTGGTTGCCGATGGAAGTAAGTTAAGACCAAGAAGTAGTCTCAGCCAAGTCATACCAAGTAAAGTAAAGTATCTTTCCTTTTATCTCTTTTCCTCTTTCTGCTCACCAGCTTGTGTGTTATGCGGACGCACAAGATATTAGATTGTCAGTCAGATCCATGGGCGTTGTGCCTTGAGCTACCAGAGAGTGCAACTACCATTTTGCTTCTAACTTGAATCAAAGCCAACATACTCAAGCTCAAGCTCCAGCTCGAGCTCCTTTTCAGTTCAACTTGACTTTCCACATCCCCAGCTAGCGTCTAATACGAGCCTCATCAACACAACCTTAGAGAATATCACGGAATTTTTACATTGTATAGACAAAACCACTTACAACCACTCACGACGATAGCTAAAAAACACTAGGAACAAAAAGTTATAAGAATAAATAAAGGAGATGGTAAATCTGACCAACGGCGAACACTGAACACTCCGATCCCCAAGGCGACTAAAGTCTAACTTGAGCTCAATTTAACTATTTATGCAGACATTAATCCCAAGTATGCAAAGTAAAATTGCATTTAAAATTACATTAAGCTGAAAGAAGAAAAAAAAAACTAAATAACTAACACGTTAACTTTTATTTTATAATCACTTTAATTGCCGAATCTGCCATTAATTTTAAAACTTTTTATCGGCACTTATTTTTAAAAGTTTTTTCCTTATGCAACCAAAACACCATCAGTCCATTAACCGCAACTTTTACTTTTAAACTCAACAAACCCAAAAATTACTGATTGTTTTGGTTTTATTTTAAACCAGTTAGCATCAAGTCACATTTACTTTTATGATAAAACTTTAAGGACAAAGGACGAAGCTACTGTAAGCCTTAGTTTAAACCGAAACAGACAAAATGGGGTCTATATATATATATATATGTATATAGATATAGACATAGATAATGGGAGGATTGAGGGTGTTCAGGTTGTATTAGAAAGAGTAGTCAAGTATCGCGTGTGTTTATGGTGGGTTCGTTCGCGTTTCCATTTAGTGGGAGTTTAACGTGTGGCTATAATGTAACGCGCACTCAAACTCAAAGCCCCGCGGTCGCTTCACGGACACGGATACGGACATGAACATAATAGTTAGCCAGTTATCTAGGTAACACCCGTGTCGCTGCACCGCGTGAAAAGACGTTTCATGCTCGTTCCCACTCGCAATTCTCGAAAATATATTATGCAAGCCTAGCTAGCAGGCTATATCCCACATAAATGCTTGCTCATGGTTTTAGCAGACTATTTAATACGTTATTATCATCATCGTTGTAATCATCGGCATAATAATTATCCTCATCATTGTTATCATTATCATACGCCGTGTACTTTTACTCATTAACGATCATTATACTTGGGGTTATTTTATATAAGCTTATTAGTCATAGTTATAAGCTCTGGTTCGTTATTTTTTAATTAATTTATTTTGTAATCATCTTATTAAATGACTCATTTGTTAGTGTCAAGGATCCTCATTTTTGTTATCTTTCTTTCGAATAAAGGTACATTATATTATGCTAACTGTCATCATAATTATATTACATAATTTAAATGATTGAAATCCTTGCGGACTGTAAATTTATTCCCCAAATTCAAAAGCAATAGCCATTTGAATCGTGATTGTTGGATAAGTTGAGGGTGCTTGCATCATTTGTCACGATATTACAGTAAATGACAATTGATTGACCGTGTAAATGTCACTTTGAATTATCATCATAATCAGCTCTATATTCATCTCTCATTTATCAAATTCAAATTTATAATCATTTTCGAAAAAATAATTTCAATTCAAACAGACTTACGTAAGTCTAATTATTTTAAATTTTAAATCTACAGTCTTAATATTCAGATCTCCTGGATCTTAAATTTTTAGTAAAATTTATTTAAATCGATTATTTTTAAATTTATTCATCCAATTTATCTTTTGATTTGTAAAATTTAAGTTTAATAATTTAAAAACGAATAAAAATATATTTTTGAAAGTTTGTTATTTATATTGAATGGTTGGCAGTATAACTTTTAAACAATATTTTTTATAGAGAGTTTATTGTGATTACGACCGAGAGGTTTCCGTGTTGCAGTTTAACTTTTCCCCTTCATAAAGATTCCGACTGGTACGTGCACCTTGTACAAATCTCATATATCGTAAATATTTTTACACACGTGTTGCACACTTGACATGTACCGTTTGGAAAAAAATATATAAAAAAGTAAGAAAAGAAGTGAACGAAAGAGTAAATGCAAAAGTTATTTTCTCGTGATTCAGGCTATCAATAAAATGACAAATCCATTGAGATGCCGTTTTAACGCACGTGTTACACGACAAATGGAATACAATTTTTAGAGGTATGCTTGTGAGTAAAACGGAGAAAGGATGAAAAAAATAAAGTATTGAGTTAAAAAACGATTGTTTCCCAAAGACCAAGAGTGCTGGAGACAGAAATTGTAAGAATATGTGTAAGAAAAGAAGACACACTTTGCACGCGATTCACGTTCTAAAGGGCGACACCCCAATAACTGGCTTCGAGATTTGTGGTCCAAAGTAAGGAGGGACAAAACTTATCGATGATTTATTGAGTTATTTATTTTTCTCACACGAACAATATAATGCCGATTTCGCTTACTCTGCATTACTTGTCAAAGATTTGCCTGAGTACATGTTAATCTTAAAATATTTTTAGGAGTTTAAAAATAATTCCCAGGTATATTTAGAAAAGACCGGACAAAATTTCGATAACGCGGCAAAACTTTACATAACTTTTAAGAAAAATGTTTGAAAATTTTTATATTCAAAAATATTTACTTGCCATGTTTTTTGATAGAAGGGGCAAAATGCTCAGCCCGAAATTTTTAGTTAAATTTTTTTTTTTCGGATAAGAAATCTCACATGTCAATTTTTGATGAATATTTTGACAAAATTTGTAATATCTAATAAAACATTTATATTCTAATAACAGCCTGACAATTAATTTATCTTGACCTCGTAATTACGATACCGGGTTTGCTTTACTTTAGAAAAATAAATGGATTAATAAATACAGCAAATGAAAAAATTAAAAATCGCCAATATTTTGTTTACTCAATTGCTTTAGCTACAAATAAAAGCATTAGCAGTGTGATACAATAAATATTTAAATTTAAAAATAATGGTATTTATTATTAAAATTTTATTTAAAAGCTGACAGTGATTTAAAATGGATTGTAAATTTATCATGATGAAAAATCGAGCATCACAGGCGGCAATCTGTTGCATTTAATGGCAAAAGTTTAGTATCTTGTTGTTTTATACGTACAATAGAAAAATAGGAATGCAAGCTGTCCAAGAAAGCTACCTTGTTGTTTGCTTCATTCCTCCGGCATTTAAACTTTACCGTATAAGAGACCGTGCAGATACTACCGTGTAAAATGAATGCTTCAGTTTCTACGCTCGTAGATGCTTGTAGATGCTCGTAGACGCTTTTTTATACCATCTTACCTCTTAGTATATTTCCACCACTACTATTACTATCCAAGAACTTTACTACTTACCACTCGACGTTATGCTGTTGGCGGATTACTTGAGGAGATGTTAAAGAACAAAAACCTTCGAGAAGTACTCCTTACTCTCCTTATACATACTACCCAACTACTGTTGCTGGAACAGTGAGTGGATTTTGACGTGGTACTTTGAAAAAATTTTGAATGTTTCTCATGAAAAGTTTAAAAAGCCCTTCAGCTATTTATATTTAAATATATTCTGCTGGTGACGTGCTTTAATTATAATAGACGTCTGTTAACCAATTAATGTTACATAAAACGTTTTAATACATTTTATTATTATTTCAGGAGTCCTTCAATTCATTTATTTTTTTTTAACAGTTTATGAATCAATTATATTTGAGCTTTTGTTATTTTTCTCTAGGGTGAGTCTAGAATTTCTCTAGGATTTCTCTAGGATTCAGAGAAAACTTGTCAATAACGCTGGCACATAAATTTATTTTTCGACTACACTATTTTGCCTTGAGGGACAGTTTTAAGTATCAATTTTAAAGTAGGGACTGTGTTGGGGTGACTGATTTCATCAGTTACGGCTACCTTATAATAAAAAAAAAGAAAATAAATAAAGATCAAGGTTAGAGATGAAAAGTTTTTGCTGCAATAATTGTCGGTAAATAAATTAATATTTTAGTACGGTGCTGAGTAGGATTTTCTGAAATGGCTATTGTCAGAGGGGAAGTTAATATTGAGAAACGAGCGAGGTGCTTAGACTAAATCCGTGCCAAGAAGATGAATCTATATGCTTTTATTTTTTTTCTTTATCCCTCCTTAGGTTTTTGTTACTTCTATTCTTTATTTTATTTCTCATTCCCTCAACATACGTATCCACGAGTCAGTCAAGACGATGAATGTCAGCGAAAGTTTAGTGTCAGAGTTATAAGAAAAGTAAAATTTTTTCGTAAATCCTCTATCGCGCGATTCGTACGCAAATGTGGCTTTCGTTTGTCTTGCGTTTTTTTTTACCCCAAAAAATTTTTACATCTCAAATCCTTATTTTCAAGTTTTTATTCTCTTTTATTTATATTCTCTGAGTGTCAGAAAAATTATCGCACTATTAAATTAAAAGAATAAAAACGACATTTTTTATTAATGCGAATTCTAAAGTCTTTGAGTAAATTTATTAGATACTTAAAATATTTCACAGATGATTTATTGGTCAGCGAGCTAGAAGTGATCAAAATGCCAAGAGTCATCTAATAGAGGGTAGAGGGTAGTTCCGATCGCCATTCAACGTGATGCACATATTAGATGAGAGACACGCTTATCTCTTCTTCTCTTCATCTTTATCTATATTTATATCTCCATCCCTCTCTATCATCCTTTCTATATCTCCTCTCTACACAAGGATAAAAATGTCTCTTAGCGCCTTGTTATATTCCACCCTCAGAATAACTTCTCGGGGATTCCAGAAGATCAACCAGATCCATAGCTGACGGTCTATTCTCTTTTCCTCATCGCCGATTTTAACACTTAAATCATGAACCACAATGCGACAAAGATTTTATTATTTGATATTTTAAGATCTTACATCATTATGAATAATATGTTTTTCTAATGTCCGTTTTATTTTTCAGTCAAGATTAAATCACCGGCCTTTATCCAGATAATTTATTCAAAGGGTGCACCAGAATTTTGTTCCAGCTTCTAATGGTGAGTCGACCCACATAAATAAATTTATAAGTAATTATTTTTTTACCTCGATGCTTGGATGATACAAAGAGTGAAATATTATGATACAACAAATTGCTCAAATCGAAATCCTTTATTGACACACCATTAAAATATCACGTTCAAAATACGGATTGAGAAAAAAAAGGCTCATCGTCAGTCGGCGACGGATTTGTCACGTCGATATTTTCAATCCTTGAAAATGATACGCAAAAACTATAGAGAGCGGAAAAATTTTGGCATTTATAATATAGGGTTAGAGGACCAGCTCGACTTTATTGTGTGTATAAAATTCAGTAACAATGATGCCAGTAGTGTTAGTGTAGAATGGGAGCGTGTGTTAAATTTGGATTTAGGTGTAGGTAATTTATGTTAGTTTGGATCTTCCTGCTGAGCTAACAATATTACGTGCGTATTTTACATTTCCCAGATGCGTTTTATGACCCGGTCGTTGAGTTTCGCGGCTAGAGAGAGCGCACGATTCTACTATGATTAAATTTTAATCGAGATCCCGTATTTGCATATTATGAAATGCTTGCACGCACTGAAAATTAGAATTGCGATGAAAGCCCTTCTTCCTGTGAACCCCTTTCCTATCCAACAAGCGTCCCACGTGTGTTGCTCGGTAATTGTGACAGCAATTTCACCGAATTCAACAGAATTTCCGGCGTATTAACATTAATTGTCAGATGCTCATGGACATTTAACATATCCTGCGACCGACAAACTTTCTGTGGAATAAATAATCTGGGGTTTTTTTTTTTTGGTTATTTTATAAAACTAGATCTGAGAACTAGCTTGATAATTCATGTAAATCCGAGTGCTAACTGGTAACAAAAATTTTTAGTGAAAAAGAGGTAATTTAGTATTCGGTAAACTAAAGAGGTGAAATGTAATCCAGAAACTCTCAGATTCATATAAAGGCTGGGTAACGTCCGTACTCATAGTAAAATACTGATATTTTTAAATACTTGTGAATACTGCTTAAATATGAGGAAAATTGAGGTAAAAACTCTAGGAGTTTGTTTAAGTGCAAACACTTTTTTGCTTGTCAGAACAAAAGTCAAAAGTCATTTAAATTATAATAAAGACTAAACTTAAGTTTTTTTTTTTTCTTCTTTTAATCAGTTATTTATTTGAGTGAAACTCATAAAGATCTCAAGTTTTCTCCTTACCAAAGTTTTCAATGACAAAAACATTTATAGACACTCTGACAATACCATTACGAGTTTAAATGTTTTAATTAAACAAAAACAAGTCTTACGACAAAGATAAATTGTTTTGAAATACAGCATAGTTTAAAAAAATAAATAAATAACTTTGCCCTCTGTCTTTTTGAGTTTGTGAATGAAAAGATGTCTCGCAAAGATAAAAGTTGTTTAATAAATTGCTGCTGTTATCAAGGTAAAATAACTTGTAACGTGGTCTTATTATGAAACTGCTTGAATTAATATTTTTATAAAATAAAATAAACGAAAATTAAAGAGGACATTTATAGCCACCCTGCGATGTCAACTCTTAATCTAAATTTTCTCGGTGAGAGGATATCTCCTCTTCCTTATACTCTTGCTCTTTCCGTGTCGTGTTTTAATATTTTATTTGCAATTCACAAACTCAATTACAGTCTCAGTAGTTTCTGCCAGGACAACATGCTCGTGTGAATTGTTCATAAGAACGTGTGGCTCGGGATAAGCAGTCTACTAGATTGGATGGACGATACTCAATGTTTCCCTCTTGCTTCATTGACTCGTACCCTATTTCTTTTACTGTCGCAATTTCTTCAACATCCCAACTATATTTTCCGCCCCGTTATCTTACCATTTTACGCAAAATATTTTTTTATCAATACCAATATCAATATGTAAATAAATTTTTCCAATATGTTAAAATTGAAACTAAAACTAATTTATTCGCGTTGAAGAAAAATATAGAATTATAATTTTTTGAAACAATCTTTAATCAAGATGACAGATAAATGTTGAGAGCATAAAGAGTGAGTTAGAGTGGAAGAAAAATTTTATAAAAGCAAACTTGGGATCCAATTGGAGTGGCGCCCTCGGGGGTAGGACATGCTCGGTTTGCCGAGTAGAATTATTTAATAATACGTTAAAGCTCCTTATATTATTCTTACTCCTGTTACTCTCTCTTTCTCTCTTTACTGAGTCGTTGCAGATATAAAACTACCGGTGGATATAAAGAGGCGATACGCGCTGGCTCGTTGGCTGCTGAACTCGGGAAGAGAATTGTTTATATTATTCCGTGTACACTCTTCTCTGCGACGATACACAAGACGAACAAGAGAAATGGACTATATTATTAGCATACATACACCTAGAGTTCTATTTACCCCCAAGTAACCCCGGCTCGATATCGTCTGCGTGCCGGGTTCACAGTTGCCTGACTCTCGTGTCTGGGCCATTAAAGTCCCGAATTATTTTATAACGCGCACTGGAGGCTAGGTTGATACCAAGCAATAGCAGCTCTGCTGTGATCCAGCCAATCCTCATACACATACACACACACTACTAAAGACATCACTGAATACCGCGCGCTTTCCAGGTTATTATTCCACCTATATACTTTTCCCTCTTGTTTATACACTCATCTATAGATGTGCACACCTCTCATCGCATTCAAAGTCCGGATGCCTCACTGTTTTACCAAAAGGGAGTAATAAACCCTTCTTTCCGCTCTACATTTCGCTCATGTTGAAAACCCTCATAGAAAAAAAAAAAAAATTTATTCCAGCTAGTTAGCTTTGATTTGTAACTTTGAGTATTTTTTCTTTTTCATCATAAAGGTATGATTATAATTATTACGTCGCTTTGGTAAAATTCTATGATATGTAGATCTGAAATTATTAAATAATTTTTTTTAGGCTCCAAAAATAAAGATTTTGAATTTAAAAATATTTTCATCATTTTTTTCTAAATTATTATTTCAATTGATGAATATTTTTAAGATCTAAATATTGATAAAATTAGATCTAAGGAAGTTTGAGTGTAATGTGGGATTAGGGACTGATAATAAAAATAATTTTTGTTTTCAGATAAAAATTTTATTTCGGCAACAAATAAAAGATAAATATATAAATTTAACACATATGAGGTAATAACTAAATATAAATAGATAATATGTTGAATTTCTCACGTTCGCGGCAGTTCTCTGAGGAATAAACCGGTTGTGATCGTCGTAGACTTGGTTTCCATGACAGCAGGTGTCATAACAAATTTTGATTCTCGTCGACGGAGTAGCTCACGCTTTAAGTTATAGTTGTAGTTATTGCTGGGGTCATGATAAAATACCGTCAAGGGGTAGAAGCTATTGAGAATCTCCGGCATATTTTCTTTCTTAACCGAGGGCTCTATACATAAATAATGCATAGACAACCCTCGTAAAATTAAGGCTTTCCTTACTCTGGCACTATAGCTCTGCTACTACACATAAATACACATACAGAGACAAAGAAAAATATAAATACAAACGCAAAGGCAAACGTAAAAACATCAAAAGTCAAAGGTATCTTTCATTGCCAGTAGTTATACAGCGTACGGACGGAAGCAAGTAAGAGAAAATGCAGAGAAATAATTGATGTAATGTTTTCTGTCGTTGTAACAACGTCGAGTCTCTTCGTCGCTGGTTGTCGTTAGACAACGACAGTAGACGAGTAGTCTCAAGAGTCACCTGTAACCCGAATGGGATATATTATCCAGCAAGTATATATTTGCATAGACTCGTTTATCTCAACTCTTAGGCGTTTATCTCTTACTGGAGATTAAAACCTTGTCGCTGCATTCCAACTCGAATGAACGTTAAAATAAAACTCAAACGTATGTTGTTGCTCATAATATACCTTAAAGATGCTGGTTTGTAGATGATAATTGATGCGAATTTCTCCATATACTTTTTATTTAAAGAATATATCGCAGATTAGTAACTGTTTGATTCACAGACAAGGATAAATTTACCCGAGTCACGATCTTGTAATTTTTACTTTTGCTACTGTGCCGGATGCTTTCACAATCATACACATGCCCAGTGTCTGCCCCACACAAACATGTTTTTTCATGTATATTGTCAACCATACCAGTAGCACTGTAGTTACTGTATCTGTATCTGTATCTGTATGTTCACAGTGACCAAAATAAACGCTGGCCCGCCAAGCATATTCTGATGTTGATTTAGCTAAAAAATTGCCACGGCTCAGCTCATAGCAGTGTCGCTGTCGTTGCCGATGCGTTACCGAACTGACAAGACCCGATTGTCCTCACCGAGTCACTTCGAACGGGATGTGATAAATTCAGAAAACTTTTTACCCCGTTATTATGGGATCAAAAGCGGCTACTGGGCCCTTGCTATCTCATCATACCCGACAAACAGAGGAGTAATGTCTTGTACTTGTTCTTTTCCTCTTCTTCTCTTTCTTTATCATCATCATTATTATTTTTAACTTTTTATCTTCTCCACTAGTAACTACAACTCTGTTCACTCGCTTCTTGTTTTAGTTTCCGTCCAAAGCCATCTCAACGTTATTATTCTCGTTGTTTCAGATTTACAACAGTCTTGTTCCTCGCAATCAATCTAATTGGCATCCTGCTTATTTACCCGTCTTCTGTACACTGTATTTAATGATTTATAAAAGTCAATACCAATCTTTCGATATTTACTTGGAATATAAATGTCGATAATAAATAATGACATTCTTTTTTTTTTTTTTTTTTTTTCGAATCGTTACAAATTTAATGCATAATTAATATTGCGTATTTAACATGGACGAGAGTTCAAAAGGATCGTTATGCTTTACAAAAAATCTTCGAACAGAAAAGCCTCCTGTATCGGTTATTAGCTTCCCTATTTATTGTTTATACAGTATTCATATCTCATTATGTAGTATAATAATATTTATATTTATATATATTGTGAATACTTATTATGAAAATTGAATGTACATCTCTATGATGCTCGGTAGTTTTGTTATTTATATTATAAAATCTGCCAAGTGGCAAACCCCAGTGCATTGTTCATGAATAATAATAAACGTTTTGATATAATTCACTGGAAATACCGAAAGTTATTATAGAGTCAAAACCGTCTTTATATAGTCAATTACTCGGATCGTGTTAAAACTTTTTTCGACTCGTTGCAAAACTAAACGAAATTCATGTCCGACATGAAACATGAAAAGGTTTATTATCCTATTAGTACATTATTATGCATTCATAAACTTAATACAATATAACAATAATTTTTAAGCCAACTTTTGAGTGGGTAAAAAAAACGTCTTGTGGATTTTCAAGTTTGATTTTTTTATACAATAATTTTTAAAAGACACTCGTGGATGGAAAGGAGATAAACTGCTCTTGAACAGACATTAATAATAATGAAAATGATAAAAGGGTAGTTTTGACGGCGTATAATATTGTCAAGACTTAAGATTAAGGAGTTAATTTTGTGAAGGAACCAAGTAAAGTGAGTTGGGAGAAGGAAAAGCCTCAAAGCCCGGAGATATGCCTATTATATCGACTAAACAGTCCCAAGAGTGGCAACAGTAGCAGGAACCAGCCGCTTATTGCTCTCTCACTCGCTCTCTAATGTCTTATCCAACCCTCGTGAGTTTACGCCCTACTGTTTGCCCTATTGATTATACAGTTATGCCAAGCCAACGCCATGGCCTCCGGGGTCTGTACTCTGTACACTCTACCTAGTTCCTTGTCTCAACTACCATGTCTCCTGCATCTCAACTTGTATTGCCTTCTCACTGTTTGCCCTGTTATTATATTTGTCCTTTGATTTTCGACACGATTGATCTCCATAACTCGTTGACGCATCACAGCTACACATTTAGATAAACATCTTTATCTCCACTGAAGAAAGAATAAATGAACATGATCGTGCGAGCAACTAAAGAAGACGATTTTTATAGCTGACTAAAAAATTAGTAAAAATAAAATAAAATAATAATAAAATAAAAACGACTTTTGTGGCTGAAAATTCAACTAAACGTATATAACGTCAGTTCGTTTTCTAAGTGACGGTAAAAATTTCAAACGTCGAGTCACTGATGTCACGTTCTTCTGGACTGTGACCTGTGCCGATGTGGCGAATTCGCGCCCGAGTAAAGACTGAAGCATAAAAATAAAAATAAAAAAAAAAAAAAGAAAAAACAAGAATAAGCGCTATTAAAACACAAGAGCTGGCGCCGTGGTGATGATTCCTCTTGCCCTTTGCCTCCTGCTATGCATGCTGATCCATGTGGATTGTGCGGATATAAACCTACGGACTTACTACTACACTACTACATCGACTGCGACGAGTCTCAAATAGATTTAAACCGCTTAGCTGTCGTCCGAACAATGCCAACTTGGCGCACACCTAAAACTATTGCTCGTGCATTTATTTATTTTTTTTTTCTTAGTTCTTTTTATTAGTTGGCATTAGACTCTACTATCATCTAGTCCGGCTTTGTTTTATTTTTTTTCCCACATTTAATGTCATCAGAAATGTGTATGGGTTTTTTTATTTGTTCATTGATTTAAATTTAAAATTAAAATAATAAATAATTACACAAGAGGTTTTTTCGTTTGTAAATTATATTTCGCAGCCCGCAGACTTATTATCAGCGGAGATGTGTTGCGTATATTAAAACAGGTACCAAAATCGTATTCAATCGCTGCGTTGTATACACTGGGATGTAATGTGGTGCAATCACCTGGCCAATTTACACGTTAACATAACGAATTCAAAATCCCGGGTTGCGCTGTAGCGTCGAAAGAGAGAAAGAGGGGTGGGGGGTAACAAGCTCGAAGAGGACCGCGCGCATTACGCCAGGAATAATAATCGCGGTAGTATATGTCGTCATTAAATTATTAAAAGTATTAAAAAAAATATTTATTGATATTGGACCAAATAAAAATTTTAATTTGTTAGATTTTAAGTTTGTAAATTATCTAGAGACTCTGAGAGTCGTTCTCTTGCTTCTTCAGGGCCAGATTGTTGCCAGGAATGTTTATTTAGATAATTATTTAATTAATTAAGGCTAGAAAAAAAAATACAAAAATATTTATTGCTGATGCAGCATAAACAATTTGTAATTTGTTAGATTTTAAGTTTGTAAATTATCTAGATACTCTAAGAATCGTGCTCATGCTGCACGTCTCATTTATTCTCCAACCCAAAAATTTTATTGCAGTTTGATAATAAAACATTCGTTTGTCAGAAAAATATAGGGATCATTACTGCTATCAAATTTGGAATATAATACTTCTGAAATAGGTTTCTTACCAGGAACACTACAAGTAGTAGGCGCCATCTAGTGGCGAGCACCGAACTACTCCCGTTGCCGTGGTCTCTCGGTCCACGGATGCACGTGCACATGATTTATCGCGGCTATTAACTCTGACTACTGACAATGAGTAACGAGTCAGTGCCATTTTGTAGCATACGCACGAAAACATCATTTCTACTCACTAAAACTTATTTCTCTTTCATTTTCTTTATTATCATTATCATATATGTTTTGCTTTATAACGCACAAATACGTGACACAGCATACTCACTAATTGCATGATAAAATGAATCATTAGTAAATAATATTAAATAGTCTTTACTAATTATTGGTCTTAGAAATTTTTATCATAATAAAAAATTGTCAAGTCTGTTAAAGGTTCTAAGAGAAGAACGATAATAAGAAAAATGTTATTTTTATGTTATTAAAATAAGTAAAAGTTTTTTTTTTTTTTATAATTAAAAAAAAATAAATAACGCAAAATCAATAAAAATTATAATTGAACTTAAATTTAAAATTACAAATTATTTTTTGTCCATCATGTTATTTAAGTCTCATCAAGATAACTTTATAGCAAGTAATATATGATTTAACCAACAACGCAGTAATGTATGACAGTGATTATCAGTTGATGGTAATTTATTATCGGTATTATCAGCGTATATTCAAACAACTGGATGTCAAACGAACGTCGTTTGGTTTAGTGCCTCCAGGACCGCAGTTATACTGTCGCGTTAAATAATTGTGTAGAACAACAAATTGAACACAAGTTACGGTTAAATACATTTAATCAATAGCCTTATTATTGATTTACATCGCTATTCAATTTCTAAGGCTCACATCAACCAATCGCAACAGCAATATTGATTCAATGGCATCAATACTTATTTTACAGCCAAGAAATTTATTTGCTGTCTGATTCATTTTACTGAAAAATATTTACACCTAAAAAATATACTTTATTCCCATTAAATATCACATTCAATTATTTCTTACGAAATTATTGCGTAACTAAAAAGTAAAATAAAGGAAAAATATTCGTAGAACAGCAATAAAAATTTGAGGTGTTAACTGGCACTGGCGCCGCTATAAAAACCTATGGTTTATCCGGTATCTCGAGATAGAAATAACAAGACAACTCTGTAAAGAGTTAACTACAAACTCATTAAAACTACAGAAAATATCAAAAACACTAAAATAAATTTATAATCACTGTCTGTCGCCATTGAGCTAACTGTTTGATTTTTTAAAAATTTTCCTTTGTCATCGCAAATATATGACAGTCGATTTTTTAAAAAATATCCCACTCATTGAAATTTTTATATTTTCTCTTAAATTTATTCTCAGCGCATATCACCACAATACCCAATTATTAATTTTTTTATCAATCTATCTATCCATTTATTTATTTTTTATCACTGCAGAAACATATTATTATTAATATTTAACATCACAATAGCAAGGTATATTAGTCATGGCGATCATATACGAATGATTCGACAAAATATTACATAATAGAAATATTCTTGGTGGTTAACATCAAGAGATAGGCTTTTACCCAAAGAAAGAGAGACTAAATAATCATGATCGTTCCTCATGACAACAACAAGGATATGCAAATTCCTGCATCAATATCATATGGACATTTAAAACCTGACACCATGATGGGCGTTGAATCGAGCGTGACAAATTGTCACGATTAGCTCGTGGTGTTTAGCTATTCCATAAACGGCATGTAACTCGCTTTACTCCGGCATCATAATATTATAAATAAATATATATGTATACAACTATTTATATCTGTAATATTACACGTCATCAAATGCATAGAGTCACCGCACAAGTTTTGCTTAAAAATTACTCGGATATGGCTTCGGTGCCTCGTGTTGTGCACATAAATTCACATCCGTTTACGATAAACGCTTTCGTGAGAAGCATCGTCGGGTCTGTAACGAGATTTACGATGTAGTTTCCTGCAACACCGTTGATTTTCGCGATCAAAATTATGTTATCGGTTGATTTAATCGACCAGAAATTTAATCCAGAGCATGTCGTTAACTGTCCATGCATCAAAAGTTAACGTTATCAAAAGTAAAAGCCAAAATAATAAACTCAGCAAACGTGTTTAGGCATAAATGACATTTAAATTACGTAAAAGAGAGATAACAGTCGCTGATGGCATTTAGCATAAATTTGTTTCATCAACCTCTAATTGCGTAAAGGTAATTGAACATAAACAAGAGTAATAATTGCCTGAGGATTATCACTACTCTAAAGATTCTTTGACAGAAAGAGGAAAGAAAGCCAAGTGTTTGCGACAAAAGCAAATGCATTTGTAGGAAACTAGAGCAAGAACTACGACAGTCACGCAATTACTTTTTTCCTGTTAGATAATTTTTTAGTCTTTTTGCTTGTCGCTCCTTCTTGATGGTCTGAGTTTTGTTTCAACTTTAGTTAGAACTAGAATACAACTAAGAATGTATCGAGCTAATTTAACTGCCGTCTAGTTTTTTGTGTCCCAATTAAGACAAAATTATCGAGGAAAACAGAATAATGGCACGGATAGTCCCCAAGGGAATAATAAAAAAAAGATGTAAACTAAGAAAGTGTCTGGAGTAATTAAATGAATGATGATAGCATGGATCCGCGACGCCCAAGAGCCATACTTTAATTACTTAGATAATATTCTCTCGCCACTTAAACTTAATTCCGTAGAATTAGGTATAAAACTATGAGGCATGTGGTGCCTATAAAATTGCAGAAATACTCTTGAAAATTTACTACCCTCTTCCACCATTATTACGTCATCAACTGTGACGCGACTATTCTCTCATTCAATGACACTTTTACGCGGATGGCAAACAAGTATTTCGTATTTCGCAAGACATGATGATAATAATAAAATAAAATAAAAAGGAATTAACAAGTAGAGAAATGAGCAACTAAATTATTTAAGGATTATAAAACTACTTTATTGCGTACAATTGTTATTACGAGATTGCTTTTCGGACAACTCTAACTGAGATCGAGTCACGTGCTCGCTCGTTAACGCTGCGAAACTGATGATTACTATTGTCTGTAGGAATCGGGTATACCCGGCGTTTAGACAACTTTTACTTAGAGTTAGCAGTGATACTTGTAGTTTGTACCGTGGGCCAAGTTATTCTGCGGATTCTCAGTAGATACTTTCCTTGAGCCAGAGGCGTCTTCTATCGGGTAGTACGTTCACGTAACATTGTGTTTCTAACTTTCCTGCTGGGGTAAGTACCAAAATTACATCTCCCTCGGTTTTACTGGAGCCGGCCCTCTTGAGATGAAAATGTAAGGGGTATCCGGAATCCATAGTATCCATATATATTACGGGATTTCATTTTACTTCTATTCGTTTCCCGTCGTTTAACGATCTTTGTTTTAGTATCCGTGGTTCTCAAGGCAAATAGCTAACTCTCGTTCAGCACAAAATTGATCCAACTTTTTTTTTTTTAATAAAAATAATATTTTATGTTGAGGTCCTATATAATAATAAAAAAGTAAGGTGCCAGAAAAATAGACCTCGTTTATATTTTATAAGTTTTATGAAGAGTTTTTTTTTAAACCGACGAGTCATAAACAATATTTCACATTGAGTGGGTTTTTTAATACTATTTTTACGACAAGAGTGAAATTAGTTACCTGGGTAATAGGTTAGAGTAATTGAGAGACAGGTTAAAGTGTCGAAGCGAGTTCAGAGCAGTTAGTGAAGCGATAGGATGCCGGAAAAAACGAAAAAAAAAAAAAAAAAAAAAAAAAAAAAAAAAAAAAAAATACAAGCAGTTGGGACACGGGATCTGGAACACGTTGTTGGATTATCATGAAAGTTGTGTGTATTATATGTAATGGAAGGAGTTGACTCCGAAGTATAGAGAGGTTGGGAATGAACGGTTATCTTGGTACTGCAGTTTTGAGGACGGTTGCACCAGCGACACGAGTATAACCATAATCGTAAACATACATAGTGTGTGAAACGATATACTCTACTCTACTCGACTCTACTCTGTTCTTCTCTGCTCTGCTTTGCTCTACCCTACTCATTCCATACAGAGTGTGAGGTCGGAGGCTTTACGGATAAATAGGCTGACCCGAAACTGATAACGCGAACGATGAAACCGACGAATAGTGAATCGCGTGCCAAATCCTCTTTAATAATTTTATATTTTATTTGTTTACCATTTTTATAGTTTAATTCACTGATATGCATTTGAAACTTATTTCATTGTATCAAAGCATACTCTGTGATAAATTCCGCACAAATCTTCATTCACTTCTTCATCCGCTTGATACGAAAGCTGTTAAAAAAAAATATAAATAAAATAATAATAAATAAAATAGTGTAGTATAATCAAATTGGTTCTCATTGATAGTCAGATAAACGGGAGTAACGGTCGGATTGGATGTGTCGGTGAGCTCGTCTGCTCTAAAAATAGTGATCTCTAGACAAACGAGCTGACCGACAAAGACACAATGCTGTGTCTCGTTGATAGCATGGAGTCTATATCTCGAATAATCGAATTGAATCGCACACTTACCCTCACACAGTTACACACATACACTGAATCTGTTGAATTACTCGAGATATCCAAGAGCACATGGTCTCTGTATCGGCACATTGACTTTTACCCGTCGCTCTCAATCCATTCTTCCTCTGGTCGCAATTCGTACTGTAAAATGTCATTTCACGGAGTCAATCGTATAATCTAACAGAACCAATTCCAACTATTCCACGGATTCAGATTTAAAAATAACACCACATCCATATATGTACATAGATTTTTATATATATCTATATAAAACTCTAGCCAAGTGAATGCTGAACCCATCTAGTCTATGTACGTAAGCGTGACCACAATGATTTAACAATAGAGATGAAATCGATTCATCGAATCTTGATAAGATAATCCTCGACATCCATCAGTACAGTTGTCTTGGCTCACCTACATAGATTGAGAACACAAAAAAGCTTTTTCCCGCGGAAACAATACCCGCTGCCACCGCAACGAATATGTTCCCTCAACTATTCCCAGCGTATAAAATTGATTCGTTTCATCTCGCGAGGGCCAAGGAGTCGTATAAATAAACCGCGCAAATCGGTATCTATTGGGTACTATCGTTTTATTCTCCATCACCACCTGACTAATCTCGTATTGCATTACACATTGACGGATACCCACATCTACATGGACACATCCAGGATCAGGATACTTGCATTGGCTTTTAGTGGATGCGGTCGAACTGTTCATGCCAACCGCAATTGCCGCAACGTACGAGGGTTACCTGTAAAGTGGTCAGTGTAACCCCTTACACCCACTCTCATCCTCCAACTCGTGTAACTTATGATGGTAGAATAATTATGCTAATGGTAGATGTAGAGATGTGATTCTCTAGAATAAGGCACCGAGTAAGCTGAGCAGCACTTGCTGGTCATTTACCCGCCTACCATTGTCTGCATATTCAAATTAATATTTAACCATTTAATAAACTCACCATGTTATTTTAGCATTATTTTGTCAACCAGTCTTGGAATATGTCTCGGTATTTTGTAAGCTTTAATTTTATCAAGTAAAACTCAATTATACAATTATAGTGGGAGGACGACGGCACTCTAGACTAGTGAGTGCGTAGAAAATTATTAAAATTAATGGCCAATAGTTAAATTATAGCCGTGAAGCGACACGGCTTTTTAGCAGCATCACTTTGTTGAGGTTCCATCTATTTTGTAATAACTATACTAACTGAACGTGAAAAGGACAAGCTGGTGTCTTTCTTATTATTCTCTTCTGTCTTAAACGCCCACGATGTACACAACAACTCGGACTCTATTGTTTGTTTCCGCTGAATCATTTTGCAAACTCTTATTTCTTTTGTCTGGATTGCAGATTATCTTTACGATTGTACTTATTATATGACTCGAGAGATTTGTTGTATATCTCAGTATTTAAGTATCATAAAGACGTTTGATATTTCATTGAAAACATTTTTATACTTTTAATTGAAAACATGTGAAAGTGTTTAGAGTGAAAACATGAAGAAATTCTGTTGTATGATTTTTTAAAATATTGTCTCATCAATTTGTCATGGCTGTGCACTATAAGTGATTGGGTCAGTTTTGGTAATCACTTGTATAAAAAAAAAAAAATATTCAATTAGTGCATCACTATCTTCTTAATTCATTTGCAGAGCAAGCTGCTGCAAACTTATTTATCTATTTTTTTAAAATGTAATTTATGTCAAATCGCGAGGAAAAAAACAACCGACAGTTTAATTTAAGACAGCCTGCAGAGACGCTTTCGGTGATCCGAGTCAGACACGCCCGTCTATTTCCTTTTAATTCTTCTCTTGGATGTCCGTCTTTCTTTTATTCTCGACGACACGAGCAATCTACCGAGTCACCGTGTCGTATTTTTCTAGCTGCAGATATCTCCGAGAGCGAAAGCAGCCATTCAAGTACCAGAAAATGATTACTTTAGTGGCGCGTTAATTCTCCGAGTGTCTTGATCCAACTATTTATTTTTCCTAAGTGAGAGCAGTTAATTACTTTTATCTTTTATTTATACTTTGTTATTCTTTCATTTCTTTTTTAGTTGATGGCTTTTATTTAATTACTTTTAAATTAATTACCCTTTCATAAAATCTTCAACTCTATTGTCATAATTATTATTAAATTAAGAAAATAACTTTACTATCAAATCTCAAGTCGACTTGGCTCTTAACTCTTTTTATGTAATTATAATTTAAAATGAATTTGTCAAAAGTCTTCAAAGTCTTTATCGTGTCTGCATAGTGTGACCAAAACTAGCAACGAAAAATTTACTTCCACATCATATATAGTAAATACTACACTTTAAAACGGACACTAGACATCATACTATTTTAGATAACACTCTCTTTCTTTTGTGTTTTTTTTTTTAATACATTATAATACCCACGTACGTAAAAGCTCTTGAACGTGGTCCTGATCACAGAACGTGACTTGAACGAGTTTGCAAAGGGTTCCGTGTTTTACGACCTCAATTCCCGAAGTAAAAAAAATATAAAACGCCTACGCTTCGCATGAGCGGCTGGTTTTAATGACTCTATTACCCGTAAAGAAGCATCTTTTTTAAATTTCTATCAATACTTAATAGAATCCCGATAATTTTATAACGATTTACACAGATATTTATACGCAAGTATTATTGCTCCGAGCCGTGCTGGATAATTACAATTAAATTTATTCAGTTGTACGGATAAATAAAAAAATGAATATCCTTATCCGATTTGCGAAAGTCCATAAAACTATAATTGGGTACAAGTGAGCCGTAAAATATAACCATAACTTGAAGAACATAAAATTTTAAACGCTTGCTCCCGACACAACTTTTCTGTCCACAAGGTAACAAAATACCTAAACGTATGTGTTGTTTCAAGTGAATGGTTAGTATATTTTGAAACAGGGTAATTAGTTATCAGAAGATAATTAAGCTATAAATAAAGTCCATTTGTTCATGGAAATTAAGAGAACTATTGGTCTGTTCCATGGACTCTTTGCGGCTCTTCTCGCCTCTTCGCTTGTACACTAGCCGTTAAAGTAGCAGTTTTAATGTGCAGAGGCGAAAAATAGGGTGTAAAGTGTAATTTACTTGCGGGTGATTTTATGGCAATGCCCTCACCTCTTGTTCAAGTACTCATTGCCCTCTGAGTCCAGCTCTATCGTTAATTTCTCTTTTTATTTTATATTCTTTTTAGGATCCTTAAATCTTATGCTCACTGCACATTGCGCTGTTTGAAAAAGTTTAATTAATTTTATTTTGCAACTAATTTGATGGAAATTAAATTTTTTAATTTTTTCGTTAACCAAAAAAAATATTTCGCGTATAAAGGACAAGTTATTTTGACCAGCAATAAATTAATTTCGTCGTTCGCGCAATATTTATACGAGTTATAAATTATTTTGGATGTAGCATAAAATTATTGGAATGAAGCAGTTGTAAATAAATAAAAAAAGTGACATCTGAAATTTTGTTTAAAAAAAAATTTATTTTTCAATAAATATGAGTTTTTTTTTTTTTTTAACAGAATTTATACTTGATACATAATACATTATCCTACTTTCATGGTATCTGAATTTTATAAATTTCTCATGCATAGCATTTAAATATTTTCGAAACATTTGGTATCGAGTATTTTTCGTATTCAAGAACCACCGTTGATAAATTCAAGACAAATCTTTTGTATTTACAATTTTGCTATTTGAATTTTTATGCCAGTGAAAACGTACAACTATAAACGATCACACTTACACGTAAATAAGGAAGTATGAAAACAGAGTACGGAACATCAGCAACAGCCAGAGAGAGGTGCCAGTATAGCAACAATTGCAAACCGAATACGGGTGAAGGTGATACTAGTGTGGAGTATTCCTTTATACTATAAAGTATAAAGTATAAGAATAAATAAAAAAGTGATATTGGAATTTTTCTAGTATAGCATCTGCGGGGTAAAATACAGTCGACGGGTTAACGCTACAACAAATGTACGTGGGATTGCTCGGGGGAATTCAAATCGCATCTAGATAAAAGCCTGCGAAACGTCGTCGTTTCGAGCTACGGAAATCATAATATTCATTCATAATTCATTGTTTTCTCACACTTCTCTGCCTCATCCTCCTCTCCTCTTCCTGTTTCTTCTCTTTTTCATCTTCTTCTTCATTCTCGATTATTTTTTTCAACATTGCTCTCACATCCGCTCCAAGGAAGGAAAAATTACTAATAAAATTCACTCGATTTCTAATAACATTATTTGCGCGTAAATTTTACTGCTGCACAAATACACACAAGTTTATTCAGCATTAAATTAAATTTATCACCTCTGTTTTCGTTATAAAAACAATTTAAACTTTTGCCATCAACAATAATGTTTGAATTGCATTAGCAATCTCGAGTCTTTGCTCTTTATTTTAGCCTCCAGTCTCTAGTCTCAGTCTCCAGTTTTATTTCGTAATCGGGAAAATAAATAAAAAATAAATTCAATAACTGTCGCGTGTACTAAAGTCCGAGGTGAGCGCATTGGTTTATTTTTCTTGACAAGTAGTCCAGCTATCGAGTCGGCCTACGTCGTTTCCTTATGCTGCTGGTGGAAAAACACCGGTGATAGGAAGAGAACAAACGGGTGTGTATGGGTAAGCAAGAAAATAAGCTGGCGAGCAAGTAAAGCGAAACGATAAAAAAAGACCAGTAGCCACGTTATGGGTTTTATTTCCACAAGTGAATATATACGATCGAAATTTCCATAGGACAGCAGTTACAGTTAAACGAGCGAATGTATTTATATATGCTGCTGTAAATACATAAAAATAAAAGTTTGTTGCCGAGTATAGTGTCGTTGTTTAGTTGGTTTCCGAGGGTAAATAACGACCGTGAACCTTTGACACAAACAGAAGGCCAGGAGTGTTTAACCCGAGAGACTATCGTCGCGCAAGGTCAGTGGATTGTCCTTTATGTGTGGACATCAATAGCAATTCCATTTTCCCAATGACCAAAGACGGTTACGAGGAGCGTTGAGTACCTGACCTGTCCTTTTCTTTGGGTTTATCGTAGATTTATCGGAAAGTCTCTCCTTACTCTTGTACCTCTTATATATGAGAACATCTGAGTATTTCACCATGAGCGTGTGCGCGAGTGCGCGAGTGTGTAAGCATGGGATAATACCCTTATAAATTCATGAGGGTCCAAGCACGGGTCATTTAGATCGGACGTATTTTAACGAAAATTGAGAAAAAACGGTTTTGTCTCGTCGATTTAACGGAACAACCAACCGGTATTTGTTAGGCTGAAAAATTGTTTTTTTAAAACTCTTGTCTTGTCCATCCTTTACTATGTTTTTGTTTTTATTCTTCTTCGTCTGCTTGGTCTCTTCTTGTTCTTCTCGTTCATCGCTGGGTTGAATTGGCTCTCAAACTAGACAATAACGAGATGAGAGAGATCCTCCGATAAGCAAACAGCCAGGAGAGAAAAAGAAATCAGACAAAGAGGATTTGAACCCTAAAATCGCAACGACATTGAACGATCGTCAAATTATGCGATAAATAATCTTTCAGTTTGTGTAAATAGAGGGCCAATTAGTGACGTTTTTCGTCCCTTACATTATACCGGCGTTTAGAGCTGGTATTATTTATTTATATAATACAATATAATAAGTATGTATGTTTGTCTGTGGGGCGCGATGAATTATTTGAAAATTTTTATTTATAATCCGCTGACGTTGTTTACCATACCAAAGCGCTTATTACTGTTTGCTTTTTCTCCCACTCGATCGTCTTAAGGTTCGCAAGTAATCTGACACACCGGACATAAATTTTAGGTGACATATAGATAAATCAATTTTCGCCAGTTACCTTTTATATTATTGCTTCTCAAATTTCGTTGTTATAAGGTCAATATTTTTATTGGTTTAATTGTTTAACTTTGCATACAAGACAAAAGTTACTAAAATAAATTCACGTATTTATTATTTTAATTTTATTATTCAGACTCATAGCTATTATACATATATTTAAATAAAAAAAAACACAAAATAACAATTTTTATAATCGTGAGACGATGTCTTAAGTGAATTTCACAGCGTGATCAGTCTACTATCTCTATATAGTCCAAGGTATGTGTGGTATGCGATAGATTCCTGGAAAAAAGCCAGCAGGACGCCATACTCTCGACCAGCACGCGCTCCTCGTTTAGAACACACTAAAATCCTTAAATTTAATTTTTTATTTTATTTTTATATCAACTCGGGTGTCTCCTTTATTTATAATAAATTATAGCATTTCATGTTTACAGTTTTTTTCTCGCCGCAATTTAGTCGAGATAAATATCTAATTTTGACGTATTTTTTTTACTCAAACATCTACGGTTGAAGAATAAGTCATTAACAATTTTGTCCAATGAAAGGATTAAAACACGTAATGGTAGAAATGTTCATAGCCTCGTTAATTCGGGCAGAATACCCTTGACTACGCTGCTAACTGGCATTACTCAGTGGTTTCTAATCCATTAATCTATTCATTAATCACCCGCATTTTGTCCCAAAGTCAGTGGTGAGTCTTTTCCGTCGACGCATGCAAATGTCTGCATTAGAAATACCCTTGGAAAATAATTGTTTTACGATTTTATTTTATTTTGAGAAACATAGATTTTGAATAACGAGCAATAATCAAATGTGTGCGTATTTGCTATTAATTAGTGATACACGATAATGGCGGTCTTGATATTCTAGCTCGTCCTCTCAAGGCGTAATTTAGGTAGCTTCGATATTACACCGGATGTGGATTACAGTCTTGGGTATAATGACAAAAGGAAGATGAAACTGCTGGTACTTTCAGTAGTAAAGATACCTCAGAGTAGAACAGTAATTATGCCAAGTTTAAGTTTGGACAAGTCATCATTGCCAAATGTTACAAACATACATCTATCAGATTCACGACAACCAGAGAGAGTATGGATTAGGGTATTTTGTGTTTGTGTTCGAATTAGCCAATAGCTGAATGATTAATGAATGATGTAATAGGATTTAAATAATGTAATTACTTTGGTTTCTTAAAAATGAGTGCCAGGATTTTGAATTTATTTATCAAGACGATTGTGTTGATCCAGAACAAACTTTGTACGTGATGAGAGAACGGAGGTGTTGAACCGAGGGTTAACTTTTTCTTGGCAAACTTCAAGACACGTTGATTTAGGCCCTGGTAATGATTTTAATTAAGGGCTAAGGGTTCTAGATCACCACCACAAAGTCTGTTGAGGGGCTACCGAGTGTCTACTTCCAAGCCAATTCACAATCTTGCGATTTATAGGATTCCTTATTCGTTTTTATTTCTTTACCTCATTCAGTCAACTACTTCTTGCTGTTTATTTATCAAACTTTTTTATTTTTATATTTATTCTATACTTTATTAAGATAAATCATGATATTTTAGTTATTAATTACCAACAATTTTAAGTGAAGAACCAAAAGTACTAATTGATAATTTTACAGATATTTTTCGACTTAGTTTTTATGATTTACAAAGTTTTTACTTGATTCAATCGGATAAATAAAAACTAATATGTCAGAAAACAAGAGGTAGGAGAATTTTATTGATAGAATCCAATAAAATACAGCGGATGTTCGAGTGGGTTTGAGTGGCAATGAAGAAAGAAAGCTAAGAAAAAGTGTAGAATATAAAAAAGAGTTGCTTGGATAGAGTGAGACGAACACGGTATGGGCGTCATCCTCTCGGTCAACCATCGCAGCATCTCCACTGTTTTCTGTATAGTTTCGAGTAGAGAGTTTTGCTCAAGGGCACTAGACATCAGCAGAACTGGAGCAAGACAAACTTGGACCGGGAAGTAGTAAATTCTTCTTCTCTATATCCATATATACACATACACTCACACTCACACCCACAGCAAGCTTTATTTCGAGTTATATGTACCCAGCAAGTACCGAAGCTCATAGCTTCCTGGGTCGTATAGTTCCATTCCATAATAGAGAATACCGGAAATCTCTCTGAAGATGAGGTGCATACCTAAATTACACGCGGAAGTAAAAGGAATAGAACCAATGGGACAAGACGTATGGAGCAGCTCTAATGCAGCTGTGGTGTGACCCAGTTCCGGCATGAATGTGCATAAGGACTCTGCAAGCAAGACAAGGGCTGACTTTTGCTTAGCCAAGCAACTTCCGTACTCGTTGGATTGGCTTATAAACTCCGTTGTAAGACGCGATGTGGTTCTACGACAGCCGCGACGCCGGCTCCAGAACTTTAAATGGTATATTGATATATATACGCCTGTATATACATGTCGTACTTATGATGATGTCGATAGGGTTTGAATCCCCAGAGAATCCTACGAACATTGCGGGATTTTAAAACTTGAGAATTTATTCGAAGCCGCTGCTACTACTGTTACTACTACGGGCCAATACGACGTCTGTGTTTCAAATATTTCCCGCTTCTTGGGAATTATGAGATCGAACACTTGAGGGTTAAATTCACATTTACCAAATACTTTTTGTATACATTAAATTTTTTATCGAATGCCATAACACGCGCATACATTTATTGATGCTGTAAATTATTTATTTACATAATGGGCTCGTGTTTCTTCTTATCTTTTTTATTAATCATCATAAATGACACGTACGAGTCAATTTTATTTGAAAGTTAACAAAAAGTCTCTGTTTATCATGAAAAATAATGCGTGACAAGTTATTTTTAGTGGGTAGGTTAGATTGATGCGTCCAATTTTCTCACTTTACCAGGAGATATCACGCCGTGAATATGAAGAACCACAAGAGCATGCTGTATAAGACGCTGAGTATATAAGTATTCATAGGGCGGTTTGTAATATGTCACAAATCCGGACGTGGATTAAGACGAGCGCCCGGATCTGAAAGAGCTTCTAATACGTCGTGTTCCTTATTTTGTATACTTTTTTTTTAGCGACTCCTGGGTTAGATAAGAGTCGTATATTCAAAGTTAGAGCTTAAATTTATACAGCATATTTAACAATTCAATAGCTTATTTTCTGATACCAGGAAATTAATATACTCCCGTTTATTTTTTATTCCACATTATATTTAATAGACCAATTTTTTTTCCGTTGGGATCCAAATAATTAGATCGCGGTATTTTATTCGTTTTGCGATGACTGGGAAGGAAGATGTGGCGTTAAATGATTTCACGTATAACAATAAAAAAATATGCATAATGTAACATCCATTTGGGACATAAATTTTTTCCGAGACACCTCTCGACACCTGAGACTATTCTTTTTTTTTTAAGTTATTGTTTTTTTTTTTATTTCCTACTACTCGGATAACACTCTAATTCACTTTCCATTCACGCAGACCCCATATATATATATATATATATATATATATATATATATATATATATATACATATGGGAGTAGTGTCGAGTATACTTAATCCTGGGAGAGTTTGGGAGCGCGCAAGGCTGTGAGTTTTAGCAGCAAGCTGCAAGGGGATTTCTTCCGGTGCAAAGTACGGGTGGAGGGCCGACTTGCTAGTGGAGGAAAAGAAACCAATGGAAAGAAAATAAGGAAAGAAAGAATAAAAAGTGGTGGGAAATACGTGGAGTGAGAAAGAAAGTATAAATATATAGAAGAGTGTACGCTGGATGAATATCAAATCGCGTTGAATCGAATAGCGATAAACGAGGCGATTGAAAGTCCTTGGGCTCGGAGGTCTCAAGCAAAAAGGACCTCACGCCATTTCACGTATTCTCGGTGTACATCGTACCGGGTATATATCGATAAGCCATTCGTATTTCTATATCGCAGGAGCCTTGTCGTAAGGACAATGATAATGCCGAGTTAGGTGACACGCGACCAATGAGAACGGGGCATTGTCGACTGGGGTTTAAAGCTGTCCGAGCCACGAACAAAAGAGGGAACCTCGCGCCTCCACTATCGCTGTTTTATGCGTTATTTCATCCGCCCTTTATCATATCTTTTGCAGAAATAAAAAAATTTTCTTGTACCTCCACAATGTTGTCCCCATTAAAATAATCGCTCATCAATAATTCTTCATGTACACTTATTATTTTATTTATTTAAGTATTTATCATTCGATTTATGGAGTTTCGCGTAGGTATTTTAAAATTCTTATAAGTATTTTTCCACTAGGAGCAAAGTTATCGGCCATTCTTTATAAAAATGTATGGGCAGTGTCATCCTCATTTATTTTCATTTATCCTCATATGGGTCTGGATTCGTAAAATAAACTTTTTTGAGGACTTTTTAGCGTTTCTCTTACTAGAAGACATCTTAACAAACAAAAAATGTTAATTTTTTTTTTCAAAATTTTCAATTTTTATAGTGGGAAGTTAAAAAAAAGTAGGAAGAAGGATTGACGGAAATCTTGAAAACGGAAACGAAATAACTTTGCCTTTTCTGCTCGACTTCTGTCTCATCCGTCACGAGAAATAACGTGTGGGATGTTCACTAAAAGAGGAGCAAATTCTTCTTCTTCGGCGTGGTCTCACCTTTCTTTATTTTATTTTATTCAAATAACGAGAAATAAAAAAAATACGTCACTGAATTTAAATTTCCAAGAATAAGAAGAAGAGGCGTGTGTAGCTGAAGAATTCGATTTGACGATGCGGTTCGACTTAGTGGGATGAAACTCCGCGGTAAAGCTCCGTATAAAGATATTGCCATACTAGGGTTTTCAAAGATCTCGGAAATAAAATTCTATCATCTATATAAAAGTCGTGTTGTGTAGGGTGCAGAGTGTAGAATTGTCTTGGTATGGTACTGGTTAGAGTTCCAATAGTGGTTGTTGCGTAAAGTGGTGATGGAAAGTCGTATGACACGATCACAGAAATAAAACAAATGGAAACGAAACTTTAGCAATAACAATATCGTCTGAGCCGTATCACGATGACGATCGACAATATCATCACGAAAGAATCGATAACTGACATTGGACTGGGAGCTGGAGGTTCGAAGCTGAAGTCGGTTCGGTTCTGTCGCATATAAGCCGACGATTTAACTTTGCGGTACTCCTTGCGGACTAGCTATCAAGGCTCAGTTCTGATGTAGGGGATGAAAAAATGCTTCGCTGTAGATCCGTCTAGATGGAGTAAAAAGTATTTCATTGTTAGACCACTATCGACTACCCTGACACAGAATCCGGACCCATCGCTACTGAGGATCAAGTCCAACTTTGCTCTCCATACCTTTTTTCACTATCACCCTTCCTTTAACATCGACGTACCACAAGACATATCTACCTCTTTTATCCCAACGATCCCAACTTTGTCCAATAGAAAGAGGATCAATGGACTCGTATCTTTCGAGCTCAAAGTCTTTGAGATGTTATAGAGTCACCGTCAAACAGCGTTTTTGTTTTTATTTAATAAAATAATAAATGTGATCGTTGTAAACCAAATTGCATATAAACTGTTTAGACCTTAAAAAAAAAAATATTATTAATAATAATAATAATAATACATAATAGAGCAGAATTATACTGAAGTAAAAATTTCATACGATATTTTTCTGGCATAAAATTTAAGTACCGATATTTTAATGCTTCAGTTAATCAACAAATGGATATTTTGATAGTATTATTTGCGTACGTTATCAGTATGCTGATTTCAAAAGAGTAGTTGGTAGTATGTGCACATACATTAGCGTTACTACGCTGGGGAGCGGAGATATCCATTGAGTAATTAAAATACAATTTATTTTTATGATTATAAAACAATGGAAATTTCAAAGTTTTCATTTAAATACGTCCCTTTGGTAGCAAAAATAATAATAATAATTATAACAATAGAAGCAGACCTACCAATAATTAATATGTCGTTTAATTTTCAATATTTCAACGATAACCGTTATTTTATTACACAAAATTGTTTTCATTGAATTATTATTTCAATTACTGAGTAATAAAATTTTATTCAATATCAACTGATTATTTTCCGGAATGAACCGCTCCTGTGAAGGCAGCCGTGCAAGAGAATTTTCGGCAGTGATGTGAACAAATCGGGCATAATGCGGTCCAAATTTTTGGCAACCATGAGAAAAACTAAAAAGCCAGGCGACCAAGTTTTCTTGCATCCAAGTTGCAATGGTACGTGTGATTTTGTTCGTGCAGTATTTCTACCTGGTCTCTCTTATTTATCCGCTCGGTGTGATGCCGCATTACATGCAGCTCGCGTTCTGTTCTGGGTGAGTTATTTTTTCGGTTCGTTGTCTCACCATTGTGTTATGTAGACGTAGACGATGCCCTTGCTGCCGGTTGTCTCGCGCTCTGAATCCTCAAATCCCAGCCGTTGGATCCAGAGCCAGAGACTGAGATGAAGAGAGATTGAACGAGAAAGTACACACTCATGGGGTGTTGGTATAAAAGTTACGTTTTTCAACATCACGATGTCAATTCTTCGTAAAACTTTTGGACAGAATAAAAGCAAAAAAATTGTTTTTTCGTCAAAATCCAGCATAAATAAGACATACTTATATTAATTATGAAATAATCTTTTGGTTAATAAAACCGAGAGCAGATATATAAGAAAATTTAAAGAATAAAGACAGTCGCCCTTTGCTTGTATAAAATAATAATAATAATTATAATAATACTCTCTGATAATTCTTGACTATACATATTTTTTAATTAGGGACTTAATTTTAAATTTAACGACAGTCTACCCCATGTTCGACCGATTGTATGATCTTATAACCCTCTTTATTCTCTTGGGAGCATATTCACTATAGTACCAAGGCTATTATTGGTTTTTTATTATCCCTATATTACTGTAAAATTGTGTTTTTACAACCCGATATACGTCAGCAGGTTTTGTAAATAAAATAAATTTTTACTACCATTTAGCTAAAATTGATATTCTATTCTATTAGAATTTTTTTAATAAATTCAAGAGCTTTTTTGTCACTGCGCACTGAAAGGTTCGAGGAACAAAAATTAAGACAAATGATATAGTAACATTAGTTCTGCACTCTCATATAAATGTAAACACTTATCTGCTATTTATTTAACTATCTAATCTCATTTGTTCTACACAAAAAGAGCGTACAGTTTTTACTTCCGTGAAGGGTGTTAGAAACGTCTCACCAAATATACATGCCTGTAATAGCCGAAATAAATTTACAAGTAAGTCTTTATTTTTTGTCAGACTCTGTTTTATCGTATGAGAAAATGAGAAGACAAACAAATTTAAAGACCAGTAGGATCTTTTTACATCCCAATGAAAATTTACGAGCTGAATAATTGAGACAGTCAACTTTCCAAAAGACCTTTTCCCTTTATATATGTATATATATTTTATATTCAATGGCCAACTACGACACTAAGTCATTCCAGACATTTAACTTGTTGTGATTCACTGTTAGTTTTGCGCGCAAGACTTTAATCTGCCTTCACAATCTGGGGTCTAATTAATAGTTACGCTCTCTGTGACAAATAATTGCAATATTTTCACGTCGTGATACTAATTTCTTACAATTATTAGGAAGTAATTGTTTGTTGCCTAAATAGTCATAGGAAATGCCGAAGATAAAAAAAAATAAGACAGTAGAAGTGATAGCAGTATTTATTATTTTTATTTTTATTCTTCAATTGATGATCCGGCTAAGGTGTTTTTTCGTTAGAGCTTTGGTATTCTTTCTGCATGAATTTTCCCACGAGAGCGTAAGAACGATAGGAGTAAGTCTTATCTAAGAACTTATAAATGACAGTAATATTCCTTTTGTAGTTACGAAACGACCCGCGTCCAATGGCATATGGCTTCACGTCTATCATGCTCACCCTCAAGCGCGGATAAGACCCGAATAGGGGCGTGTATAATGAGAAAAGTCATTTTGTGAGTAGGGCGCGTGGTTGTGCAACGGTTTTACTAGCCCTCGGGTCATTCGTGACCTACTAAACGAAAATCTTGAAAAGCCTTGTAAATGCTCCCGTCTTAAAGTTGAAAAATGTCGATGGCTACGAAAATGAAATAAAAAAAAACAAAAATAAATAAAATGAAAATTTTATAAATTTTACGAAAGCCGTTGTGTCGAGAGCAAGACGCCAGCGGAAGATCAATTGTCTTTTTTTATTTTCATTATTATCATTATTATTTTTTTCTTTGGTTATGAATATTAAGAAGGAGAAAATATGAGCTTCCGTCAGCCGGAAAGTCTAGCTACTTTAATTTTCCGCTAGCTCCTTAAAAGCCAGGCATTACATTAACGTCGACGTGAACTTTCTGAGTGATAAAATCCTCCTATCACAAAAGATCCCCAACATCTTTCCTTCTATATATAGATATATATAAACTACTAAAACGACCGAACAAATACAATAAATGTACTTATTTTTAATTCGATAAATAAAAAATAAATAAATTTCATATTTATTATAAAATTAAATTTGTTTTTCTAGATACGATTGAAGCTGAACTCGGAAAGTCGATCGATCTCATCCGATGTGAAATAAAAAAAAATTATAAAAAAGTGTACCAGCAGTGACGAATAAAACAATAAGCGACTCTTTCCAAGAAGACGAGAGAATCTGGGAAATGCATGAGTTCCGTAACCTCTTTGCTCTCACCTCGATCCCTCCATCCGCTATCTACTTCGTGATGACAGCCGCACATAGACTCGCTCTAGGTGGTTGTGCTTGCGGTTATAGAGTTCAAGTCATAGAGTAATCCGATTTGCTTGGTGATTCGATTTTCAATTTTCTCTTGGGGTTCCCTCACCTTACGAAAGCTACACATTTGCCTCCCATCTCCCATCTCCACTTACTTGTTCATCTACTTCTTCAGTTCGTTTCATCTCTCTTGTTATATCAAGAGGTTCCTACCTGACTACTCCCACCATCGTCTTCTTACCCATTCTATACAAAAGTTTAACGAATAAAAAATAATAAAATAAAATAAAGTCTTTCGTTGGAACAATCTCCTATCGCCTTTTGTATGCCATCTTAATCCCTTCGAAAGTATTTTACAAAAAAAAATTTAAATCATGATGATGATCAGAGATTTATGTGTGTATTAAATGCTTGTTAAAATCTAACGGTTTTATTTAAATGATCTCAATAATTCTGTAGAGAAATATTTGTGTAATTAGTTAATATTAAATGTTCATTTTATTTTCGTTTGATTTAATTAAAAGAAAAAAAATTAATAAGATAAATTTGATCAAGAAATATATTTAACTTTAATTTGAAAGGATAAATTAATTGGAAAAGGTTTTAGGTTTTATTAAAACATAAATGAAAAATGTTAAGGGCAGTAGCAGTATTGAAACATCGATTCGAGGATTTCAATCTCCGTGTAACCTAGTTAAAGAGTCTATTAGGAGTGCTTATAATCATTTCCGTACTGGGAATTGCTTAGTTCCAGGTCAGTTTCAATTTCGCCCCTTCGGCAGAGGAAAGGATTATCTGAGCAAATACACGACCGTAACATCCTTGTACATATTCAGTATTCAGTCGCCCGACCGATATTAACGGGTCATGTTAAACATATGAAATTTCAATATTTATTCAATATTATACACATTTTATTAAATATTCATCTTATAAAAATGACATTTTAATTAAAGATAATACATATTCAAATTTTCTTCATAATTAACACATGTATCTTTTTTAAATGACTCAATTTTCAGGACATTTTCAAAAAAAATTTTTTTTCAATCTTGAAGTGAGACTCAGCTTTTACAATTGTTTTCAAAAAGCCTGAAAATAACTTCTTATCGACTTAAAAACTAACTGAGTTTAATTATCTGACAATTATTTTTACAAATTAATTACATTGAAGCTCCCCAAAAGTCTTAAATTTTTGTAATATTGTCACATTTATCTGATTTAGTTTTATTGTTATAGGTTTGTTGATCTGAACATAATAAAGTAACAGTAATTCCATGGGCGAAAAAATCAGTGCATACATCAGTGGGTGCGCTCGTATTGTCATCGCTGGGTGCTATTTCCATCCTGCTATCTAAAAGAATTCCATCAACTGTCATTCGTTTTTCTATCTGTCTTATTTAAAGCAATTTTATCAAAAGACTCAATAAATAGACTTAGTGGTGATGCAAATATCACTTGACATTTCAGTCTGATTAATGGGTTGTGTAACGACAACTCCGGTTATATTTATTGAGCTACAGTTACTTTTAGTAACACACTCCAGGCTATCGTTCAGTATATATCCATTGTCACAGCGCTTATTTAGTGGTACTGCAGCCAAGTTTACCAAACCCACAGTAAGTAAAATCACTACTAGACTGGAAAACATTACTGTCTATCAGTTGCTCGAGGCTACAACTTTTGTTGCCTGTTATACTTTTGCACTGTACATGTGTACTGTTCACTTGCGCTGGATAAATCAAAGTTAAATTAAATAAAGAGTTTAGCTCTCTTCAACAGCTCAACATCAACTGCAACCACTCACGTTGATAGGGACTTATACATCAGTCATATCTCAGCACTATTACTGATGATCATAAGTTGCGTGGACATGAGCTGCTCATATGAGTCGTGAAATAAATTTAAATAACCATTTTTCTCGTTTGCTCATAATAACATATAATTAAAATCGACTTACAATGTACTTGTAATCAATAAAATTTTATCAGGTAAATTAATTTTTTACATGGCCTGGATATATATCAATTCAATGACAATTGACAACAAAAAATCATTTGTTAAGAAATAATATTAATCACAAAAGTGTGAACTAAATTTTTTCATTCCCACGTCATTTGAGTTGTCATCAATAAATTAATTTATACTATTTATTTCGGAATATGCAAATTAACTTCGCATAATAAATATTGATAATAAAGTTGATGGGAATTCGCAGCAAGTCATTAAAAGAAACTACCGAGAATTATCGTCTGACTAAAGTTGTTACACAATACTAAATAATTATCGCAAATTTAAAAAAAAATCTGTACGTCAATTAAATTTAAATCAAGTGCAACAGTTAGAACATAAGTATACATATTTTTCATTATAAATTACACAAAAGTATTAATTACTGACGAATGAAAATCATACTATTGCATGCAGATAATAATATAAATATTAAAAAAAAAAAAAAACAGCATAAAGTAAATAATTTTCCTCATGATGTCATTCGATGACGAACGGATAACCAATACCGATCCGGCGAGAAAAACGGAAGAAAGCATTAGTGCGGTTACTCGGGATAAGACATCCGTGCACGATGTAGCGATCGGTGAGTAGTAAAGTTGTTCTGCATGATAATCAGTATAGTAGTGAAAAGTACATCAATCAACATGTATCCGCAATCGTTCGGTTACTTAGTACCAATAATAATTTTTCTGCATTTATTAATATATAATTTAGCAGATTCTCGTCATCTCTATCGGATGGAGATACCGCGCAAGTGTTGTTCTCCCGATAATTTTTTTAACGAGCATTTAGAGTGTATTAATCGAACTGTTAAATCATCCCTATCGAGTATTGATATTAAAAAAAAATCCTCATTTTTATCATCAGCTTTAACTTTACTATCAACATCACCATTTTTGTCAAGCAGTGATGGGTTAAAGTGCATATTCAATGAGTCGCTGATTTTTAACGGAACCTATAAATTAGACTCGAGGGACTCGTATGTAACACTCCATGCGCCAAATAATTTTTGCATCGAGGACACCGTCAATGGGACAACAGTGTTGGCTAGATGTCCGTCTCCAGAGGAACGACATCGTTCGCAGATCCACAATCTGGGTGCGGTTATATTCTGGGGAGCGCAGACCTACATGTCTACAAACATCGCCCACGTGGTCTTGTGTACTATTGTTGTTGTTATCTACCTGTCTGTACCACAGCTACAACGTGGTCTCTACAATCGTGCCGTTGTCAGACACAATATATGTCTCATGATGACTGGTGTCGTCTTACAAATGCTCGGCTTCTGCGAGCTTGGAAACTGCCAATTCAATGACTACTTGATGATTTTTTCATGGCTGAGTCTTCAGTACTTCACCATCGCTACCGTATTTTGGCTAAATGTTATTTGTTATGACATGACTTTGGCAATAACCAAGTTCCGTTGGATAACTGGAGCCGGACAGCATGACAATATTGATGAGAATCGTAAGATTTTTATTTATGGACTGTTTGCCTGGGGAGGCTCTTTCTTGCCGGTGATCCTTGCCGGTCTCTGTGATTACATTCCTTCGGTACCGAAAGACTTTATTCTTAAACCGAATTACTTAAAGTTTCGTGACGGACCAAGCCCTATTGTAAATCTGTATTTTTTTCTCGTACCCGCGTTTACTTTGCTGCTAAACAATATTTTGTTTATTTACACAACATTCAAAATAATCAAGATTCAACGCAGCACTCAGATCGCGACGTCCAATCAGAAAAATTTATTGAAAAAAAAATACTTTTTGTTTCTGAGATTGTATTTACTGATGGGCGCGCCCTGGTTCTTCGGAATGGTACTCGCGTGTTTGAATAAACTTGTTTTACTTAAAACATGTCGGCTAATACAGCCTTCGCTGTGGCTTCTGATACTCGCGACTCACAAATACGTCATTACTAAAATAAAATCCTTGTCTGCTAGTTACAAGCGCAGAAAATGTAGCGTCACAACTATCAGCGCTTAATTTACCAGCAAGTGGAAATCATATTTTAGTGATAAGTGGCAAAGTGGAAAAATCATTTTTATGATAAAATGTACATTACGAGTAAAGATTGAGAAATACAAAGACTGAATATTTTATAATAAACGTGCATTAATTAGCACTTTAGTATATTTTATACATTTATGTGAATAAGTACTCCGGGATATCCAGTACTATTTATAAAGTCTTGTTGGCAAGTGATATTGAAGTTGTGGTTTAAATTTCCGTTATGCAACTCACATTCTGTGGAATCCCCGCCGATGAAACTTGTTTTGTTGTTAAAAGAAAAATATATAATTATTATAAATGCAATATTGTACTTTTTAATTCTACTCATGTGTAAAAAAAAATAATTATTGCTTATATATATATATACATACATAAATATGTATAGTCAAATGTATTGTAAGGATTTAAGATTTTTTATAAGTGATGAATAATTGTGGTTAAATATTTTTTTTTCCTGTTAGATATTTACAATTTCTATTTACGGGAATGAAAAGGATTGAATGAGCCCCCAGAAATTTGGACTACCCAAAATTTGTTAAAAAACATATTCAAAATTCATAATTAAAAATATTCCATATTGATAAGAATTTTATATTTCATAGCAGTCCATTATGCCCCAAATTTTGATTTTTTTAAAGCTGATACTGCATAAGCATTTGGTGGCCAAAAAAAAAATATCACACTATTGTTATTTTTTTCTTAGGGGCTCATTTTGATCCCCATTCCCTTTTTTTAAAATTAGTCTGTGATAATGACGTCTCAATTGAGGAATTAAAAAAATGTTGTGACATATATAATGTAGTAGTATAACAGTCTGTAGTAATAATAAATTAATAATTATTGAGAAATAAGTGAATTTATGGTTGATTTGAATTAATCAATGGTTGGTTATTTAAATTTACAGGTTTGTATGCAATAATTGATAATTGATAATGTATGTTTATTAGTGCATTTTGATAAGTCAATTGCTGATTGATTGTCAGCCAGTGTCAACTCACGTTCGATCAATCAATAGCTAAGCGGATTAATACAACTACGCATTCCATCGATGACAAACTAGGATTACAGATTTTTATTGTAATTTTGTATTTCCTAAAATTATAAAAAAAAATTTTTTGTTGACACAACAATCAGTTAGAGAATAACAAGACTGATCGTAAGGTAGATTTAAACTGTAAACTAACAATCCACAAATTTATTATTAAAATTATGACACTGACGAATGACTAATGCTGGGTATTACCGCAAGTACTAATACTAGATCCAAACAATAAAATAAATAAAGACTATTGTCTGCTTATATTTATTTATGTGATTACTGATTGCCTGTATGATAGATAAATTCAGGGATTTATTGCTTGAATTAGTGTCGTGTTAATATAAATAATGTAATATAATGATATAATATAAATACGGCTTGAATGACACTCGACTTGGAGTTTTTACTGAATTAAATTAATCTCGATAGAACCCTGGGGATATTATATTAAATGTTCATTGATATGTCTAACGTAATGCACATTGTAGCGATACCAGCCCGTCTACTTGTCGACGGAACCGTCAGTTCCCCTTTCTGACTATCATTGACGTACAGCATCCCCCTATCATATCGTCTTCGTGGACAGCAAACTGTTCTTCTCTTCCTCGACCCCTCTGCAATCATATGATGAAATCATAATTTCATTTATTGGCCATTCTTACTCGCCATTAAAATATAATCATAATCATGTATCGTAAATGAACGGTGAGGAGAAAAATTTTTTCAAAATACATTCAATTATTTTTTTTTCTCTTAATTAGAATAATTAAAAAAAAAAAAAACATAATTATTCCATCGTTAATCAATTAATAAAAAATCCAAACGAAGCATTTTATATTAATAAAAATTATTTCCTGAGTATTTAAGGCAGTAATTTAAAATAATTTACTATGCAGAGATTTATTAATTTTTTATATTAATTTTTAATATATTTGAGGTAATTATTATTTAAATAACAGTAAATGAGTAATGAACGGCGGAGCTAATTTTAATCCGAAAGTAATCAAACAAAATATTACAACAGATAATTATTTACCGAGCATTAACAATTATTGTTCCAAATGTAGATACTAAAAAAATAATAATGTGTATTTTATTTAATGTCAATACAATTATTGTTATTGTAATCATTAGTATGTATTTATTTTTATTTTTGGGCTTGTAAACTCAGCGTTAATTTTAAAAATGTAAATTTTTATTGAGTGGAATTGAATCGAGGCTGGAAAGCCATTCAACGCTCACAAGTTCCTGTCGTTATCTGGTTTATGTAAATCAAGTAATTTAGTGTAACAACGTCCAACCTCGGTATTTTATGAGAAAGTCGAGTAAAATACAAACCGATTTAAGGTTCACAATTGTCCATATACATATATATATATTTCTATACAACTGACAAGCCAGTGGTTGACTTATTTAGATGCTAATTTAGTTAATACTCTTGTTTATATTAATTCGATTTAAATTTTAACAACTACGCCTACTGACCTACTTAAATAATCACAATAATTTTACTATACGTAATTTTAGTTCTGTGCTCAGGTATTATTTACTCAAGAATTATTTTCCAAATTTTAAAACCGTCTGATCGCTAACCAGTTAAAAAAAAACAAATCAAAGTCTAAATTAGTGACAGAAAATTATAAGATGAAAAGTATATAACTGTTTTACACATTCCATACAATTCTCTAGATCTTTGTGGAGTTTAAAAAATTAATTATAAAAAAAAAAAACCTACTGTTCGATAGTGATAGTTATGATTGATATTTTTTAGTCGCTATTATTATAAAATATATGACTTTGTCGTGATTAAAATTAAAATAAAAGATTTAGTCGTGATATTTATCTTGACTGGTTAGAAGCATTTTAATAAACACCAAAGAATGTTGAGCATTTCTGATCCGTGGTATTCACGCGGACAAAGTACTCCAGATTGTTGAATACCGGTGTGAGAGAGGCACCGATGAGGCCGCAAATGAATATTCAGCGAATGCTAAGCAACGAGGACAAACTTTCCGAGCATAAGCTGCAAGTAGAAGCTTTGAAAATAGGAGCAGAGTAGCATTGATTTCCGTTCTATTCGTTGATGGTACGAACAAAAGAATTGGCTTTGGGTCAAACTCGTACGGATAACAACTAAAATATGTACAAGCGATTAATCTTGGAGAAGTCTCTCTTCTATTTATGTATCCCATCAAAAGTATGAAGACTGTCGTGTGCATGTTATAATACGGATAGCACTTAAGGGGATGCTTGTTCAACCAAGAATTTAGGGCCATTCGGGAATATTGACTCGCTGAATAATTATAAGTCGTGACATCTAAAATCCGCCAAGTCTAGTAACATCCCTCTCCCCCACACACCCAGTTTACTTGAAATACTACGTGATTTTGCGTTGTCATGGATTCCTTTCGACTATATCACCACCAACACCTATATATATGTATATACATATATTTACAATACAGAGAGAGCATAATACGGTGCATCGTTTTGCATCCACAGCCACTTATTGCGGCCTTTTACCTTAATGGATGAAACGCGTTTTCTCTGATACCTGAGTACTAAACCCCGATACCTCGCTGTGCACTCTAATTAAATTCCTTTTCCCTCTTCATCCTATATACCGAACAAAGTCTTTGGGTTCGCGACATTTTAGAATAAGGAATTCCCATTTATAATGAGCCAACCAGCCAACTTACAGAAGCTCACGCTCTATAAATACTAGTTTAGCTTCTATAAATCAGACTAGGGTTCTCAAAATTTGTCCTAATTAAATTTTAGCTTTTTTTTTTATTTTCACTCATAAATTAACACACATTTAATAACATAAATTATATTATATATAAAATAAATCAATATCAATTAGTTTTTTCACAATCGGCAACCTGAGTCGTGTAAAAACCGAGTCTGTCGACAAATATTTTAATTAAATTTATATTTATTGTATTATTCCACGCAGTGTTTTCCTCAGTTCAGCTCTTTCTTCATATATTTTTACGTCACATAAATACTTTCTTTAAAAATAAAAATATTTTTTTATTATGTTAATATATATAATTAAATTACATTAAAAATATAATGCCAAATAAATCGTAAGTTATTAATTATGAAATACAAACATTAAGAAGCCGATAAAAATATTACAGGTTATCATTTTTTAATAAATAAATCACTGGATAAATTGATTATTATTTTTATCAAAATAAATACCAGTTTATGTAGACATTCAAACTCATGTAAAGATATATATATATACAACCCACCTATACAGTCGTCGATAAAATATCGATCGTTAAAATAAAAAAAGTGTCGGATGATCGGTGAACAATAGTACGTACAGGAAATTAATCTACGAGTAGTGTCGTCCGTCGAATGTCGGCGGCATTCAAAATCCAATCAAGCTTTACCCTCATCCTCATCTTCATTCTCACTCTCACTCGCACTCAGTCTCTATCTCTGTTTACCTCAACTCTGTTAAGGATAAATTCCGCGAGACGTCGAAATAGTCTGAAGATCAGGCTTCTGCTTTCCAGTTATTGCTGGAAGACTAAGACTAGTCTAGTCAAGTGAAAGCAGCCAAACTCAAATATCTCGAGCAGCTTCTATTTAATTCCACACACACGTATTACTTAAACTGTTGGCACGGTAAATGGATCAAACCGTGAACAAGTTAGATAATAGGAGGACAAAGTATGCCAAGGTGTTTAAGACGCGAGGGAAGACCCAACCTGGTATAAGTACTTGTGTAAGATAAGTTTACGGTGCAAGAAGGATAATGAAAGCAATCTGCTCATCTGCTTCTGGTCTCTGCTATGTCTCAAGCTTCTTTCCTCCTTCAACCGCGACGATTAATCTTCAGGATCTGCAAAGGCTTATGTCTGTTTTACACGTGTTCTACCCCTTTGTTTTTTTTTCTTACGCTTACATGGCTTCGACATTTTTATGGTTAATTACGTGACCCAGTATCTTTTATCAAAATTTCTAAAAGTTCATTTTGCCCTGCCAAATTTCATAATCTCCCACCCGTGAAAAAAAAAGTTAGATCTGACATATTATCGTAAAATCTGGTCATATCTCGTCAAGTCTATATTTTTAACGGACAATCATTTTATAAATGTTCAATTAGTGACTTACTAATTGCTATTTGTAATAGCTTTTCTATTTAATTTATTAATAAAAGCAATAAAAGATAACTACCGTTCATATATGTAAGCTATTATAAATATTATCTTATCTATTAAATATATTGAATAGCAATTGCAGTGCGTTAACGATTAAATTGCCATCAGCACAATTTATCACCGCAACAAAATGTACAGTCATGATCTCGGATAAAATAACTAACCTAGGCGCCAAGTAATTTAGATATAGATATAATACAAATAGTATGACTAGCTTTGCTTTAGATTCAAGATACATGTGTATCAAGCTAAACACGAGTTTATATTCGCTAAAAAATCAAAGATCAAAGCGCTAAACTATCAAAAAAAATAAAATAAAAAAAAAATATTTATCAGTCTGCAAAATGATAAAAATTATCTTGAGAATTTACTCTTTTATTTATTTAACTAAATTAAGTTGTCCAGTAATGGAAATATTAATGTGATAATTTAGATGGCGGCGAGTTAAATAAATATAACATGTTTTTAACACGCTATCAATAAAGTTGTATGGAGAAAATAGGTTGATACTAGTGTTGCTAGTAGTTTACCTATGAGAAGGATTTGCACGCAATTCCGCAATTCATATAGTCTGAAACATTAGCAACGAGCGAACGATGTTGAGCATCCATTATCTCATCTGGTTTAGTGATTGCCCATATAACATATTGCTTCATTTTCATCTTCACTTATATATATTATACATATATACCTCTTCGGTAAAGTACAAACTAATGTAAACATGAATATTCATTTCCGTGTTGATGGAGATGAGCTTTCACTTTTGATTTAAATCTGTAAAGACAGGCAAGGTGTTTTTAAAATGTCAGAAGATCAATTAATAAATAAATAAATGCATCCTATCTTCATAAATATTTATTATACATTCATAAAAAAAAAATACATCTAAATAATCATTTAATGTAAAGCAGAAGTAAATAGGTAAAAAAAATTTAATAAAAATTTTTTACAAAAATAAATAAAATTCGTAAATTAAAAAATCATAATCTATGAATTTTTTTCGCACGCAGTAGGAAATGAAATTGTTTCGAGTGATTGACTCAAATGAAGAAATGAATTGGAAAGTATTTTTCATTTTACAATAGCACCTGTGCCAGTGGTAACTGAATAAGCTGAAGCAAGAGCTGAATAAAAATAATAATAAAAATAATAGTAAGATATTCTTCAGAACATCTCATTTATTTGGGATATATTCCAACGAGTAGCAGACTTTATCTCGAGTCTGAAACTTATTTTTCTTACTCCGCTGTCTCATAACGCGATTGTCGGTCTCGGAGGCTCGAGATACTTTCAGACTCGATCAGATTACCCGAGGATAATAGTTGCTGTGATAAAATCGGTGGGTATGTGAGCAGAGGTAAGAAGCAAGAGTAAGTGTGTGATGAAGATTAAGAGTAAGAATAAGTGGGAGAGCTGAGCGAAACGTAAGAATTATAAAGACACATGAGATATAGTTGAGAGGTGAGAAGAAGGAGCGACCTTAATTCGGGGTATAAGGACAGGCGTAAGAACCTAATAACCTTCTCGTTAACTCGAGTGATTAAAGACCGTATGAAACCGCTTGTCCGCCTTTCCCTTCAGTCACGCTTTACTTCCACCACCTTCTTCGCTATCTTCTATATTACGCTTTATCTCCTCTCGATGACACGATCTTTTTTCCCGGATTAATAAACGCCACTTTAAGAATAATATTTTTAACAAAATATTTTTTTGTTCCTTAGCTAACGGCTCGGAGAATACCCTTCTCAATAAAAGCCTCATCGTAAATCAATATAAAAGTTATGTGTTTTATGTTTAAAATAAAATATTAAAAAAACAAAACAAAGACGTAGGATATGCAAACATGTGTGAACAAATGTTGATCAAGCACGAGCCTACTCGTCGGTGGTATTCGAGAAAAAAACATTCGGAAGTCTATTAAAAGATTAAACGCACAAGGTTCAGTATATAGTATATATATAAGTATGTATATACATTTCGAACTCAATACAAGTTTTAAAAAAATATTTTCTGTACTACTCTTACCACTACAAAAACTACTGCGAAGCAAGTTAATACACCGCCTTCGTAGAAATGTCACTCCCTGGTTATTTTAATTTTTACTGTATGGTACTGCTGTGTAATCATAGTGAAGCTGACGAGGGCGCCGAAAGAAATATTATCGCCCAGCAGAATTAGTACACAACGAGCAAAGAAACCGAATTTTCTACACACCTAAAACATTTAAACTGCAGTATACAAACAAACTAATCCTTCCTCAAATCGTATATTTATATATCATTCAGACGTTTATATTAATTTTTATTCTATATAACGTACGCCGTTAACACTAAACATGCGTTATCATTGAAAACACATGTTTTTTTAAATACCATCGGTATATGTTTCGTCAATTAGATTTTTTTTTTACATAAAATATTATTTATCTTTCCATATACACGTCATAACGGTAATTAAATGTACTATAATATTAATTGAGTTATTAGTAACTGAAAGAAAAAATTATAATTTTATGTTTGTGATCAGCGTCTCAGTTTGTAAGTAATGGACTCGTAAATTTTTAATCTGTCTAGTGAATCTTTATTATAATAAAACTTAATTTTTTCTCTTATTAATATATAACTTCCGCGATGATGATTTACGAGTAAAGTTTACTGGGTTTATCGCCACTGAACCAAACCCTTTTCGTCAGAGCGATAGAATAAGATTTAGTAGGACTTCCGTGAGTGAGAATCTCTCAGCCTAACGAATCGGAAGCCAAGCACGATCCATTTTCCAGTTCCCCTATATTGTGTGTGCATTACTATTATATATCTATATATATTATACATGTACAATGACGTAGTGTGTGGCATTGCGAACATATCGAGGTGCGTCTTCCATTCGTTATAGCGCCATTAAGAGCAGCCTCCTCTGTAGATTTATATTCGTGTAGATATACAGTGAAGTAAAGCAGCGCAGAACTTTGCGTCAACCCGAAAACTTGGTTGCTATCAACGAGGGCAACCCTTTAAACGTGAATTTTAATCTCACAGTCCTTATCATTCCCCTCATGCGGGGCATCCTCGATGGCGTTCTCGATGTTCGTTAGCGTTAGGGCTCCCGAGTTCGCTAAAATTCTATATGTACCGACAGATCGTTTGGGATTAATGACACACAGACAATAACCCTACACAAGAGCTCACTCGAACGTGAGGAGTTTTAAAATCGTTAAAAAATAAAAACCTGTCGAGACTTAGTGAGGCGCCTTGGGCAAAATAATACAATGGAAATTATTCTACAAGTACTATCGATAGTCATTCTCTCACTATCACTATTACTATTATTGTTGTTATTGTCGTTACTATTGGACAAGTTATATGACTTTTTGTTTACTCCCTTGGGAAAAAATGTATAGCGTAACACAAACTAGTGCATCAGCTCACTAATGGCGATGCCATATAAATACGAGCTCTAAGCGACAGCAGTTGACCGTACTCAGGACAGAAACTATTCACTCACTCCAGTCTTTGGCCCCTAACGTCCCAGCCACAAAATAGACTAACTGGCGCGTCTTAGACAGACCGCGATTTGCATATTCAAAGGCCGTGAATCCTTGCTGGTAGTTGCTGGGTAGCTCTCGGGGGTAGTTTGTTAAAGCAACCAATTTCTACTGTTCATTAGCCACCGGGAACACTGTTGTCTACCCTTATTTCACTCGCTGGTGGATATACGATCCACGATTCTATACACGAAGATTACGTATGTAATAAAACTGTGAGAATTTGCCGGCTTATCGCTGTACAATCGGAAACTTTGGTGACGTGTAACTTTGGGGCCGTAACTCTTGTTCGCATAAATGGAAACAGTGCCGCGGCAAGTGACGAGTGTAAGTGTTAGTGAGTTAATCCCGAGTGGGTGATACGAATAGGAGGCAATGTTAAAATACATACGAATACAGAAGTGAAGGTAGGATGAATGAGAGTGAAAAAAAAAAAAAAGTTTTAAATTGTCAAACTGTCTTGACGACGTCTAGATGGATAATGCATAAAGTCAGCCGTGGACGGTCTCTGGATATTCATTATGCAAGACAGTCACGGGTTGGTTCGAATTACGCCCGACGAAGGAGCCATTTTGACACGAAACTTTCGTCGAGCAAACCGCCCGGAACGAATACATTAAAACACTGCAGAGCACACAAACATGCGACAGTCGTTGCGGTAGTTTAGTACGCCTAGTTGCACTTGGCCTCATGTACTCGATATATAGAGCATAAGAGTGTGTAAAATCTACGACACACACATCTATCATCCATTCATATATCTATATATATATATATATATATATATTAGTTTAATAGTTTCTTCCTGAATAATGCATCAACTGGGTATATTTGCATCAAACTTGAAGCAGTTGCCCAGCTACATTTCTCCAACACTCTCATCGCGAATTCTCCTTTTCACTTTTCTTACTCTCATTCTCACTCGGTCTTATATACGTTCCCTGTGTTATGTTGTTCTCCCTTAGCCGTCGTCGAATAAATGATAATTTTATTGCCCGGGCCCAAGGCGCTCGATGAGACACCGACTAGTCTATACGGGGAACTTGTTCGCTGAAAAAGCCCCATTTAACCTCATATCCTTAGGACGTGGACTTGAAATAACAATGTATTATTACCGCGACCTCCCACGTTCACGGGTCTAGACTTTACGTGAGAATAATAACATTTTTCTGCTCTTCCCGGTATTATTTTTATCATCTTGACTCCCTTCGCTGATATTAATAATAATAAGTGAGAGTGAGGAAAGTTTCATCGAGTGAAAGTGCTGAAAGTTGCTGATTTTATAACATATTTAAAACCTCGTTATTTTTTTTAGTACCAGCTGCGTCGACTTTAAAAGCCCTCGTGACGTTCAAGGAACTGCAGATGCGGTTGTTTGAATTTTTCGTTCGGTTGATTGCCCGCGAGGGATGAAAGATTATCATTTGAAGAATCCCCTTGGATAATTTTCATCTAACGAAAATCGTCGGCCCGTAAAAGAGTGTGTGTTGTTTATTAAACGTTCGCTTCGATTCGCTTCACACTCAAGATCTTAAGCAACATACGAAAAAATAATTTTAAAATATTTTTCAGTCGCTTGTTCACCCTCCAAGACAAGCCGTCGCTCATCACTCATCACTAGACATACAACAATTGCAATATAATTAATATCATCAATCATAAATTATTGTCTTCGAATAATTAGATAATTAAGAGGATGAATAGTAATAGACCGATAAGCATATCTTGCCCCAACGATGAAGGGATACGTGTAGTTAATTCATTATCGTCTCTCGGGACGCCCTGCAGTGCAGTACACAAGGCTCTCAGATCACCGTTGCATGCACCAACAGTACATGAGGGGGTTGATTGCTATGACTCACCCTTTTCCCTTACATATCACGAGATGAGAATTATTTCTTAACAACCACGCTTTCACAACCACTATTCAAAACTCTAAAATCACCGTCACCATCATCATCATACAGTCAAGGGTGAACGATCTCTATAAATTGGTCATTCATTCGCCTTAGGGTTTTTTACTCTCATATATTTTTTCATTATTTTTTTATATCATCCGTATATTCCTTACATATATACGTATATAAATATAGATATAAATAAAGTTGGTTCAATTTCCGCTCGTATCGCTCAATATAAATACGGATGCACATACATTTGTAATTGTTTTTTCCAGTTTATTATTTATTGATTTATCGATTTAAACATATATATTATCTATCTATATATATACATAAGAGTTTATGTTTATTTTATTTTATTTCTTTGTTTTCGTTTCTTTGGTTGATTGATTGCGTTGTTGGCTGCACGTTATATGTTATTGAAATAAAATATCCACAAAGTATCACGTGTGTAATTAGTAAAAAAAATATAAGCTCAGGCGCCTGCAATAAATTTATTCACCGGTTTTTTTAACAAGGACACTGAGGTACGATGTCAAAGCTATGGATATGTATAAACATTTAAGTATAATACATATATATGTATAGGGAAATGTGATCATGTATTGGGATATAGAGAAAAATGTGAAGCTGACTCTGGTTGCGTGTTGAGTGAGAGCCAGCTTAAGTCACGAGGAACCGAGGTGAAACGTTTATCACTGGCAAATCGCGTGACTCTACATTAGCTCATCAAAAGACCCTTACTTATAAATACATATGAAAAGAATGAACCAGCAAGTGGGAAAAGGACAAAGAGTTAGTATTTTCGATTCTTGATTCTTGATGAGCTGTATTCATAAACTCGTATTCATTATTCAACAGCCAAAAATACAATGATTTAAAGTTTTCTCGCACAGTTTATATACTCCAGTTCCTATTTTTTCGCGTAGTAGTTTATTCACCAATTTTTTTTTCTTTGTGTCTAGGCGCGTAGGCGCGGGAATGATAGAAGAGCTTGAGGCGGCGAATTGTTCTTTTATGAAATCATTAGCGTTTTTTGCTAGAAAAAATTAATTGTTCCAAGCTGACTTGTAGACTCGACATGATATTCTTCAGCTTTAGCTGAAGCGTCACTGGCAGTTTAATTTCAAATACGCCACAAAAATCTTGATCCGATGACACTTGGACATTTACTTTTTTTGTCTGGCAAATGAGTTTTCGTGTACGATTCAATTTTCATACAACACTTTGAACATTTGTCTGGACTGAGATGCTGCGAGCGCTGCTTCCAGAAATATCGGTTATCTTTTGTGTTTCGAAAAAAAAAAGTATTTTAAATTTTCAACGCACGTTTCTGTATCATATAGAGTTCATTTTTTTCGATAATATTATACTTTTCATTTCTTCCTTACTCTTTATCTATAACTATCCGATTGATTTTAATCAAAAATTTATAATGAAAATGGCCGCTGACATTTTGACCCAATTAATAATTTTTTAATTAAATCCCAGTATTAACATCTATTCTCGTATTTAAATTTTACATAGATTTAGCGAGCTGATATATGTGCAAAAATATATTTTCATTGATTCTATATTTGCAGACGAACTTTTTAATTAAAGTACCAGTGACCTATATTATTATAATATTTTTAAATACCGGTAACATCAATTATTTCACTTCCATTTTTTCAGATTATGACAACTGATCGTTTATTTTTTTTTATCCGATATTAATTTGCGCCAATTAAAGACATACATTTGAATAACTGGACTAAATTAATTTTTCTGTGATTAAGAATAAAGTTCTGCTATTTTTAAATTCTATAAAAAAATTGTATTAAATGTGTGTAGTTTATTGTTGACATGATAATGTAGTTTATGAGAATTGACGTGAATACCAAGGGCATTCCATATTGCTGTTTCGTTTTCTTATCCCACGCACAATAAAGAGACATTCTTACTGAGGTTTGTAATATATTCTACATTATTTACATCACGACGAATAAGTTACGGTGCATTTGTTACTCAATTCTTTCATGACGTTTTGTATCCTCGGGCGAACAGGTGTCAATAAATAATTTCGTAGGTTTTTATTCGAAATTTAACTTGAGCTTTGAAAAAATTAAATCAACCAGCGCGCACTTAAATTCAAACTCTTTTTATAACGTACAAGCCAATTAGAAGACGTCAATTTTTTCAAGCAAACGTCAAATCATCCAACCTGCCTTGGAAATCATTATTTCATTCTTCTGACATCCAGACATCTATTATTATTATTATTTTATTCAATTATTATTTTCTTCAATTTTTATGTCCTAGCGTTATTTTAGAAGCCTTGTCTTAAGCTTCCATAGAAAATACAGACTCAATCCAGACTCAACTCAGACTCTATTTCTTGCATGAGAATAATAAAATGTTGAGGTGAAAGTGCGTAAATCATATGAGGTAGTATAAAAGCCGGGCTATAAAAACTAGAAAAAATATTGTGTGAACACTCGAGTGTTTGTAAAAAAAAAAAAAAAAAAAAAAAAATTGTGCATAATTTATTCGTGTGATCTTGAATTAATGTTGAAATGATTCTAGTGTTAATACATATCGTGTCAAGTTTCAAGCCATAAAAGCTGAAAATCTTATTTGTGTTTCATATACATTTTCACATATATATAAGAAAATAAAATTTTTCCATATGCAGTTGTATTGCGTGTCAGTCGTGCTGCTCATAGAAAAAAATACGATGAAAAGCACAAACATGAGCATCTAACTTGTATACTTTTATATGTATACATAGATATAGTACCCAGTAAAATACTTATCTTCAACCGGTACTATTTCTTATTGCACTTGAGAGAACATCGTATGCGATTTTGCAATCACTTGAGATCTCAAAGATACTTAATCGCGAGTTTCATGTTCTTTTAAATAAACTATAAGTAGAAATTGTAATCAATATTAAAAAAAAAAAAACAAAAAAAAATAAAGACAAAAATAAAAAAAAAAAAAAAAAGAAAGAAAATGGTTGAGTAGAAAAAAACGGGTAGAAAGTAATTTTTTTTCGTAAAACGATGATAAGTAAAATTATGGGAATAATAATTCAGTGTAATTGAATTAGCAATGGGGTGGATGTAATGGCTGATATTGGCGACGCATAACGACAGACCGCACGTCGTGTTTTAGTTCGTATATCACCACAGTACGCTGAGTGCTCCCATAAATACCAAATCCTGGTAGTCGTGAGCAGCTCTCCTGCTTTCAATTCTTCAGTCCCCAGTGCTTATCCACGTAAACACAAAGTTCGTACACCCTCTTTAAAAAAATTTTTTCACCCAATTTTTTAGCGGCACAAATGTTACTTTGTCCTTTGCCTGAAGGTGGAGGCTAAATTTCACAAGCAAATTATATCGCAGATACTTAAGTAATAAGAACAAGTTAAAGAAAATTGTAGATAGACTTTTTTTTTATTATTTTCATTATTCTGTATTTCCTCGCACGTATTTCTTGTGAGGTGTTTTTTCTTTTTGAAATATGACAGCACTATACTACAGTCTAGACTCTAGACAGTGGGGAGAATTCTGCATGTCGACCACACGCTGTGTCACAACTACTCGTTTCTACAATTTATTTAGCAAAATGTCTCTTGGTCATAAGAGGCAGAAGAAACTTTTTAAATTACGCAGAGAAACAAAAAATATCAATGACATGAGATGTGTATTTTTTTTTGTCTCCCAGCATCTTGACATACGTGCGAAAATTTTGCCAAGAAAATGACTTGACGATACTCATCTCAAGTTATTTTTAACAAATTACTATTTTTATCACTGCAGACATTATTGGGCAAAGTTTTTCCGCAATAATAGCTCCAGTAGAAGATATGAAGCAGTAAGAAAAAAAGTAAAAATTGTTCGACGAACAAGTTGCTCTTCGTATTTCAAATTTTTTTTACCTCTTTCTTTCATTCTTCGGTCTATCCGCACGACAGTCTTTAAAGTCCTAGAAGACTTTCAGCTGGTGAAGGCTGATCCTTCTCACGCGGCGAGGAAAGTATTAGCGATAGCTTACTGGCAAAGTATTGATCTGTCGGATAGGTATTACCTCGCCCAGCCAGAGAGTTAAGGGAACAACGCGAGTATGCCAGGGGAGGAATATTCCTGGGACAAAGTTTCCCATGTGCGGGATGAGAGATCGACATCAGGCAAGAAGAACGAACAAGTTGAGCTGAAGAAGAAGGAGTAGAAGAAGAACAGAAAAGAACAAGTCAAAAAAGTTGGAACGCTAGCGTTTGGTTACAAAAACTTTTTGCTTTTTCTTGATGACAATCAGACAAAAACGTTTGAAATTGGGTCTCAATACTTGTTTTAGAGCTTTCAAAATATTGTAACATTTTTTTGGGCTTAGCTCTTTAGTTCCTTGTTATTGTACGGCATTGAACAGTTTAAGTTTTTAAATATAGTTTAAAAACTATCCAACAGCAAGAAATTACATTGAGAAACAGTGGTTACGTCTAACGTTAAGGGTTTTTTTTTTTTTTTTTAGCAATGGCTTGAAATTCCAGAGCAAGGAACTCCAAGACACAGGAACGCTCTAACGAAATTTCCCAAGGGACTCACAATTAGTGTAGATACTAGTTATCTCTGTTAGATACAACCTCATCTGCAGTACGTCGACTTTGGTTCATTTCCCAACAATACAGAAGCCAACTAAAGCAACTAATGACTTTGTTTCTGGTAGTGCAGTGACGAAACAGTTTTGTTTCATCTCAGATTTAAATTATCTCCATATCTCAATATGTTTTCTTTTTTGTGGCCATCGAACCCGGAGATAAGTTCCCCCGCGAGGTGAAACGACGAAAGGGTGCACAAGTATTCATAAACTTCGCTAACTCCTTTTCTCACGTATCCGCTTATTTTTGACTTATACTCTTATCCCTGACTATTATAAAGAATATATAAAGTAAAAGAGCTTCCATCAAGGCTGGAAGCTTCTGTGGCTCGTCGTAGCTAAGTTAAGTGTCGTTTGGTTGCTGCCGAATGTGTGATAAAATACCGTGGGATGGTGGTTTAATGTGCCATTTAGCTGGTGAACGGTGAATTGAACAGCAAAACCGTTAGCACTTGTTCCCCTTGTATCGTGGAAAATTATCAAACCCCGAAAGTGGCTATTTATTTAAAGGTTTCATCAAAAGACGTATTAAAAACAAGATTAACTTGGTATCACGATAGTTTAAAGAGTGTTAAGTAGTTGAGACGAAGGAATTTAACGAGTTTCATCACCCACTACACTTTCAACGAACATCTTTTAACTTTTAACCTTTAGGAAAAACATCCTGTATACAAGCGGTTCATTTACCTCGTCTGGTTTTCGTTAAGTGCCCCACGTACTTTACTGACCCGCGAGCAGAATTATTCATTTCGCGTAATTAATTTAGCCAACGTCTCAATTACTCTGCTAGCTGAAGCTGCATGAGAAGTGAGTGAGTGCAATCCCACTGGCTATTTTTCATTGCAAATGTGTTCAAAACGTCATGTATTATTAATGTACATGTCGTGATGAGTATGAATGTATAAATGTCTACTTTAAAACTAAAGGTAATAGACTGAGTACAACGTTATCATAGCCCACTTCATGTGAGTATGCATATAATGCAGTTCAAGTATCACTTGGCTGTTTTACATGACCTGACGTCAATTCTTCCTGACAACAACCCCGGTTTTACTTGTCCAAACTTGATTCATCAACTTTATACCCATGGGAATACACTATCTCGTTGATTTTCAGTCTACACTGAGTACTTTCAGCCAAAGTATCGTATTACTTGGGATAAAATGCGGTTTGCTTGGATATTAGAGGAAAGTTTGTAGATGGGAAATGTTCGCACCCTATTGTCCATACTCGTATCACGGGTTAAATGACTGCAGACATTTGCTGTGAAGCTTGCTGAACTGTCAGCTCGACAATTTTTGGTATAATCCACTTTTATACTGGCACATAAAATACTCAGGCGTCTATGGAATAACTTAAGTTTTATGACGGCTGGAACGGAAGAACTAGAATTAAATAATGGTAAGCAAGAATGAGGAGAAAGACAATAAGGAAATAATCGGTGAGGAAGATGAACGTTTAATTTTTTTGATAATAAATATTTGCTGATGCTTTCAAGGTTTGTTGTAAAACTCCTTGGATTGCTATCTGCTATCTGATGGAAATAAATTTTTGGATTGGTAGTTCTTTTTAGGCCATTTCGATATGAATCCACGTCTACATTTTCTTTTATGGGTACACAACATCCGAGCAGTTACTTTAGCATCGATACATAGCAGTAACATAACGACGAGTGAAGAAAGCGAAAGAGGGTGTAGACTAACGTAGAGAAGAACAATTCCGAGGGTGCCAAACCTGACCATCGCTCACGTCTTGTGCTCTACTACTTGGTCTCTGTCTATCTGGACTGGGATGTGCAGAAGTAATCTGTCGCCGGAGGGTTTCCAGCAGGATCGAAGAGTGAGGAAACAAGAAGAGGCAAGAGAAGGAGAAGGACACTAGGAATATCTCGCAAGCGTATAAACCTTCTCCCCCGTGGCATATTCCTTTTGGAGAAAATCCGACAGAAGGGGTTTGTAATCCAATTGTTGGCAATAAAATAATTACGTTCACTCTCTTGCTTGCTGTTGAGTATCTACACCCGCGGGCAATGTGACTCTTTCCACCGGAAATTTCAAAGGTGCCGTTTCATTTTAGTTCTCCCTTAAGTCTTCCATCGTGTCTAAAAATCATACTGAAAATATTCGTAGAAAAAAATCCATCCAACAAAAATAAAGTTATGTCAACATAATATTTTTTTGTTTTGTAGACTTTTTCTTGCTCGGTATTTTCTCTCATTCCACTGGGATAATTCGTCGTCCAAAGTGCACGTAAAATAGAAGAGCGAATGAGACAAAATGAGTTAAAAGAAAAGAAAGAGGAAGAACAAGAGAACGAAGTAGCGACAAATGTGTTGGCGGTGTACACGAACGTTGTTTCGCAGACGTAACATGGCTCGAGTACTATTGTATCGGTCCGTTGGACACGGGTTCGTGGTCTAGGATACTTTTCTGCTCCTGGAGGTTTCGATCCTCAGAGCGCGGCGTTGTGATTGGTGTGTACGTGTGTGGGATTTCAAGCAAAAGGGCATACGTGCGTGCAACGCTGCATTATTCCCTCCAACTAAGAGCTTGGTTTTGTCATCTCCCTCACAATCATGCTGTATGTACACACATACACTAGTGAGGCAGAAACCAAGAGAAGATCGAAACCACAGCGAGGTACAAGAGAGCGAGCAAGTTGCGCCACACACTCGCTAGTTGACTCGTCTGGGGAGAGTGAATACCGAGACAAGGCCGACAGTTCTCTTCCTCCAGGTTCGTCGGCAGTATAGCTCCGACTACTAGTTACCGAGGTGGTAAGGCCGTAGGGAATGTTTGCAGACGCCCAGCAACCAGGGGACGCAAGTACGTACCAAATTCTTGGATCGAGTAACCACTCTCGTCGCTTACCCCCTCATCTATACACTCAAGGCGTTCACTGGATTCTTCGAATTTCCCTTACCGGCACTTCCAATGGAAATTTGAATGAGCCAGATCACCGACGTGAAATAATTCAGAGGGCTCTTGTACACGCTGCTATTAATTTATTCTCCACCCAGCGGTATATAGATTCGTGACCAATTTCAAAATACGCCATAGATTCTTTAAATTTTTATCATCCTGCTCCCCGATTATTATTTTATATTTTTTTCTTCAACTCTACCTCATGTATATATTTAGTACCGCTGGGACTATCGATCCCGAGAATCGATGCGAGAGTGAACACAGTCCGCAGTCAAGCATAAACCAAAGTAAAGACAACTCTACTTCAATACCCGGGCGTGAGGGATTCTTTACTTGACAGATGATGCTTTCCTTTTTTTCTGAGCTTCCTACCCCAAATCTTCGATCTTGCTCTTTTTCTTCAGCTTATTTTCTGTTTTTTCTTTTTCACTAATGCATCATTGTACACCGATCTTTTTACAATACACGTATTTATGAATGCGGAAGAACAAGCGACATGTTTTACACTAACAATCGACATCATAACGATCCATCACACCCGACCATTATATTCCTTGTATCCAAAATTTTGTCACTCTGAGTCCTAGAGTGCACCAGATATCTTCTTTATTATACATGTTTTTCTGTGTATAATTCAATCATGAGACGATTCATCACACGCAGCTTATCATCCATCAATCGATCATTTACAAAAACATTATTCCAACCACCGACTCTTCTTTGATCTCAAAAGAAAGAGAAAAAACCCGAAAACAGCCGGAGACTAAAAAATAAAAATAATTGTTAATATTTTAGTTACATAACTAGGTTTGCTTGATGAGCAAACTAATAGCAAAGATTCTGTTGTGATGGAAAATTACCAAGATATCGAGTAATATAGGTGACCTATGCAAAGACCCGTGTGCACTATAATCAACTGTACAGTATAGTATGAGAGGTCTATTAGGCTTGGGGATTGCCAGGACATTATAGAGCACTATATCTACCTTATCAGATCTAATGGCAGGTACCCGCATCCAAAATGTATCGACTCCTCTGCTCTCAGCAGAATATATATAGAGTCGTATCAAAGCCCCATACCAGTTGATCAATGGTGACATTGTGGACCCCACAAAGGACCAAAGGCCAAGGGATGAACGTTTATTATACAACTGTATTAATGCGTTACTTGAATTTCTCTCTTCCATTCCAGCAGTCCTCGATTTTCTCTCCCCTTCCTTTCCTTTTCCAGTGACAAAACATTCCACTCTGAAATATACTATAACCTCATACATAGTATATCTATATTACACTTTGTTAATGTTGTATAATATTATATTAGTTCAGTGATTCAGTGACACACAGATTTTGTCTGGGTGGGTTTTTAGTGCTAAATAATTATTCAAGTGGATTAATTAACATAAAAACAATACTTTTAGCCACTCATGCGATGTAATATTTTTGTAAACATCATAAACAACGGATGTTATTGCAGCCGAGAGTCAAAAACTCAATTTTCGTCACTGCACTATTATACACTCGTCATAAATATATATGAATATATGTACACATATTATAATGTAGGCACAAGTTGAGTTGATAACAAAAGAGAATATTACGAGTCCTCTCGCACGACGAATTACTCGTGCCAACTAACGAGCATAACAACACCAGTAACAACAGTAAAATATTTGGCTAATGGTCATAATCCGAGCGTGTACGACAATAAGTTAAGTACACGCCAGTAACACTCGGCTGCCCGTCACAAACAGTCTCTCTGTTCTCATTTTCTATCTTTCTCTGCTCAGCAGAAAACGTCACCACGGGTAGCGTAAATGTACAAATTTTCGCTCCGGTTCTCTTTTACCCGGTTTTTTTTTCTTTCTTTCTTTTTTTTTTTTTTTTTTTTTTTTTGTCTAAAACCAATATATTTTACTTAAAGACATTTAAAGAATACTATATACCTCAATTCTTTTTGTTTGTACAGAAAACAAAAGATATCTTAGAGAAATAAAATCCACGCCATTAACAAAATATTTTTCAAGTATCATTCAAATCTTCATTTGATGAGAAGCTTAATTATATTCGCTCAGGTACTTTATTTAATAATCAGATAATTGGTACATCGAGTATTTTGTTTAAATTATTGCAGAGATACTTAGACAGAATCACGAATTGTTTATCTTAATAAGGTATTACACGTCTACTTTGGTGAAGAGTTTGTCTAGTTGATGCTAATTAGACAAATTCTATAAACCAACTGCATAATGTTCGAGATTACGATTGTTTGGAACTCAATGGGAAGTACAAACTAATGAGCAGTAAAGAGCTTATGAAGTTTGAAGTGAATTTTAAAGAGGCAAGTTTTATTTTCCTAGAGGGCGTATTGTAAGAAACTATATAAGATTGTAGGTGGTTTGTAGGAAATATCAAACGATAGAATGAACAATCGAGCGGGAGAAATAAATAAGTTGATGGTATCAAACAAGTTTAAGTTAGAAAGTTTACTTTTCCAGACGGTGCACATACCATCTTACTATCGTTTTGGGCTATCAGAAACAGTTTGCAACTCGGCATGCCGAGTACATCACGAAGCTACTGAGCCCAGGCACCTGGATACGTATTAGGGTGTGTAACTTCAGTTTCAGCTGTACTTACTAAACCAAACCAGAGTCCTCGCTCTTGCTTTCTTCTCTTATTCTCTTTTCTTCAGTGCTCTGATCTAAACTAACGTTAATCTCTGTAAAGTTGAGTAATTAGGAGTTAAGTACAAGTCCCTGGTGTATGTCAGTTTCCTTATGGTGAACCTGTAATATCCTAATTTGATAATAATTTCGGGTGTGCATTTCCGTATCATCTTATCATCGTTTTATATCTTTAGTAATTCAATTATACTTACTTTGATAATTATATTAACAACAATAATAATAATCATTCATGAGATAATGTGATATTTAAAGGAATTTATTTGGTAATTTTGAATAGTTATTATTGTGGTATGCAGATGGTAAAACGCATACGTATGTAATAAAATAGTGAGAACTTAATATTTTTCCAATGCAGTACAATATTTTATTTTTTTGTTGCTATGGAGGATGACAGGTCGTGTCACAGACTATGAGCTTTGCACATCGATCCAAAAACTTGTCATATAGAAGAATAAATATAGAATTTAACCGACGAATTACACCAACTGTACTTATTCTGATCGATCACGCATTTATAGCTGAGCTTTATTTTAGAAATAAACTGAATCATTTATAAGCTGTATGTCGGGATATCATAATTTATTATTCCTCAACTTATTCTTCTAACTAAAGTATAAGTGACATATTATTAAATTATATCTTGTAATACTTGCACACATTTCAATGAATATAATTATGTCTATTTTAATTAACATGTTATAAAACTTATTTTCAACCATAAAATTCATTTAAAATAAATTTCAACTCATATTTCTGGTACATACTATTTTATCTCATATATATTTCATGAACAAGTTATTTATATAAAATGCTACTGCAAAAAAATACTGAGAAGTACGAATTCAAATTAATTTTGACATCAAGATAGAATTTTGTTTCTATATATGCATTAATAAATATACGAGCATTTATAATTTAGAAATACTACACTGAATGTACAAGTAATTAAGACCCGCGAGTAGTAAACGAGCGAATCGTGCAGACGACAATCATGAACCTGGAACGTGATGCTGATCATTTTCACCAGATATCTATTTAATATCGGGTCTAACCAAACTAATTAAATATCATCGTCTGGGAATTTAATTGTCTGATAATAAAATAATAATAACAAGGTAGTTTGTTTTCGAGGCATGTGGCATCAGTCGTCATTAAAAAAGAATTGAATGATAAAAAATAAATTGAATCAAACCGCGGAAGCGATCGATCAAATGTAGTCAGTAGAACAGAAGATTGAAAAAAACTACTGGCACGCGTGGAGGAAATCGAGTTTGGTTGACCGTACGAACTACAAACAATAGGCCATCAGGTGATCCATCACAGGAAAGTCATCGGGAAGGGTTTAACTTGAGAGCACCCATCAGCCACACCCATAAGTGTAAAATAGAGGGAAGCTACTCTGCAGCTGGCACGCGCTGCTTTGATCGTATCCTCGCGAGTGTGTATTTTATTTTAGTTTTTTTACTCATTCATTATTATTATTACCGTTTGATTCTTTGAAAGGAGTAATTTCTGGCTGTAACTTAATATCATTCACCGTGCGAGGTAAAATGAAACGGCTGAAACGAAGGGCGTGGAAATTGGGTACTTTGCAAAGACACGTTTTGTCCAAGAGGTGTACGCCCATTAAATTTCCCCGGAACCACTCTCGGCGACGTGTCCCAACCAATTTGGTGACCGCCCAAGTCTACAGACTATTAATTACCCAAAAATCTTATGCCTGCCCGTAACCCTGACGTACTTCGTCGTCATTTGTTTTTGTAATTGTGTCTACATGCACAGTGCCTAATAACAAGTGAACAAAAAAAAAATTAATTTTAGATTAATGTGGGCTGCTATACATTTATATAAAGTTATCTCTGAGAGACCAGTGTCACCGATGAGTTTAATTTAGCAAAGTTTCTTCTGAGCTCTGAGCAGGTGGAATAAGACGCGAGAAACGCTACACTTAGTTATACACCGTAAGCTTTGGCTGATGTATGGCGGCTTACCGGCAGAGCCCGAGAGAACACCAGCCAGAGAAAAGCTCCTTCAAGGTGGCTAAGTATATATATATATAGTTACATTCTGAATGAAGAACATGCGAACAGATATTCCTCTCTTTGTTTTTTTCATCCCTTACTACTTTCTCTGCTCATCTTTTTCATTCCGTGAACGAATAACATACGGTCGCGAGCCTTTGGCTGGTATCCTCAAAATTAGGTTACTCTGAATTGCCAAGAGCCGGCATTTGCTCATCCGTTAAGCATTTCATAGTCGGCAGAACAGACGATATTTTTCACCAAAGTGCCGCTACCGAGTTTTATTCCGACATAAGGAGTTTGAGATAAAAAACCGACGGGTTCCTCCAATTTTGCACCTTACGTTACCCGTTAAATTCCCAGGTGTATGAATTCCCCCAGGCTTTACAAGCACTTATCATTTTGTCTTTCCTCTTGCCTTTATCCCGTTGGACGATGAAAGTATTACTTTGCACAATAATAGTATGAATCAGACAAAATGGTTTGCAAGGCGGAAGTCGTATCCCACATTTTACTCTTTCTTTTTTTCTTTTACACTTGGAGGACAAATCTCCCATCCCTTTCTTCTCATTCTTTCTTCCAATTCTATCTCCAGCAGTCTTGCGAGTTTCCTACTCATATCAACGCGAGTTCTTCGGCTGATGCATATATTCCCATAGCGCACGAAAAGGAGCAAAGATACAGCGATTTCAAATGGGAATTACAACTTGCTCACATGAATCGTTCCAAATAAAGTTTACTGGCAAACAGCCACCTCGTAGTTTCACTACTGCTCGCTTTTAGGTCGAAACAATACGGTTCCTTGGTATTTCATTTCGCGTATTTACCGTCTCGACGTATCCGCTTAACGACAACTCGGAAATTTTTACTCGATAAATATGTTATTTTGTCATTTATATAAATAAAAATATAAATGACATTAATGTTTAAAAGTTTCTTCAGTAACCTACTAAAATTTTTACATCCATTTCTGAATAAAAATATCCATTGATCAACCAACTCTTACCATCTTCCAACACAAGCTATTCAATTTCCCCAATAATATAATTCAAAAACTCAAAACTTGAGTCATTTTAAAAAAATTAAAAATTTATCACAGTCATGATCAGTTTAAATTTAATACCAGAAATAACCTAAAAGAAAATTCAAACCTCCTGTAAATGACAATCGTGAAAATTTAAACATAACTTTTATATTTTTCCGTCTGAAAATCCCATGCATACATTTAATATAATCGAATGAATCCTCCCCTTATTCTAGAATCTATAAAGCATCAGAACTCTCGAAAGTGCAAATAATGAACGGCATCTGGAAACGACAGTCAGACAGATTGTCATGACAAGGGATTCTGCGTAGAGCATTCTCTGATGCCAGGATAGTTTTAGACGCACATTTACCTATTCATTCGGGTGTAATGTTTACTTGAACGTAACAGACACGCACAGGACAAATTAAACATAAATTCATAAAAGTCCAAAAGTTGATGCACACATTTACAGTGATGTGGATTTATGCGTATTGGTTCCTGCTACTGTTGCTGTAGATATCTGCAACTGAAATGCATACTCAGCATACGTATGAATGAATTTTGAAATTTACCTAATTGATCTGCTAGGGATTGTAGCTACCTACTATATCCCACTATATGTACCCAGTTTTCATTAATGTGAATCAGACATCCGCGCAATTGTCGAGGATTTGACGGGATGAATTTACGAGTCGCGGTGGGTAATCTCATTTGACATAAAGCTTTAAATAGAACGACAACGAGTAAGGCATACAAGGATATAGCTGGATGTGTACATGGATGGATCTCTATGATGAGGGTATGCTACCCAGAATTAAAGGGTGCGTATGCTGCGTGGGTGATAACTCGGCTAGTCATATATATCTCATGGAAATTCTCTGATACGTCCTTCGTTAATGTGGTATTTCGTGGTTACCTAGACACTCCACGTATAATAATTATGATTTTGATTTATTCTCATCATCTTCAGATCTTTACCAACACGGACTAACTTGCAAAATATTTTCCGCGGTATCGAATTAATAAGAACACGAATACACACTCGGATTTGAATAATTCGATAAATGACTTATTCCCACGGATACTCCTTTGGGAGAAGATAATTAAATTTCCATTGCGGAAAGTGGTTCCTCCGGAGTTTCCTCCTTACAAATTGACATCTGAAGGGAATAATTGAATATTTCCCCGAGGGATAAGACATAAGATCTCCAAAGGAAAATCATCGTCCGAAAATATATTTCTTTGAAATAGACGTGGAGATAAAACCAGCCGAGGTTGATTAAATCATCTTTTCGTTGAATTAATTATTAACTCGGAAAACATAAAATTTAATAACAGACTCTATTTTTAAATTTATTTTTGTTCATTTTTTTTTTGTTTTCAATAAAGATACTGTTGAATGAAAATAACTTAAATATTCAAAAGCAAGTTCTTTAAATGCCGGATGTTAAAGTGTAGTCTTCATGAGTCTGATGAATAATACAGTCTCAGCTTCAGTCTTAAAGTCTATTTTAACTCATTCAGTGAAAGGGAAATTTTATTGATCCTCCGACCTCTTACATATTCAAATTATACTCAGCCATCGCGACGGACTTTGAATGGCGCTTGATTCAAAGTTTTAACTCCTCGCGGACCTCTGACTTGAGTGACACGAAAACTTTTGTCTCTCGATATCTTTGCACCTCAGCTTCATTCGTCTATGCTGAGAACCCTGACTTTAAATATTCGGCAATTAGTTGCTCTTTGTAAAAATTAAACTCCGTAATTCTGACTATCCCACCGAAATTTCGGTCTCGCCAACTCTAATTAATAAATATAATAATTAATCTAAAAAAAAAAAATTTACTATTTCAAAATAAATTCAATAGAATTAAATCTTAATTAGATTGTATTTTCTCCAATCATCATATCAGCATGGGGTATTTTTAACAACTAAGGGTCGGTAATTTATAAACGTAATTTCTTCAATGAGTGAAAAAAAAAATCTATAGCAGTAAAGCAAAGAGAACAAAATCAACGGAGCGAAGAGTTAGTAAAAAAATAAGGGAAGAAAAGAATAAGGTGAATGAGACTATAAAGTATAGAGAGCCCAGCTCTGGGTTTAGCGAAGCAGTATACTTTAATTCGAAAGTAAATCACGTAATCTCTCCCTTCTTCTAAACTTCTCAGACCCTAATCGAAAATCGAGCTGTCGCGCACTGAAAAAAATAAAAAAATAAAATACGGTAGTTCTTTATCTTCACCAATATCTACACTGCCTCTATATCTAAATCTCCGTCTGTATGCCCTGGTAAAGAGCCAGACATTTCCAGATTCCATTAAATGTTTCGTTGATCTAAGCCCTGCAAACAGGCCGAGAAAGACGTCGGCGCAGCCAGACAATGAAAAACAAATCGCACAAAAACGTTTGCAAATAGCGTGAGGTAGATAGTACGTGTATTTGCTGGGCAAGTTGTCCTCGTTTGGTCGTCCTGCTCACCGTTACAACCCGTATCCATTACAGAAGACGTGGGTTGACAACAGCTGCACCCGAAACTGGCGTCAAGGTTCAAACAAAAACACAATGCCGTCCTGATTTTGGTCCCTTGTCGCGCAATTCTGTCGTACATCATGCCTCTGCTCCGCGTACAACAGAAAGTAACTCCATGTAACCTTTTCAAGTGACGGTCCGTTTATTCGATCGCCCCTGAGCTCTATACTCTGCATCCTCTGTGTGTTATTGTTCGCCGGATGGCAAGGGGCTCGAGTAATAATTCAATAACTTAAATTATGGGCGTGAATTAAAAATCCATGTAACGCTCACATTTGCATATCGACCAGGGCTTTGTTGCTAATTATTTGTTGGGGTTATTTTTGATAAGTAAACACACCATAAATAATTTTCCTCAAATAAATTACTTACCGGCTTTTGGTTAACTGTTAAAATTTAAATTCAGACAGCGATTAAAACTTTTATTTCTCTTTATTTAACTTTTTTGAGAGTTATATTTGTCTTTCGGTCGACAATCCAATGTGTGCTTTGTGGTAGACTCTTGGTTGTTAAGGTGAATACTAAGCAGCATTTGACGGATTCAAGTGAGAGTTTTTATTTTATTTAAACTTAACGGTTTTACATTTTAACGATGAATAGTCAGTAAATGTGCTAAAACACGTGTATTTGTAATGTTCTGGTTAAAAAATAATATATGAATTGTCGAGTTAAATTTTTAATTATTTTTAGTTAATTTTTTCTATGGGAAATTGCTATGGGACGATGATACACAGCCCGCTGTGTTTTAGTATAAAATTAAATTGAGAAAATTGCTCTTAAATAGAGCAATCTCGTGTAATCAGTCCTCAGATTTAGGTATAGAATTGTGTTAGCGTGTAATTTTCGACGCACCGTTACCGTCCTATGTATATTCTACTCCTAGTCTATCTCTCTCGAGGTGGATTTTATGTAGGGTCTTTTCAGACGGGCATGTATTGCGAGCAGTGTACGTACTAATTTGGTTAGACAAAAAGTGAGGGCGCAGTTGTTGCTGCTGATGCTGCTTCGTAGGGGGTAAAAGGGACTTTTAGGTAAAAGCTGTACGCGCAGCACTCGGTAATGGGAAATTAGTGGCCAAGAAAATCGATTTCGTATTTCGGCGTTACGTTGCCGATCCTGTTTCATATACAAGGGTGACGAGTTACGTTTAATTTGCGAGACGTTCTTACCAGCCTTCTCTTGAGTCTTAAACATTTACTACCAGATCCTATATTTCATTAGATCTAAATCTAGAGATTCAGATCGAGTTTGCGGTCCTTGAAAAGATTCAACTTGTAATTCAACTTGTTTCTTATCAAGAATTTTTATTTCAATTCAAATTCATACAAAGAAGAGACTATTAAAATTCGCGTTAATGCAAGAGGTCGATAACTGAAAAAAATAAAACTTTTATGTCTTTCTTTCTCTGTGATTTCCGTAGAGTCTTTACTCTTCCAGTGGATTCTTTACTCTTCCAGTAGAGTCACGAGGACTCAAATCAATGAGTGTTTGAATTTTTCAGGGCACTGGTGCATGTATATCTATATCAATACCAAAGAGACAAGGAAGACGACAGCAGTCTAGTATGCTGGGCGCACGTAATTGAATGTAAATATGATCAAAAGTTTGCCGAAACTTTATGAAATATAAATGACCGAAAGTAAGAGTTTTTTTTAAACCGAGAGTATGAGTTAATGTTTTATTTGCAATTTATGCTTTATTTAGTCGATCCGTTTCGTTAAATAAACTTGACGGGCACAAGCTCCTCTCCTTGATATATATACCACTTAAATTTCAAAACTTCTCGAACCTTTGAATTGATAAAACAACTACTCTCTCTCTTTTTCTTTATCATTTTCTCTTAAGCTTCAAACAAGTGAATCTTTCCGTAATTTCAAAATTAGTAAGTTTACAAGAGCGGGGACGTTATGAGTCTGAAAATATTATTGGAGATGAATAAACTTTGCACTCAACTCAGCTGTATACATAACATCAATAAAGATTCCTGTGTGTGTGTGTGTTGTATGGAAAATTTTAGCTGGTGCTGTCAAAGGCAAAAGAAAATCAATTGACTTGGCGACGTTTTACCAGTGGGGTATATAACTATGAAAATACAGAGTGAGTGAAGCAGCCGGTCTCGAAGAGTTTACAGAAAAATGTTAAATAAAAATTTAAAAACCGTAGTACTCTTTGTGTTGAATGCAAAAGACGTCGGGATGCCGGTGCCCTCCCACTTACAACTAGTCGCTATTCAATTTTCTCTGAACGATGCATTATTCAGTACGGCATCAAGATATCTGACTGTCTCTATTTCCGGCAAAACCATGTGTAAGTAGTTTCTGGTAGTAGTTCTACAGCTAAAGCACTACTCGGCTCCTGAAGGTCTTCTGTTTACCAGCCGAGTAAATAGTTGGATGGCAATACTCTCCCAGACCCTTACTCTCGATCCTCTCGATCTCTGTCACAGTCTTCTTCTCATCACGTCTCATCTCTCGGTCCAATATTATTATTACGTACCAACGTAGTCTCGATTTACAAGAATGTGTAGCTATATTTCTGATCCCAGTCACCCAAAACTGCAAGACAGAATCTCTCAAAGTGATTATAGCTCTCACCCATTTATCCGTTTTCAATTTCATAACCCGCAGTCTGTGTGTTTAGGATTATATGCTAATGTAATTTAAATCAATTAATTACTGAGTATTTTTAGATTTTAATTATATATATATTTGATGATAATTATTAATACTGCGTAGTTAGATAAAGTTAATCATTTTAAAAAATGCTTTTATGTGCATCTAATGTTTGTTTTTTATCTCTAAAAGTTTATCGTTTTCACAATTATTTTATTTATTACTGTAACGTGTCACTATATCCTCAATGTCGATTTATACATTAAAAATCAATTTGTAATTTCGAAACAAGTTATTTACTTTGATATTTCATTTATTGGTATCAGCATCACCTTGAAATTATAATGGTATAGCTACTGATGAAAAAAATTGTTCAAAAATTTAAACGAAATTTAGTACTATAATAAAACTTCGGGTATCATTTCTCATAGGTCTTTACATATTGTCAGAAGATAAATCTTTTATTGCTTTTTTAATATATTTTATTTTTGTTTTTTAATCAAAATTTGTTTACTTTACGACGAGGTAAAATGTCGTATATAATTATATTCATGATTTTTGGTTTGACGCAATCGAATATAATTGGGCATCATGATATCATCGATGTGTACGGTATTGATCCAATTAATCAATGCGCTAATCATCGCGCTCGGGTAAGTAAATATTCACTTGTATTATACCAATAATTATTACAATAATAATAAATTATTTGTATGATATTCAATTTTTATTAAATTTAATTAATTTTTATGTTAGTGTAACATTCATCTCGATAATCCATGTTGTGACCAGGATAATAAATGCACACATATCAGATGGGCTAATGATCAATACTTATCGGCGTGTTTGAAACCTAGTATTTGTTTATTGTTATTTTTTTTTTTTTCATTAAGTTGAGATAAAAAATTCCAAAATTTCAGTAAAATATTTATTTTTTTGACCGGATAAATTAGTTGATATAATAATATGTTTTCAAAATAGAGTTTTTGAACTTACAATTAAAAAAAAAATGAACGAATTCTCTTCTATTTTTTTTTTTTCTTTAATTAATTTTTCTCTCAGTTTAAATTTTTTGAACTCCGAACATTTGTACTAAATACTATTGAATAATAAATTTCAGCAAAATTAGGAGAATCTTGCGAGCACACTTCAGAGTGTTCGGAATCAGAGTACGTAAGTTGTGACAACATTAAAAAAAAATGCGTATGTTCAACAAATTACATTGAAAAAAATAATAAATGTGCACCGCTTTTGGATGGATATTGCTGGACAGATTCTGACTGCGCAGTTAATAATTCTGTTTGCATTGGTAACCGATGCTCATGTAAGCCTTCATATGTAAGACGACTCAATTCTGAATGTTTATTAAGTGAGTTCATCTTCATAAACGAGTGATTCAAATTTTATAAATAGCCCAAAAATAGTTTTATATTTTAAGAGTATAAATATATTATTCATACTGATTTTAGCGCTATTAGGAACACCCTGTGAACTTAATGAAGATTGTGAGGCTACTGCAAATACAAGATGCATTGGTCATTGTGTTTGTCGATTAGGTTATAGAAAAAAAAATAACAAATGTGCAACATATTTAGGCAAGTATTGTCAAAATTATGAGCAATGTTGGCCCGAAAATTCAGCATGTATTAATAATTTGTGTCAATGCCAATACAAATACATTTCTTCATTTAATGATCAATGTCTACCAAGTAAGTAAATAAATATTTATATTTTAGAATGTCAGGATTGAAGATACTTATGAGCTTATGGCTAAAAAACTAAACGAATCTAGCATATGATCCCAAATCTCTACAATATAAATTACCAAAATACTAAATTAAATAACTAAAAATTGTTTTAGTACCAGTAGAAATTCCTTGCAATGATGATTACGATTGTAATCGATTATATCCAAATTCATACTCCATAGTAAAAAAATTTATTTGCGTAAGACAATACTCTGCCGAAAAACAAGGCAAGTGTCTTCCACTTCTAGAAGAATTTTGTGAAATGCGGAAACCAAATGCTTGTGCAGTCGAGGACTCTATTTGCTATAACAATAAGTGCGTATGTATCAGTGGTTTCAGAGCTAAATCCAAAGACGAATGTGTCAGGAATTAATAATTTAAAAAATTAAAATTTATACAGTCTATCTTACTCTGGGTTTCTCTAATCATTTACTAATGGAAAATAATTTCAATGTCAATAAAAATTTTTGACAAAAAAAAAATTTATTTGTTTTTTATTTCAATTTCTTTAGGTATCTCCGTTTTGTTCAAGTTTATACAATATAATTAAAGAAGAAATATTTAGTATATACTGTTATCTTATCGCTTATGTTTATTTATTTATTTATTTTTTTTTTTTTCATTACGATCAATAATAAAGTAATGAAAAATGTCAGAAACGACTAATTTATAATTTTACAGCTTACTGCGCACATTATTGCTAACATTTCTCAACTAAAGTATACATTTACGGGAAAATACTAAAATACTTGGTATACTATCTGAACTGACGCTTCAAGTATGACATCGGCGTTAATAATAATAACGTGCCTCAGGTTTACATTTCATTAGCAAAATGCAAGTTTCTCTTTCTCTGTGTCCTCGGGTGTATACCTCTAGGCTCCTCTACTAAGAGTTTGCCTATTCTTCAAATGCTTCATTAAGACGACTATAATCGCCATTAAGGCCTCTGAGAACACAAGATGTTAACTCTTCTGCTCCCTTTCTACTCAATTGTCGTTTAATGGTCTCATAATGATTACTTGCTAAATTTAAACTCATTAAAATCCCACTATAGCCATCACAATAACATTCATTACTTTATTTACCATTCTTGACAGTCATAAATAACTAAATTGAGTAAAAATTCCATAATTTCACTTAGTATTATCATCCAGATATTTTTACGGTCACTTGTTTTGCTCAATTTACTTTACGTCAGCAGTATTGACAGTTATTTTCAATACCGAGTAAATTGACTGTTTGTTTAGTCAGTCCATCGAATTTTCGTATCATAAAAATCATTGAATTAGATACACTGAAAAAATAGCTAGATTTCATAACCATTTATTTTTTTTTCAGTCACAATAATTTTTGCCGAGCTTTATTTTTCATGGAATAGTAATTTTATTATAAATCTCCTGTGTCAGACGATAAAACAATCTCTCAAGATTTTGTCCGTCACATGTCGACCGATAAACTAAATTTCAAAAGTTTACCGTATGAATAAGAAACTCAGTTCACTGTCAAGATAGTGTAAGGTACTCAAAAAACGTTTCCAAGTTAAAATAAAACTTGCTCGATAGATATGCTCGACCAAGCATTGTTCAACGTGACGAGACGAGCATCCGACTAGGTTAACGCATTGTTCATACCCAGTTACGTCTATTTATTCTAGCTTTACTAAACCTCTTTTTTTACTAGTTTTATCAAAAATTTTATTTCTCCTCCTTATCCACCTCCTTTTGGCTCCTTACACTTTTTGAAACGTTAAACTCTATTTCTTCTATACTAGGGTCTTACTAAACTCCAGTGTCGAACTCCGATTCTGGCAATCAGCGAGATGGTTTTTCGTTCGACAATCGAACTAACCCGTCTCACCCCGTCACTCCCTTTCGACTGCGATAAGAAGATGTAAATTATGCTCAACGTCTATGCCCGTTTCCGTGAAAGAAGTTTATCGTTCTTGCCACCCTACGGCGTTACAAGTGACTTATGCTTCTGAAACGTCTTCCATTTCTCCTCGAGTTTTTTTATTTTTTAAATCGCACGTCGGGTCGATTTTATCGTAGACGACCTTACGAGACTAGCACGTAAATTGGAATTTATATACCTAGTCTATTATAAATTTAAATTTAAATTATTATCTTTTTTTTCTCAATAAACCAAACGCGACTATTAGAAATTTTACAATAAATATTATAAATCAAGTTATCGAAATCGTTCGATTGATTTATTTTATCATTTTTTTATTCGTAAAAATAACCCAAGAATGGGCTGACCCGAAATGAGTGACAATATGCAACGAAAAAGTTGACGACCCGTTTCGTCGAACATCGTCATAAAGGTAAAGAATAGACGGCTTCACTCTCTCTGTCTTTCATACTGGCCTCTCCTTCTCTCTCTCTCTCGACACGCGGGTATTTATGGCCCGCGGAACATCTTCATCCATATTTAAGCGCCGTCATATAAATCAAAAGCTACAACGCCCGTCAAGAGCCCGCCCAGTCTGCAATCGACGAGACCGATCATCATCATTTTTTCTCCTTATCGCGAGCTACGATCTTCTAAAGGCTGTCGATGAGTTTTGTTTACACGTTATACGGCTCAAACTTACCCGCGTCTCATGTATGAAAAGTTATGAAAATTTAATTTGCTTCAAGTGTGTGTGTTGTGCAGTTTGTCATGCTGTGTGTACACTTGTATTTAACTAACTTTTTTTTTTTGTTCTTTTTTTCAAAATAATTACTTCTTTCGCAGAATAACGATTAATAATATAATTTAATTACATCTCGCCATAGTATGTCGTAACAAATGGCAGCTTTCACAAGTTACGATTTATCCTCTAGCTTTTATATGAACGCCCGTTGAATCGATATTATTTTATAAGATATATCACCTAAAAGTTTCCTAATATGCCGGTGTTACTCTACTGGCAATGACATAGAACGCTTACAATCGTTCGGACCCCATTATCCTTTCACGTTCCTTTACTTCATTCTATTCTAGTACGTACTATTATAGTCTATGCCATCCTATTCTATCCTGCAGACTAATAACTTCGACGTACATAAGATTCACTGGGAATTATGAATAATTGAAATTTCTAAAGATAATACTATCTATATATATACATATATGTAATTCATGTTTGTTAAATCCGTTTGTACATTGAGAGAAAAAACTGAAAAATTAAAAAAAAAATTAAATATTCTTTAAACATCATTTATAAATGTATGTATAGATATATTTAACGCAACTCAATTTTGACACGATAGCTTTAATGAAAATCTGTTATCTCACCCTCATTATTTACGATTTTAGTTTCACCGAAATTCCCTAAACAATTGAATTCCTTTCGCCCACATATATTTTACCTAGACAATCAATCGCGATTGAATATCCACCAATAAATTTAATTATTTTTACAAAATAAATCTGGATACCCATTTATTCACAAAAATACTCATTATATAAACTACAATAAAACATTAAATTATTTACGCAGCACAAATACTCACTGTATCATTAAACAGAAATTAAGCTCAGTAAACAATAATTGATATCTATAAAATTATTCGGATAATTGTTTTCGTCGCAGTATTTTTATTTTTTTTATTAAAAAAAAAAAAAAAAAAAATTAGGTCAACCAGCTGACGCATTTACAGCAAGCGGTTGCATAAGAACCCCGATAAATTTATCGGCAGTCTAATAGTCCAAGAAAAATGAGCAATATTAAAAAGAAATAGGGTTTTTTTAGGTAGCATTGCCCGGGCCATCTCCATTTACCTCCCACTCGTAACACTATTGGATTTAAATTTTATTGCCAGCAGGGATTGAACCTCTGAACACATAATATATAGCCCAATAAAATCGCGGATCAAATATCACACACTCTGAAATCGGTATTGTGTCTAACGCGTTCAGAGCCATCACTCTCTATACAATAACTTGAATGTGCAGTGATTCTTGTTGTAAATCCTCGTCCTAGTAATAATGTCAATACAGAAAAAGGCAATTGGTGTATAAAAATAGGTAAATTATATTCAACAAATCTTCCTTAGCAGGGTCCAGGTATTCATGCAAATGCCACTTGTGTACACTACTCATGGACTTATATATCCTTTTTCCAGGGCATTTGCTCTTAACTAGTTATGGTACTTGATACAAAATCCCATCTAAAATCCTATTTTATTTATAGCTCCGTTACCACTATATACTATATACTGGCCTTTAGACATTTAGAGCTTGCTCGTATTACCTATTATTCCATAGAAGTTGCTGATGCGGCATTATATTATGTGTAAACTAAAATGGACGTTACTGACGAAACCCAGGAGCCAAATGAACAGAACACAAGTACGACCAAGATGATAATATTTCTAAGGCGCCACCCGGCATAGATCCTGATTTACAAATCTACCACGTTATTCTGGTAATAACAATGCGTCACTTTTATACGCCGTCATAAACAAAGTGAGAGACCTCCCACGTGTTACCTACAGCCCACCAACTGGGTTTCATTCCCCATGCCCAGTAGTTTTATCCACAGGTATTCATACATTACATATATTTTTTTGCCTCGATGCTTTTCACAAGCCTCCACACAAATGTACAGACAGACATTGAACATTAATGATCACTCATATCACCAGACCCTTGATTCAAATTAGTATTTTATAGCCGCTGTTTAATGTTTAATTTAATTTAATGTCATTGTTAATTCTCAATATCGATGTCCATATGCCAAATTAATTAATATCCAATCCTGCTGACTTTCGTTTGTGAGCAATCATGTACAATTAATACATACCTCAGCACAAAAAGCTCGGTATTTAATATCAATTGATATACATATTTATATAAATTCCATTTATTTTATAATATATCACATTCAATCATCGTTGTCGAGTATTCGGTACAATTATTTATAGCCGCATCAAAGTCTAGTGCTTGGTCAAGTTATTTCTGAATTACAATCAGTAATAAATTTGTCACAAAATTATAATTCGAATTAATCAGAGGGGAATTTAACGAAAAAATAAAATTAATACTCGAGAAACTTAAATGAACTATACTTTGTTTAAATAAAATTTTTATATGAAACAGATGAGTCCGGTAGCTATTTTACTGCCAACGGAATTATGTTTCACTAAATTTTAGGCAAACATTTTCAAGGCACACTAGAGTGTGGGTGTTTATGTGGAGTGCATGTGCACGTTTTGCAGAGTTGAGTGTCTCGTGAGGTCTTATGCAAATCAACGTGGGCACCGGCACATGTTCATTCTTCTTTAACTGGCGGGCAGACTACGAGTTGGCACTAACTCCGCGTATTAGTCGTAAAGTAAGACGTTTTCACACTGAGACTATCGGTATGCTGATGTGCTGATTTTATATATAGACATAACGTTAAATTGAGATTCATGGAGACTAGAATTAAATAATATATTTATTTTTTCCATTTACACCGTCTCGTAGACGTTAAATATTTACTCTGAACTCGTAACTGAAAGTGAAGTCACAATTTTATCTCTGGAATCTGTGGGATATAGTTGAATAAGAATAAACATTTATTATTTTCCGATGATGTAATGCCGGATCAAAGGCAAGATATGTGCATCTATTAAGAATATAGTTGGGATCTATTGTAGATTTTGGTCTGGTTGAACAAAGAAAAGCGTATTATAAATACTCAATCGGGAAGTGTGTGGCGATACAAATAGACGTTCTGGGTACAGTAAATGGAATAAATGCTTGTTATGTGAAATCTCTTTGTAAGTAAGTAACTTGGTGTAATGGCAGGAGGCATACCAAGTAAATGAAATGAAACGAAAGATAGTTAAAAGAAGAAAAAGAGACGGGAGATGTATGTAGATGGTATCAAGTAGTCGGTTGTGCAAGTAGGGGCCCGCCTAACCATCACCATCACCATCACCATCACCATCACCATCACCAGGGATACCAGAGTCAACAGAGCGTCATATTCTTTAAACAAATATCCACGAGATCAAAGGATCATAGCAGCATCTCTCTCGCTGCACTGGGTACACACATATATTTCTGGAACCCGAGTTTCTGGCATTGCCTACGTATTCCATATCGCTTTAGAACATCACCCGTGAAACATGGATCTTTTGCCATTCAAATACTCAAAGTCTACGGCTGAAAAATATTACCATCTACGGGCACATATAATATCTTGAAATGTAGATATCTGCCCAGACCAGACTACACTCAATTGCTGCTTTTTTTATCGCCGAAAAAAGTTTCTGTTGATACACACTTCCATTACGCAAATACATACTCATTCAAGTAAATTAATTCAAGTTACGGTTTCTTTGTTTGAAAACTTTAATTATCTTCTTTTTCTCTTGGAACTCGCGTCTATATGTCTATAGATGTGTCTATATATCTATGTCTGTATGATAGTGCCCCGGAGCAAATCACCTTGGGTCATAAGGGGGAAAGAATTACAAAAGATTTTTTTTTATTTATCGTATCGTTCAAGGCAAAAAGGGATGGATGTGTATTATATAGCAGTAAAGAGCCTCACATCGTGACTAATGAAGATGCAGCCGGATCTTTCATTCCAGATAGACGACAATGACAGCCCTGAATGCCAGGGGTCCATCGAATAATTTAACTTCAATATAATACGGTTGCGTCTGGAATTGGGACAAAAGAAAGTTGGGTGAAAGAAAACACATTGCCATCAGCAGCCGGAATTGATACGCACAGGGAATAAACACAATCTGCACATACTGGTCTCATTAAGCCACCCTCATAGATATTACAGCCAGTAATTACAATAATTATTGAATACCCTGGATTTGGGAATAAAGATACTGCGTGTATATACATATATACACGCGTGTATTTACGTAGATAGATTATATGAATAAATAATATCTGAGCTAATGAAGTTTCCGAGTATCCTGAACGTGCTAGGCTGGGTTCGCATATCCCATAATCATCCTGCAGGCTACCGAGTGCAGCGAGAAGATCCCTCATAATAACACGTAGTAATATAAAACGTGTTTCCTAAAGGTCGACAGGGTGGGCGTGGAGGTAGCGCTTTCTGTGTACACAGTACGTATCGCATCATATATGAGTAACTCTCGGGAATTTGCAGCAATTCGTAAGAGCGAGAAAGCCCGAAAGTTAAATAAAGAACGAAGAAAAGAGCCTACCGAGTACTGCACGATAGTCGTGTGTATCGGAAAACACACAGCCATAAAGTCGCGGACAAAACGGCGCTTGGCCTCGTGGCGCAAGCTGTTAGAGAATGATATGGAGGATAAGCTGAGGAGAAGGAAGAGGGCCCGCGATCCCGAGCGAGACAAACGAGGTAGGAAGATTCTCTGTGTAGGTGGTCCAGAACTCTCGAGACGAGCCACCAGCAATTCACCTTCTTCTCCTTCACTGACCCCCCCCCCCTCGTTTGTTGGTTGGTGTTCTTACTCTCTGTCTCGTCATATAAACTCCTCTGTGCTCGCCGTTTATGCGAGTATAAGTGTGTATGTGTGTTAGTCGAAAACAAAACGTTGGTACGCGCGTCTAATAAATCCTAGACGAGTAACGTCCTGGAAGAATTTATAAAGGCCTCCGCATATGTGATGTTTGAACTTAAAAAGAACATGCAGCTGACATGTAACGTGTCTTGCTACGTATATATCTCTCAGGCCAGAGTTGGCTAGGTGAAGATGTCGTCAGCTTTTGTCGTTGTCATATGTATTTATGTATACATATATATGTATAAAGTCTTTTGGAAAATTGAATGTGTGTCGCTTGAGTAGATGTTATTTTTGTGCAAGTTATTATTATTGTAGTTTTGTTGCTAAAGTTGAAATGAGAATAAGACGTTGAGTAAACTGCGGTATGTGTCGGAGAGTTGTTAAGAGAAATTTCGTTGGCTTTCACAAGTTTCAAGTCTCAAGATTACAGTCGAGTGGTGGCTGATAATCGAATTAGTATCGAGTCAACAACCCGAAGACGGTTATTCGCCAACCTTGGTTAGCTAGATATAAACCCAAACAAGTTGATCTTAACTTGTGTGGAACCCTGGCAATTGGGTTGGTGAGAGTACCTCTGTTGTATACTTGGGGCGCAGATTAATGTGTTCGTTACTCAAGTACGACAATTTTACAGGATATATTGTCCGAGAGCAAAATAGAAAGCAAGTCGCGCAAAACCTTTGGAGCTTAATGTACTGCCTTTATTAGCCATGCTGTAAATGCTGTTGCTGTTGCTGTTGCTGTTGCAGGGCCAAGCAAAACACTTGATAGTCCAAGTGTTGCAAGAGAATCAACCGGGCAGAGCTCGGCTAATGCCCATCTGCTCGCTGCAACGCGACTGTCGCTCGTGACAACGGGATTTATTAGCGGCTACTTACGCAGACACTCAGATGCTGCTAAATCCTCCACCATCATGTTCCGGGCGGTTGGTAAAAAAGCCACAATCCGCTTTATCATGAATTATCAACTTGGGGTCTTGTAAAAAACAAATTTCATAACCGATTAGTCTTAAGAGAGCTAAAAGATGTACTCTTAAGAGCCATTAGTCTTTATTTTGAATTTATTGAGTCCGTCCATATTTATATATGCGTATGTGAAGCCTTTTGCTGAAGACAAAAGCCTTTGAGATAAAGAAAGATAAAAAGGAAGTGAGTGTCTAGCAAACAATTAAACTCAACTTGTTACCGTAATCCCAATGTTAGAAACATTATGGACTACAGAAAATCACAAGTGCTTCACTAACAATCTGCAATTATGAAAACGAGAGTGACAAGGCACACTTTAATTACAAGAGCAAGATTCCAAGAGCAGGAGGCTCTTTAGCATAACAACGTCTTGTATATTCGTGTACATGTACTGTTGTGTAAGAGCTATATCGCCCAGTATATTATACTCCGTCGGGAAATTTAGTGAGAGAAATCGCACGTTAAATTCAAGGCAATTAAGTTCGCTGGCGCCACCACCTCTACTCTGATACTACGAATCCTCGTGTTGGGCAAGGGTCAAATTTGAAGCTCCTGTTCACGCTACTTAATTCTCTCTCAACCCTACCCGCAATGCTAATTTCAAATCTCTAACTACAATCTGTTGCACGTCGTTAATCAAGCCCATCCATTAATTGCATTTATTTTATCGACTCTTCTGCTAATAAAATTGTACTAGGAAGATTGTCACTGATAATTGATACTGACTCAGTCTACAAGCCTATTCAAAATTTTTTACACACTAGACTAATTACACTTTGTCCTTGTTAGAATTTTATATTCGAAGAAAAAAAATTATCCAACAACTTATTTTCATAAAATTTATATCTCTTAAATATTTATGATTAAAACAGCTGAAACTCGTTGCTAATAGATATTAAGTTAAAACGTGTCGGAAATTACTCAAGTGACAAATACACATGACACAATGATACTTATGATAAACGCGATAAATGTCAAAGTTAATTAAATTCGCCAGAAACTTAATCCGTGTGAAATATTCTCATAGATTAGCTTTATCTGAGTAATTGCATTTGTTTGTTATTCATGAGACAAAGTATGATTGAAAGCTCGTTATTCAATATATATATATATATATATCCCAAAGAGTATTTTAGTAAGTACATTAATATACTAATACTTAGTAAAAAAAACCAGACAAGACATTGATCGAGTAGAGACGTAAAATCCTCGACTGGCATTTTGATGCTGGTATTAGTTACAGAGCTATGAAAATGTACATTCATAATTCTCAAATAATCAAAGAAAAAAATAGAGTTGGCTTTTGTTGAATTTCGGGATGACGTATAATGGATCTGTGAAAATACTTTTCCAGTGCATTAAAATAAAATGATTGCCATGAGAAATTTCTATTGCAACAATGACGAGGGTAATTACTAATCATAATCGTGTTCATAGATCTTTATTAAAATTTCCATTAGCCAATTACGTCAATTATTTAAATAAATGATCAAGTCTGTCAGTCTGGCTGTACTTACACGAGTAATATTGCGAGCTACGAGGCAATGGTTTGTACTAACGGACTTTAACGAAGACGTAATGTAACATTAGCCGTGACTTTTGAGAGTAACGCAGTGGAAAATTTACCTACACGCTGTCGTCGGTGACTTTTAAGTCTGCAAATGAATACAGCGAAGTATCGTCCGAGAAGGCAGCTTAGCTGTGTGATAACGTGAATGTTTAACTCGCTGCGCGACATAGTAAGTGGGCGTACAGTTATACTCGACGTTATTACATATTGCTTGCAGTCAATATATCATATTTTATATTTATAGCGGGCTGGATGCGAATGAATCGGTTTCATTGAGAATCATATATTTGGGTATAATCATATTGAAATGGATTTTTAGTGTCCATAGAATACAAGATGGCTCGGGTGCCTTCTACTTTTTTTTTAAATCCAGAATTAAAATAAAAAAAAAAAAAAATTAAGTAAATTTTATCGAAAAACTTTTTAAAAAAACATAAATTTTGTAATCAATGAACGCACGTAGATTGCATCGTCACTTTTGCCGATTTTTAAAAGCTCCGGGCTCTTTAACGTTTTCACTTAAACTTAAATATGCATACTCAATTTACAGTGCATAAAGTATACAAAAATACGATAAGTAATAACAAAAATGTAATGAAATAAATTACAGGAGTAAATAATTGGAGAGTGGTTCTTAAGTTGAAACGATTCTGGTGGGTCCTGGTCATCTTGTGTCAGCAAATGTTTGGTTTCAGGAAAGCATATTCTACCAAGTTAATGTCCACGTAATGCAACTATTGTATCGAGCATGAGATCCCACGTGTTTGGTTGTATAGTTTGCCGATAACAGCACTTATACTCGGGCATTGTCCTCGTAAAATGTTAAATCGATTTTCGAGTTGCTCGGCACACGAAACCACGGGGCCAATACTGACGATGCTCTGCTCCTTTTGTGCTGAGGTGTAAGCATATCGGCACTGGCTTTCATATTGAATTAACGAGACACATTTACAGCTAACGCGAACCGAACAACACCGTGCCCATAATCGTATCCACTAAAAGTGCTATATATACACATATACTACAAAGTTTATGCTGGTTTGGACATGAAATCATGATCTTTTGCGTGTATTGTATTGAGTATGTGGCTAAGGAGTAGTAGTATCCAGCTAATACAGTCAAGGTTTTGCGTGGCTGAGGATTTGAGTTGAGGGTCTGCTTGAAGACCTCCATCAGTCTCGCGTGACGCGACGTGGGCGATCCGCGACACACGAAGAAGGCGTCTTGTCTTTACTTTACTGGGACTATTGGGACGTTGTACATTTGATTTTCACGCTGCACCCTTATTCTTAGTCGTCTGCTTATACGTTTTTAACAACGGGCACTACCAGTATGACCCTAGTCAGCACATGATCGTGCAACACGAGCTGCTCGATGATCCTACAGCCCACTTTATCGAACTCATATATGGAAGCAGCACATTAACGTGTCATACTCTGGCAAATTGTACCACCTTATGCGGGTGTCTTTATTATTAATGACTCCTGAGTGACTAGCAATTGAATAATAAAATCTTTTGACTTTTTTTATTTCACAAGTTGATTAAAGAAATATAATTCTTGAGTTAAATTTTTATATTAATTAATTGGCCAAGTATTAAGAAATAAATGGTGAGCAAAGTGGACAGTATGGGTTGACCGAATTATTATTTGTATAAAGTTGCTAACTGAGTCAAGGAAAACGGACGACACAGACCTGGAGAAAGATAGTAAGAGAAGTTGGAGAAACATCTCAGGGACTGGTCCTTGGAAACCCTCGACCGCCTTGGAAATGAGAATTGGGGTGTTTTATTTAATTAAGCACCAGTCTAACAACCCTTGCCACTGGTACAGACCAGCAACTTGCTCGGATAGAGAAGACGGAGATGCCGCGACTTGCTCGGTGCGATGCCCTCAGGCTGTTTATGTCCTTTGGGAATTCCACCTTCCCATCTTCCTTTACGGCTGCGAATTAGCGCTCCGAGCGTGGCAAAAAGGTTAAAACTCTTTAGTAAATACACGCAATTTTATTTTGTTTTATTTTATCTAATTCATTTAATCCACTATTTTCCTATTTTATATTTTCACATTTAGTTCAAAACGGAATTTTCCGTCTGTTTAATCTCTTCGCGTAACTTGTCTGCAGATTAACGTTGGCGCTAAAAATCACCAAGTAACTCGTTCCCAACATCTTTCCTCAATGAAACCTTACTTATCCTTTCTTCCTACCTACATATATACAATATACATATATATTCAGCTGTAAAACACATTCAGAGCTGTCTCGTTGATGATTAATGGCTCTACCCTTTTTATTTTTTTCTTCTTCCCTTTTCATCCTCTCTCTGTCTTCGATCCCGACGGTCAGAATCGACGAAAATGTACACGATGAATTTATATTTATATGAAGCAACTATCCTCTCACGCATTTATACACTAAGCATATACATTTTTCACAACTCACGCAGTTGCAGCCCATAAATCGAATTAACGTTCGCGCCATGTACCTCAGAATAATTACAAATCGAGGCTCGTTCATCCTCGTCGCCAGCGACGATATGTTTCGCGGGAGCGCGTGAAAGTCGATTTATTCACCAAGATGCGTGTCGTTAATGTTTTATATCTCGATATCTACGTACAACACCTCAACGTGTCATCTGCAGCAAAAAAAAAAAAAAAAAGTTAAAAATAAAGCTCGTGGATCTATAACTCAACCGATATCTCGTCATTAATCTCCAAGAATTTTTATTAAAATTAAAAGTACCCCCTTCAAGCTTCCGATCTTTTAAATCAACGCATATGAAAATTAAATTCAGAATAATTTCGAACAATAGCTCAACTATGTTGTGCCATAAATTGTCGTAGTGTTAACAAGTACTATTAAAAAAAAAATCGTTGGTCGATAAACATGCTTTGTAACACGATACTCAGCAAACTTAAGGTTAAAGAAGTGCCGACGTTTACTAGTACTAACACTACTATACGTCCTGTGGCTAACCATTACATTTATATATTTAAATATATCTATATATAAACATTAGCTGTGTGGTTGTGTTGAAGAAGAAACGAATTGTCGTGTCGGACTTGACATTGTGGAAGTACGCGGAGTAAAGTATATGTGGGCGCGAAAGTGCATTGCCGATGGGAATCGTGTTCGTCATCGGAATGACAGAGAGTTAACGCCCGGACGTTCTGGCACGTTCGTTCGACCAGTTAATATCTTTTGTCCAAGCTTGTAAACCTCCTGAGGGACAGTGTGCTGGAGCAGTCGATGGTATAGCACATCAACACATCACAGCATAGGCTGAGCCCAGAGTCCAAAGTAGTCTAGAGTCTAGAGTTCAGATCTAGAGCATATAGTTCAGCAGTGGACGGAGCAGCACGATCCACATTCACGCACATACACTCACAGATATACTGTGTACTGGAACTTGGTGATGTCAGTCACGTCTAATCCTCAATATTCTCTTGCTCTCCTATAGTCCTAGTGTTGATCTGTTGTTGTCGTAGGACGTTGTGTTAGTAGTAGAGCGTGGAAGCGCTGATGCGAACCGGTGATTGTTTTGAGCATTTCCGTCATCACCGCGCGAGACTTGCTCTGACGATGATCAACTCTCCCGACGGACACACACACACACACGCGTTAACACACGTTAATATTTTACGCTCGGTATTAACGACAGCCACTTGACGGATGTTAATGGGTCATTATCGCTAATGTAATGATGATTGAGAGGATGTCGCACCATAGTTCCTCAACTCCCACTCTTTAAACTCTCTGATGCCGGCATCATTGAGAGTTTCGTCAAACTGACGGGTGGATAACCCCAGCCCTTGATAAACTACTACACGTTTTGATTAGTCAAGATAACTTAACACATATTTTTATAAATAGCCTTTTATATATGTATAAAAAAAAGATTAATCGCAATCAAGATAAAAAAGTACAGTTTCCGTAGCTTCTCCATTCTGCGCGCCCTTTCTCTATATACGGATATATGAATTTGTTGTGTATGAGTAGAGTTATTATTATTGATCGATAAGCGGATTTATGTGCCAATTGACATTAATACTCTACACAGTCATATTTATAGCAGGTCAAACGATTAATTGCAAACATGATTTCCGTGTCAATGGATTCGCTTTGATACCAAAAAAAAAAAAAAAACATTCAAAGTAGTATACAATAGAGCATCAATAGACGTGATTATTCTAAAAACAACGAATTGAAAAAACATGTTATACACTAATGGAAAATAAAAAGTTTTATGCAAAAAATTCAAAGCTGCTTATTTCTTATATGAATCAGCCAACCGTCGCATTTGCTGCAGCTTCCACCAGATTTGATCCGCTGTATTCCGAAGATTATTTCTTAATACCTCGAGGTTTTTAAATCCTTCAATTTTTCAATTGATGAAATCATTCTAAAAAATTTTCCATCGTTTATGTAACGCAATAATAATATTCATCGATATTACAACGAACGTGGTATAGATTGAGAACATAGAGATTGATAAAAATAAATATAAAAAAAAAAAATAAATAAAACAAACATATTCTGGGTATTACATTTCAATTTTTCCATCACGGAAATTGAAGTAGCGTGCTCATGTCACTTTTAAAGGAGTTATCATACTACATACGACAAAGGTCAGCTTGGAAGCAGCCCAATACACACATTCAAACCACTATATATTTATATATATAAGCAGCCAACCCGTGTAGTTGGTTTTTAAAGTCTCGTGTACTGGGATACGTAAATGGAGGAGGTATTGCTGAGTCAATATTATTCTTTTCTCTGAGTCTCTTTGCTGTCCGCGCATCACTGTCATCAAAACTGCTCCACCATGCTGTACATCATCTTACATACATTATATCCACATATAACATCCAAACATATAATAGTATTGTAAAGTGATATCCCGGATTACGGTTAAGGTTGTACTTGCGTCACAAGAAAAATAAAACTAAAACGTACTAGAGAGCTAAATAAAAACAGTTTCCTGTTCAAGTAAATGGATTTGTATTTTTACTTTATTATCTTTTGATGTTGCTCGGGGTTTTGAGTCGACCACATTTCATTATTATTGTTGTTTTTATTATTATTTCGTTGGAGATATCTCTCCAATGGCCTCACATTTTGTCAAAGAGTTGTTTGTACATATGTTATAATGATGAATAAGAAACAGAGTCTATTATGTACGGAAGGAAGCTATGAATCAATACAAGGCGTTGAACATTTCATAGTCTGAATTATTTATTGGTGTTGATATGTGCACCTGAAATTTGTAATGACCTGACAAGTACACGTGCAAACGGATGTTAACCTATCGCCCGCGATAAATTCTCATTTCAAGTTTAGAGCTAGGGAATATTGTTGGCCTGCAATGTAATACCAGAAAGCTGTTCACCACAACTCGGACTTCCGAGTCTAGTCTTGCACACCTCGTCTTTGCCTCCCATTCTATGTCTTTTACACCAGGTTTACCAAAATGCGATATCCTTACTGCCAAATAGAACTCTGAGTTTTCTTAGTCTTCCTGCTAACAAATAGTCGCGTTGGAAGCATAAATAGCCCGCGGCTTGACGTGAAACGCCAACATCGCGCCGATACATGCCCAGTGCTGATTTCTCAGAGGGCTTGAATCTATCGCCTACTCTTTTCTCCTTCTAAATCTTTATCCTTATCTTTCTTTCCCATCCCCCAAGTGGATTTCCAAGTTTTGGTCTCTCTTCGCCCAACGAACCTGCTCCGGATAAATTTATAACAGCCATAACTATACATGCACACGTAAGATTAATTTAAAAGATGAATTCTTCAGTTATAAATTTCCCAAAGATAAAATTAATTATAAGGACAGAGTAATTTGCATCTCGTATATTTATTGGCGTAGAAAAAAAATCAAAAGTCTACACCGCTTTGGCTCTCAGTCAGAGCTTTCTTGAGACATTTATTTATATAATAGAGGATTAATTGTGGAGTAAGGCGGATGAATTGTTGCTCTAGGTCTTATAAATATTGCTTGCGTTTGAAGGTGACCGTCGTAAAAGACAACCAACCGAATCTCCTCAATCATCTCTCAGAAGCAGCTTGTACACGAAAAGTCCCACTAGTCTTTGAAATAAAAAGCAGATGCGTACATAGTCGAGCAAGTGCATCGTTTATACGGGTTAACGCCTAATCTTACGGTCTCTCTGATCCAACGTGGGTGGTAGTGTGTGTCATCATCGGCAGTGGAGGCAGCGGCACCTCATGCATCGTGCCGCGCATGTATAATGCATGCCCAAGTATATCCCGCACGTTCATTTCGTCCAACCAGCCACATATAGAAGGTGCTATATCGCACATCTCAACGCCGGCTATCTCTACACATCTTTAATTACCCGGGTGATTTATCGGGGCGTAGTGGGCTGCCGGGAAAGCCCTTCGTGTGCTTTAAACTACAAGCTACAAGCTACAAGCTTCTGGTTAAGAAGCTCGAGCTTTTCCTGTCCTATTTTCCCCCATCAATCGTCAACTCCAAAGGTTTTGAATTTTAGTAAGCCTACAAGTCTGCTCGACACTTATCCGCGAGGTGCTTTGCTAAACTACTAAACTGCTGGTTCATATCTGAGACTCTAAATGTCGAGAACATCGAGAATGTGATTTGTGCGTTCGTCGAACCTTAACTCGCTTATAAATTACAGGATGGTCATGGAAGTGCTCTCAGAAATGCTGTCTCTGGGAAAAATTTTTACAACCAGGATTCAAGCCAGAACAAGAACAATCAATCAAAAAAATTAAATTGAAATAAATATTAAAGTAATTAGAAGTATGTATGCATGATGATATTTTTGTTTTCGGTCTAAAATCATCAGGATAATATTTACACAAGTTCTTATATAATTTAGTGTAAACGCATGTCAGGTTACTCTAAAATCACAATAATAATACGAAATACAATATTTCATAGAGTAAAAGTTTAGACTCCTGTCAGGGTAACTTGTATTAATGTTAACGTTATAAATGCAGTCAATTGATTTACCGCAGCTACATGGACTCTGTAAGCTGTTTAAATTTTGAATAAAGCTAGGCCATTAATGCTGCCTTACGAGAGCTTACCGAGCTTTTGCACACGCGAGAAATATATATCTACATATAGATTGAAGTATATATATATATATTTATATATTTATATTTATATAAAGTAGGTATGTCTATATATGTATATATTGAGAATAATATGGTGTTCTGTAGCAAACGAAGAACCATATACACTGTGCAGACACAGTTACTACCGTCTAATTTGCCTTCACTTTATTCACCCGTCTGCTTACTTACTGCCGCTGGTGGTCGAGAAATTATATTTTCCCAGGTTTATAAAGTTTTGACTTATAATACCGATAATATGATAATTATTATTTAAAATCTACTTGAGTAGTAAGTTTCCAAATTATTTTAAATTGAAAAAAAAAAAAAAAAAAAAAAAAAAAAAAAAAAAAACATTGAATCACTCGCGGAAATTTTCAGTCATCAATAAAAAGTATTTCAATAATTTTATTATAATTACGTCATTATTGAACAGAAATTTTTTTTCGAGTGTATTCAATCGGTCGTAAGAAAAAAAAATTGTTTTCACGATTAAATTTTTTTTATTCACTCAACAATTTTTAGAACTCTTATTTTTTACCTTGATAGAAAGTCGTAACCGAAAAGTGATAGTAAATTTAATTAAACTTTGACGAGAAACTTGATGAGTTAGATTCTCATAAAAGTTGTTAAGTTAAATTTGAAATAAAGTCTATAGATGGATTTGATCTTTTGGAACGGGATCACTTTTATTGTCGCCGCGTGACACACTGTTTAAAGAATCTATCTCCATCTACATCGACATCTATATCTATGTTTATACATATAAAAAGAGTAAACGGATGGCGCAAGTTGGTTGTAAAACGAGTGAGTGAACTTTACGAGAGGGTTCATCAATATTTACGAGTACGAACTCTGATTCGATTCGACTTTTGCCTCTATCGGTATATATGTACACATATAGACATCTATCCGTATAACAAACTTTCGACTATCACGCTCAAGCATTTCTCCGTTCTCCAAATGACCGCCATAAAATCCTAAAAACTTTTTAATCGAAAAAATGATCAACTGATTAAGTTTATTTTACTGGTGTCACTTTAATTTTATATTTTATTTACAATTTACTTTCTTTAATTCAGTTTGCACATGACCTCAAATTTTTTATTAAATTTATAAATAAATTTAGTCTCTTTGTAAATATTAAATCCTATTAAAGTAAAACATTTTCATTTATCAAAAGCTGCTTTACACCCAAAGATTAAGTGATAAAAATAAAATATCCTTAATCTGCTGAATAGAGTTAAATTTAAAAGTTATTCAAATACAATATTAACAAGTACAAGTACATCAGATAATACATGAACGAGTTGAGAAACTTGGATTATAAATATTAATTTATAAAACCGATGTATTAACAGGTAAAATGGTCATAGTTTATGTAAACCCATTACGCGAGTTATTAAATGTACATAATAAATGCGGTTATAAAAGCTTCGGACCGAACAAATACGGGAGTCAAATTCTCACTGTGCCAAGGATTGAATAAGGATCTGGATGTTGAAGAAGTGAGAGCTTATACCAATGGGCAGAGCTGGGTGGGATTTAAGGATTTAAAAGAGGAATATTATGAGTGAGCTGACTGAGGAGGGACCAAATTGTGGACCACCCACCCAAGAGGTCACTGCATCGTCGTTTTCAATGGCTAAGTTATAAATGTATATAAATATATAAATATAGCACTTGCACCTACACTTTTACTCAGCCAAACAAATTTCTCAGAGATCTATCGCAGTCACAGCTTGTACAGACGTAAGATCAGTGGACGGTTTTGCCACAGCGGCGTCATGAGATTCAGAGCTACCATTAATAATCCTCCGAATGTGGTCGCAACTCTCAACTCCAACTTACTCTGCTTGTATATATTAGACCTTAGCAAGTACCATTACCATCAGTATCACCATCAGCATTACCATTGCCATTACCCGCACCTCGTGTTCCCGGTACCTAGTAAAGTTAACTCTGACTAAACGTCATACAAGTTTCGTTCTACCCAACTATTATTCATTTAACATTTTGAATTTTAAATTTAAGCTATTAAATATTTAAATCACTTATATATAACTGAATCAATAGTATTCAGGGGTTTGTATTTTATGGTACTGTAAATAATTTCCGATGTAGAAAGTGGAGGAGGATATAGAGTTCAGAGTGTGAGGGCAGGCGAATATATTGAGAGGAAAGTACTGAACGAATGAGAAAGTTCGCCAGCAACACATGAGTCGAATGTTGTAGATATCCGTATATATATATATATATATTTATGGGGGCGGAAATATGGATTAGGTGATATTAAGTAATAACACCGGGACACTAGGGTGCTGGTCCAGATGGTCAGAAATATGAGTTGGTATAAGGACTAGTATAATGTATAAAGTCACTGATATATATATATATATGTGCTCGTTTAAGGGGCTGAAAACGGATCGACTATGCGAAAACCTATTGACAATAAACTTACTCTCTTTTTTCACTCGTTAACACTAAATCATCATTCAATAACGTTTTTTTTTTTTTTTTTTTAAAACGTGTCTTGACCCTCGGGTTCTTGGGGACATAAATTTTTCAAGTCACTGCCAAGGTGATTTATTTAACGGATTAATAAAATGTAATATTGTTCGATATTGGACTGGTGTACAATTGACGATGGATCGCGTGTCTGTTTTAAAATACCAGAGGCCAGGGTTCGGGCACTCGCTGAACGAGTTTATGTCCCACGGTGCTTCAGCCATTTAATCTGAAGTTAATCAGGTAAAATTGTAAATAATTAATTATTTGTAGTCCTACGTCCGCATAAGTATACAACAGTATATCATCGCTGACGAAAAATGATTGATAAATTTGTTGACTCGGATATATCATAATGTAAAATCAATTACTGTTATTCTAAACATGTACTTGAGAATTGGCTCGACAACAGACACATAACCGGATCCATTCAATTTACAGTCCAATAACCGAGTCGTAGTACAGAGTATAGACCCTCCAGCAGCGATCTTAGTTAAACTTTTAGTGTACGGAAGTTTGAGAGCTGGTGATACGATCTCCACTTGTGACTTTCGCTCAGGGAGGTCTCGCCGTACATTATACATTATATTAAATAAAACTAATAATGATAGTTATCTAATTTTCATCCTCATTCGTAACAATGTCTGGCAAGATTACCCATCAAAAACCAATTTCATCATCTGATTACGTCCTCCAGCCTCTTCAAAACTAAATACCTGATCATCTATCACTCACTACAAGTGCCTATCAACTCGTAGGCGAGTAACTTTAAAAATAAAATCGTTACCTTGAATTCAAATGTCTCACGACATTGCCGACGACATAAGTGACTGAATTATTCTTGCGATCCCCACGCAATACTGCATTATTCACGTGCGAACACGCCTTCGTGGAAAACATCTGCTCCACACTTGTTAATGAGACCGGTCGCCGGCTCGATCAAAACCGGCTCGGGGCCTATTTCAAAGGATTAAATACAAGCCTGAGTGTCTCATCCTCTCCAACCTCCAGTCCCAGCCCCATCCCCAGCAGCACGGACTCTCTTACTTTCGTTCTCTCAACTCATCCTTGTGCTCTCACGTACCCGAGCCCCAAGTCCCGAGTGTCAACCGTAACTTATACGACATCCAGCCTCCAAGTAGACCCGGCAACACCCATTTCAGGACATTTATTTATTCTCGACAAAAAGCGCAATAAAAACACACCAACCCAACGTCGCTTCTGTAGAGTTCAAACTCTCGGCGTAGCGTGGAAGGTGAAATGTTTCTTAAAGTAATACAAACATGTATGTACATTCAGACATACATACATGCATATATCTTCACATATCATCGTATGTATTTGTTGGTACACATACCGACATAAATACAAGAGGTATTAAGTTGGTGATCCTTTTTGGATAGGTCTACAGTAGCAGCATGTAACACGTCCCAAGTATCTTCTCTGAGCAGATCTCAGGCTGTGAGAAAGGAAGCATCTTCTGAAACAGCCAGACTCGTCCAAAATTTACGAGCAACATCAGCTTTGCCAAAGCAAGATCTCCAGAGTAAGAGCCAGAGCATGAGCAAGAGAATGAGCGAGAGCCAGAACGAAACGGAATGAAACGGAACCTTTTCGTCGATTGAGCGCGAATGTGTTATGTCATTGAATTTATAGCACTCGCTCGACTTACCGTGTAACTCGAGCGCATGTACAAGTTTATGAGCGCGTTAAATTTTAGGACACGCTCCCGCAGAACGCAGAACACAGTACACGATACGTTAAACACAACTCAAGATGCCGGCAATATTTACTGTACTACCGTGTTATTGATACAACACCAACCGATAAATATTAATCTGGGGTTATCAGTGTCAATAGCCGGGTCGCAGGTACTAAATGTTGTTTTAATTTATCAGATAGACTATCAATTTATTGGGTACATGGCTCTCTACACGTCGAGCGCTGTAGTTAAATGTATAATAGTGCGATAGTCGGGAGTGTTCTGTTGGACTCATATTCATTTCAATACAATTCAATGTACGCACGCTTACATTAAAACGAAATTAGTGACAAAGTATTGCGGGTGATCTGCATTTAAATAACGGGCTTAATCTTAATACGGTCTTATACCAGATCCAGTGTACGACAACAGTTGTTACGGATTTATAGTCTGGCAATGAGGGTGCATAAAAATAGCCTTTATGGACTTGCAATCAGCTGTTGAATAATAATTTTATTAGCTACAATGTGGATTGAGTACACATAATAAAATCTCACCGTCAATTAAATTTAGCTGATAAAAATACTCGTCTCTGTCACCGGCTAATTAGTTTTGTTTGCTTTAGGTCAACCATCGCGTCGGTTAGTTATCAAATTCGGTCCTAAATCAACTGACCGGTTCCGACGATGATAATGTTCAACAAAAATACACAAGTCTTTTTTCATTTTTATTATAATATTAAAATAATATTGTTTTAAATGCAAATTAAATTATCATATAATAATATTATCGAATCGTCTTTAGAAAAATAAAAAATAAACAATAATAACAATAATAATAACTATCTACTTAAATTTGAAATTGATTTCACAGCATTATTTATTTAAAAGTATTTTTATTTAATATTTTGTTCGAATGGAAATCTCTTTATTCCTTAAATTCCGGTTTGACATGAATACGAAATTCAATCGTGTCCGGTTATATAACGTCGGGCATATCCCGAGTATACTCTCGTTAAAATGCTCAACACTGCTGTGAAATAACTAAAGACACAAACACACACATTCGAATTATCTCTAGAATAGTTGGTCCACGAACGGGCCTTAATCCAAGCGGATTTCCGAGTCTAAGCCGTGTAAGCACTTTGGAAGAGTTAGGTGTACTTGGGGCACCGATCATAAACCGAGTACCCCAAGCTCTAGTCAGCACGCTGCAGAGAATACATAAAGCGCGAGAGAGACCCCAGTATAAATATAGAGCATGCACCAAAAAAGTATAATAGAAAATAAAATAATAAAACAGAATAGAGGAGCTCACTCCCCTGTATTACTGTGGTGATCCTTGCAGGGGTTACTTTGTCTGTATAGACAGAAGCGCTGATGTGTACACAGTGGCTCATTTTACGTCGGACCACCTGAGCACCGTGTTTGCACAATGACTACACACTTTTAAACTCGCGGTTGGTTTTTAAAAAATAAAAGACTAATTTCGAAAAAATAATTGCTAATAAGGTTTAATTTATTAGCACAATCACCCGACAAAAGAAAATTATAAATTTATATTAACGCTCATTAGGGCTGACGTGAAAATAAATAATTTATATTTATAAATTAAATATGTATGTTTAATAGTATAGTTACAATAATGTATATGATCACATAAATTGTACAGTGCAGGCGGGAACTCAATGATCGGAATCGTGTGCTCGGATGACCAGTCACGTTAATAAGCCAATAAATCAAACCTGGATACCACGATGTGTGCATACAAATCTATATATAATATATATATATATATATATATATATATATATATATTCTGCATCCATATCAGATGAACATGGAACACACGTTAGAGGCAGGCCCTCTACTACTAACCGACACTATCAAGGTTTGCTTAAAGCTATGTGTTAAATTGCACATATATTGCATAGCATTCGATAGATTTGTCGTCTGCAGCGCTAATTAATATTACTGTCTGTAGGGTTAATGGATCAAGCTCTGTGATGATTCAAGTGGGGACAGTCTTGATCGATTGTCGATAACACGTCTTTGTCCATTATCAGCAGGCACATGTCTCAACTTAGGACTTGAAAATTTTTATATTTTTAAATTAAATCCACTTCCGTTGGCTGATGGTTCAAAGTCACGGTTCGCGGTTACTCAGTCCACGGGACAATTTGTTAAGTAAATGGACTTTTTCCGCTGGCCCAACCTTTGCAATGGCGTATGTGAAAAAAATTGTTCTAACTTTGTGGTTTTAAATATATAGAGATGAACATTTTATTGTAATATTGTATATTACGTGGTAGAGGTTAATTGTGTTGTGAAATGTCAAAGGGCGGTATTTCTGATCGATTTGGCGTTAGACAATGCTCGTCAAAATACTGTGTCACATTAAGTGGGATATAGAGAGAGAAGGTGACGTGGATAAATAAAAGAGATTGCGTGATTTATGGAATAGTGACCGATGTGTTGTTGCAGACGATTAATTATGCGTGTTGAATATAGCGTGTTTGGTAAGAGATTGTTAAAGACTGATAGTGCCATGAGTGGATCTTTCAAACGATGATGCCATGGGTATGGGAGAAAGATAGATAGTGGTAGAGAGGGAATGAAGAAAGTTAACTTTACCAATGTCCATTAATGATTATCCCAGTGTGCGAAATGCAAGATGTAGAGATGGAGGAAGAAGAAGTATGACCGAGTGATTTGTTATTCTATACATTGAGTGAGGAGTATCATCTTTGTTCGCCCACGATTTATTCTGTTAATTTTTTTAGGATAGGTATTGAGTGAGAAAAATAAAAGATAATATTTCAAAGGTGGATTGATCGATTTTGACTTGAAATTACATTTTTAAAATACCAAATAAAAATTTAGTAAATTATAAATGAACAAGGTAAATAAATATAAATTTTCTAAGATGATATATTCATGAATGAATAAATTTAATGGAATATTTTATTGGTAAAAAGATGTATGTCGAAAAAATTCAGTGACAAAGAAAAATTACGTTATTTTCTTTGCACATTTTCAACTTGCAAGCAGCATTTGCAAGGATAAAATCTGCATTTCACTTATATACGGAACCATGGACTGATGCTCTTCTTTTAGTTTCTGCCAAATTGCATTTCCAGTCTTATAATATTTTACGTCCATAAAAAGTTGTCTTTGCTTCACTCACTTTGCTTTCAATAAGCACTGAAATATTAAACGTCCATCAAAGATTGTTCCTCTATTCCAATTCACCAGAAAAATTATCTCCACTTTTTTAATAATGCATTTTAATCAAAACAAAAACCTATAAACCTATAAAGGTCATCTGTCCATTTTTCTTAAATACTATTTTTCAACCTATTTTTATTTAACAAATCAATATACAGGTCACGTACTGAAAGAATGTTGTTTGTTGACATTCGAAAAATGTTCAGTGCATTGACAGGCGTCGGAAATTCTACTCGAAGGACGATTTGTTGCTTCTCCAGAAATCTTCAACTCTCGAAAACTCTTTTTCCACCTATCTCACTTCTATACACTTGAGGATCTGTTTAAAGGCCAAACAAGCTGACTTGCAGCGCTCAGCAAACTAAAAAAAGTTTTGAAAAACAACGACGTTAAAAAACGGTTGGCAATTCGAGGGCAAACTCAAACTGAAACTGAGTTTTTTTATTTTCAGCTGTTTCGGTCGTTGAGAGACTTCCGATGCGCAGCGACTATCACCAGCGACATCAGGCTTCCTATCCAGCCAATGTGTGGATCTATACTAAGCAGTATAGATGAGCAGCCCTCGATGTTTAGAGCCAATAATAGACACGCGCCGGCTGTTTTTTGATAGACAAGGTCAGTTGGCATCACTTAAGACTTCTTTAGCTCAAATAGCACTCAGTTGAAATAAAGGCCCTCAAGGCTCGTCCTGTCCCATTCCTTCATTTTCAATCAACCCTAAATGTTTTCACAGTCACCAATTGAATATCCCATAGTTCCAATCTCCAACCTAAATTAACAACTAAACTAATTTTGGGTCATTTCTCCAAGCTTTTTGTGTTTGTCACTATAAAGAAATTGTTTGTTATCCCGTCTTTTTTTATGAAAATGAAACTCTTTTTTCCGTTCATGTAGTCTGCACATTCTCATGATCATGGACATGGACAGGCATTAAATTTTATTTTTCTTTATCTTATTCTCGGCCAAAGGCTTTTTATCTTGTGTATACATATCGCAGACACGGAAAAACCAAATAATACACGAACACGAAGAAAATGTTTGCCTGGTTCTCCAAGTACCGATTATATGACCATTTCAAACGATCCTGCGTCCTCCCCGTCCAAGAGGCACCTGTCGACCGTACAAACCAAGTTTGCATAAACGTCGGCAGATATATATAGTGGCTGCTAACCCGCAGACCGTATCCCCCAAGTATGTATCGATATTTACCGTTGACCAACAGCTCACCGCTTCTATCTGTGTTCACCTGCTGCTCAAACTAAAAACGTAAAATATTATCTGTAAACAAACGAGAGCCTTGATGATTACAAAACCTCACAGTAAACTGGAGCCTCGCATTTCATTTGTTTCGCATAAGCAAACAATTTATTCTTAAATAATCTCCCGATGAACGGAGCGTTTAAAGCACTAAGAAAAGTTAGTTCGTAACACAATCGATTGAATAAAAAATAATTCAAGATAGTTATCTGCATGGATTTTATGTAATCGATGCTTGGCTTTGGTATTTTAAAAACTTGCCCAGGATAGTTATAAACAAGGCCTTGGGCTAAAGGAGAACTTTAATCCCCGGAGGTATAGAAAAAAACCGCCCAACTACACTACGACCGGAAAACTTTTTATCCCCGCGTTTAGTATTCAAACCAAGCAAAAATCCTGCACAAGACGCGAGACGTCGGCCCCAGGCAACCTTGCCTCGTTGCCAGAGATCCTTTTTAAACTTCCAGGTGCTTATTTCTCTGAAACGCAATGCAATGAAACCGCATGCAAGCTTGTCTACAATACTCATTTCCTACTTTTTTCACTTCATTCTTTTCCTTCTATTCTATTATTTTACTTTTATTCTTTTTCTATCGTCATTACATAGTAGACTAGACTAGACCAGATTATGAACCCTCAACAATGTTTTACACACAGATAATACGCACTTTCTCCGAAGACAAAGGGGGGAGTTCGTGTGAAAATCTCCGAGAAATCCAAAGCACATACCCACTATACCTATATATTTTTATATGTATATATTTTCTTACAAACATATTCAGCGAGATGGATAAGGAGCTTATTGATGCCGAGTACCTACAATAAAAGCCGGCCTTTTTCTTTCACATTGGACAGCGGGTGTCCAAACACTTTGCCCAGCGACGATTGTCCTCCAACCTGATGTTAAATTATGAGCCGATCCCAAACCACACTGTATTTTATTCATTTTTCATTCTTCGTTTCTCCTCTGATGCTCACAGCTCTCAGAGAGTAAGTCCTTATATGTACTTACGGATGGATGACACCTGATGTGACCCTCTCGCGCGTGTATCGAGTAACACTCACACTGAGACTGAGACTTACCTACAATCCTATTGTAAATGCGTGAGCATTAAATAAAATATAAAATCCCATTGAGCGTCGAGGAATCCACTTGGAAGTATCAAGAGGCTACTGAAAACCCGCTGGGTCTAGTTTTACTATATACCGTTTATATTTACTTACATGTGTTGCGTGTATGACAAGTGGCCGTAGAGGTGTCAGAGCTCGAAAAATAAAAGTTTCTGGAGGTTCTGTTGTAGGTATCATTTACTGTCTCTCAAGGTTTTGATCCAACGGTTATTCATTGATACCAAAGACTAACAATCGACAGTACATCTGTTCAAATTCAAGATTTATGTTGCTCTTTTTCTATTTGATAATGTACATGGACATTGTTCGCTGAATAAAATAATACATAACTGTGTCATTTTTCAAATTTTCGGCTCATGATGTATATAATAGCCGAGTCTTTCAAAAATAATTTCGAATTACTGATGTATGAACGAGACAATACACCCGGTGTTAGAATATATTTAGCTGGCTTGACTTAAGTTATATAGCACCACCATGATAACAATAACAATAATAGTTATAATAGAAAATGATGAATATGACGTGAGAGTCAATATCCGTACGCTTGTAAATGGTTATGTGCGATATGCGTCCAGATTGGATTGTTTGTTAGGGTTGGTAACAAAATACCAGTGAAAAATGGCCCCAATAAAAAATAGCCCGAATAAAGCGCGGGTTTTTATTTTTATATACATATATAAATATATATACATAGAGAAGCATTGAATGTCCCACCGGAATATGCGCAACTGTGCAGATTAGTTGCTTCAAATAATAGCCAATATTTATTATTTGATCACGTGATACCTAGGATTGAAATGGGGACCAAGTCGATTAATAGTTTAATGTTTTATTTTTACCGACACTCTTTCAACGAACCGCTATCAGATTGAGAAATAGGATTATAAATGCTGTCTACAAAGTTTAATTAAGTTTGTTTATCGAACATTGATGTACATGTAGACCGAATTTCTCACAATATAAAGAAACTTTAGCACACAGTTCCGACTTGACCCAGATAGACTCGTTCACAAAGTGACCTAAACTAATCTCCCTTATTTTCATCAACTTGAACTAGTAAATTTACTCAATAGTCTAAGCTACTTGTATCCTAAGTACAAGTGAGTGATTTACTGAGCAAAACTGGTGACTTGCTTACACTATATTTTCATCGTCCTCCTGTTCATAAATATATATATATATATTTATATATATATTTTATGTGTGGTGCCATCCTAACCAAGCTACTTGAACCACAAATCTCGTTTCTAATCCAAATTGTATTTTAGTAACACATTGAGCTATAGAAATACAGTAGAGTATAGCTAGTAGCAAATCAGGTCGCTCCCCCATGTGAAAAACTTTTATTATGTGGGCTCATTGTAATGCCACAAAACTCCGACACCGACATGGCAACCTCTAGCTGCCTACTACTATAGACGACATAGTTGCAGTTCTCTGAAGAGAAAGAGAACCAGAGAAAGAGATGAAATAACTTTCATCCGTCCGCGGGTTCCCTTTTAGAAAATTCACCGACCGCTCCTCTATCCTCTAAACGCGATTTTAATGATGCGCCTGACAAAGGACAGTAGATTTTGAAACGCGCTAGTGAATGGTCTTCTGATTAGGTGGTCCCTAGCGATTTGTTACGTCGGACAATAGATTTGTAATGCGATAAACTCAGTGTACGGACAAAATAAATAAAAGCTGAGCAGATAAAAGAGAGCAGACATCGAGTAGTCCAATTTTCGCTCTTGTATTGTATCGTCTATGAGTTACAGGTTTCCGAGCAACAATTTAAGAGATTGTGAGTTATCCAGCTACAACAGTATCAATCGTGTTGAGTTTTTTATATCGAAAAGTGCTCGTACCGATGGAAAATTCATTTCACTGCAATAATACACTCGCAATAAAAGTGTAATGAGTTGAACCATCGTACTGATAGATGGGACAGAGATCGGCCAACTCGTCCGTTCTCTAAACCATCAACTGCCGAGTTCCAATCAACAATTTTAATAGTCACTGTTGTATTATTCGTTTTGTACAATTAAACTGACAAAGCATTTTAATCCGCGGTAGTAGGAGCTTTTCAATGCCATAGAAATCACCGGATCAATTACAAATTTACAGCGCTCAGCACCGAGTAGTTAACTCTCCGATCAATCAATTGTTTTATTTTATTTATTAGCTCCGGCTAGGCCCTTTATCTCAAACACTTATCTCTCCTAATTATTTATATATTTATACTTTTATGTGTATCTACACAAATATATACCGAACGATATCGCTTGCAGATAGTGTGAACCGAGTGGAATTAGCATTTTGCACGCAGATGGTCTCTCTTACGACCCCGTGCCATGTGGTCGGATAAGTCGATGTGAGAGTCTGCACCTTGCTTACTTATTTTAGCACCCCTGTTGCTTTCATTGTTTCCTCCACATTCTATACAATCAAACGTTATTCGAATTTTTAACCGAAACACTATTGAAATAGATAAAGGGGCACTAAAATTTAATCGTCAACTTTTTATATAAAATATTTTAATTACTGACGATATAGGTCATAATTCAAATATTCATTAAAATCTAATTACATATTTTTTGAAAACTGATTATTGATAATATTGAACTTTTATTAGCAAACGTGAGTCAAAGGAAAAATTATAATGAGTCAAAAAAAAAAAAAAAATGAATTGGAACTTTATGAGAAAAATTGATATCGTTATTGGAAGTTTTACTATAGTTCAATATTGCCTTGTACTTGTACACTAATTGAAGCTGTGCAGGGTTTCGCTGTTTTTCAATATAATATAATAAAATGAAAATAATTAATTAAATGATATTGAATTGAAAATAAATGAAAAATATTTCTTCTGCATGCGCTGAAAACATAAAAGTGAAAAAATTTTCACATTGTTTTTTTGATTATTTAAATAATAATTTGGCCTTTATTGAAAGCTATGGCTTGCTATAAAAAACGAGCATTTAGAATAATTATTATAGGGAATGGATAGAGGATCCGTTTCACGTTATTTGTGTATTGCTTGATACTAACCATTATAATACGGACAGAGAGTGAATAGAAGTGCAGTTCGTGGCTTTGGCATCGCTTTTAGTTCATCTCGAACACAATGGAACATTGTATCCAATGTTTTGTATGAAAACAGATTTACAGGGCATCGGATAAACTGACAATAGATATAAAAGACAGAAATGTTGAGAGTTTGAGAGATAAAATTTCAGGATGCCCGACGTTGTTTTGTTGCTTGGTTTAAATATATATATATATGTATATGTATATATATCAACCTTGACCGGCATATATTATCGGAACGGTTTCATAAACATTCATTACATTAGCTGAAATCTACGGATATGGAGCTACGAGTCGGATACACATAAATATTTTTTATTTTCTCTGCTTAACATATTTTCCGTTTATCGAATAACTATATATTATTTTTATCCAATTTATTATGTTTTAAAATAAATACTGAGAAGTTGATGAATATTGTTACTCGGTAAGTAAATTGTTTGGGAAACAGCAGAGGGAAAATTATTCCCAGCCACGTAGTCCATTTACGACTTGAAAATCCACTGAGGAGAATATCGTACGTGAGTTGATTCGCCAATTTCAATCCGTTCGATCGACTCTCAACGGGCTCAATACTAATTCTCTCGATGCTATCCCCTGCTTTTATTCGTTTACGTCATATAAACAGAGAAGTTCGATAATAACTTGCTCTCAGCAATCAAATAATAAAATTATCGAGTCAATCAATATAATCATTTATTTATTTACTTTATTTGGTGTAGTTCCGAAAATATTTCAATGGTGATTTTTTATAGTGACCTTTTTTCAGGCCACCTGAAGCTCAGATAATTAAAATAATAATATAAAAGTCATTGATTCAAAAAATAAAATTTTTTATTAGTTTCACTGTATCCTCTTTGTAATATTATATTTTTTTATATTATATATTAATATATTTTGTAAATATCGGATAAAAATTTAATGTGAATTGTATGCTTAGACGCTGATAGAACCAATTTTACTGAATTAGGCAGCGCTCGACATTTCAATGGAATAGAATATGAACCCTCTGATATTATAGAATGGGTCTGGATCGACGCTGGTGGGGTATCAGCGAATCTAATCGTTGTCGAGCATTAAACTCTAGAGATATAAGGTATTTATAGGTTGTAACTGGATATGCTTCACTACCGGTATCCTTAGTGTGTAATGTGCGAATATAGGTTTCCAAGTTGCTCTTACATTCACTCGACGATGAATCTCTACTGGTGTGTGCCACGGGAGACTATGACTACGGCACGTTCCGCCCTGAACAGCTGCCACTACAAAAACAGTTGACATCTGTAAATCCGTAGAACCCGGTTCGGTACTCGCGTATGTACTTAATATGTATATGTGTGTGCTGTTTAGTTTCCCCTGCCGGTGGCCTCTCGTATGCAGATACTCGACTTTTAGGCACGCCTGTAGGCCACAGCGGATATTATACGAGTGAGAACTGGTATGTTGTATGTAGTTGAGTAGATTGAAAGAGGATGAGAGGAACTCTGTTGAGAGAACAGTTTTTGGAATCCTTGCTCAGCACTCGGACCAACTCTCTAGCACTCCAGTCTGAGTTTTAGACATATATATATTATACCCTCGTTAGTTTGCGCGTTTTCAAAATAACGAGACATCAGAACTTTCGTATCAGCTGAAATTCCTCAAACTATATTTTTTCTTTTTTTTTTTTTTTTTTTTTTTTTTTTTTAATAATACTGAGATGAGTACAAAGCGCGAACCACTTGTACTGCAACTAATATCAGCTTTCAAAAGTTTTTTCATTTATTATTTAAAAATATGTATATAATTTATAAAATTATTTAATTAATTTTTTATATTAAATTTTTTTATAGAATACCTCATTAATTATATTTGTTTCATATAACGTCAAAACCAATGGTGAATAGATCAATAAATTAGTCAAAGCAACACACAAAGTTCGGGTAATTAAATTCGATCGGTAATTGCTGGGAGTTATATTCCGAAAGGAATATGAGAGTCGGCAGTTTCGTGTGTCAGGCAAAAATGTTTCTTTGATATTTGACTACAGTGTCTGAGATCAAACTCTCCACAGGGAGAGTGTAGTGTGCAATTTCAGATGGAATTACTATACGTCGCTACCTCATAACAGGTGATTTTCAAATTTTGAGAGCCAAAGGTCCTATGAAATAGATCAATGCCGAAAATTCGCTGAGACTGAGATCATTCGTCACTCAGACCCAAAAGTTGAGGCCTACACCGGAAGAAGCTGGACGGATGACAAGCAACTGAGATGCTCATTCCTGTGTGAAAGATGAGATCGCCGCAGAAATAAGAGCTTGTGTACACTTAAAGCGATGAGTTGTAGATAACATGTCCCTTTGATTCGAAACAGCCACTTAATTATTATTATTTTTATTTTATTATTTGCTCTATCCCTATTTAGAAAATATATACAATCCAAAGCTAAATATTTCCCTTAAAAATATTTATAATTTACCGAGTCTATTTCTAAGAAGAAATTTTATAACTTGTCAGTGTGTCTCGTGTAACTAGGTACTAAAACATTTAGTTTAAGGCCATAAAAGTGTAAGACGGACTATTTGTCCAGGAAAATTCTAACCAGATGTCGTAAGAACACGATACGGCAATTTGTATAGACTAGTTTTGACTTTATGCCCGGATGTTTCGGCGTACAAGAAATAACTATTTTTTAAAAATATTTTCGTAACCATCTGTCCTAAATTAATTACACACTGACACTTGTATGGCTTACTTAAACCTTAATTTTTCTCCGAATAATCATCTACGACTTGATACCCATCCAATAAAGAAAGATTGTTCTGCTCATTCAGAAAAAGAGTTTCCGACCATTGCCTTGGCAACACTGGTGTCACGAGTCGAAAGGGGTGGGACTGAAACAGACTAAAATACTGGTCATCCACAAAATTTCTTGTCTTGGAAAGTATAAGGCTTTAGCATTACACATTATCCATGTATCACCTACACTACAGAGGCTACAGAGTTTTTTGGGGACAAAAACAGAGCAAGAGGTGAAAGGACATGAGGCAGTAGAAATAGAATGTATGAAGAGGAAGAAACGTTCAAGACGAAGACGAAGGCGAAAACGTAGGATAAAAAGACTACTATGTTGGCTAGTGAATGAGGGTAGCCAGCCAGGCGCAAAAAAATTCTGTCGAGTTGCCCGACAAATCAGGCTCCATGCTGACTGCTGCTCGATAAGCGTAAGTCCAGTAGGTCCAGTACATTCAACTCAAAGATTCGATGTAAATCACTTAAATAATTCAAGTTTCTTTTCCTTTTTTTATTTTTTTTTTCTTAACTGAATAAAAGTTTTAATACATATTATGCATTATTATTTAAGTAAGTAAGTACTGAGCAAAGTGATACGGGATTTTGTCGAGTAATTTTAAAATTTATTTTACGGTCAAAGCTTACATTACCCAAAGCCGGGGTATAATACATGTCGGCGAACTAAACTCGAGAGGCGGTTGCATCTGCGGGAGAACGCAAAACCAAGAGATGGGAGCACCACAGGTGCGCAATGAGATTTTACTGGAATCAGGTCACGTGCCTCAAAATCTAGTTGAACTGGCTATGTAACTTAACCTAAGAAAAAGTTTTACTATTAATGTAAAAAATATAAAATATCAAGTAGCGTGTGCACTAAAAAAGACTCAAGTCTACTTAACAAATAGTGCCATCAAAATCTGAAATTAAGTTCCGACTCCCGAGACTTTTTTTCTTCTTTTTTATAAAAAAAAAAAAGTTTTTTCCTGGAAGAGCAATATAAAAAAGAAAAATATGTTCTCACTCGTTTGTTCTTTCTTGCGGATAAAATGAGCTAGATGAAAAGTAGTGAGGATTCATCCTCGGCCATTTTTCTCACTCTTTTTCTCTTTATCGGTGTGTATATATAGCATCCTCTGGTACCAGTGTGCTACTCCGGTTCTATCTCCTATTCTGGAAAACGAACGATCCTGGATACGAGCTTCGAAGATAGAAGAGTTCGTTATCCCAAGCTCTTTGAGTTTGCGAGCGAGGTGTGAGTTGCAAGTTAAAAAAAGAGCTAGATTTAACGGAGGCAGACTGTGAAAGAGCAACTACAATCGAGTTCAAGGATTATTGGTGACGCAGCTCACGTACGTCGTCGTGATTCTCAATTAACGAACGCTACCTCACGCTCATTGACTGTCTCAATACTCGAGAATCTTCCAACCAGCATCTTCATTTTTCAGTGACCATTTTTAATTACCCATTACTTTTAACAGTTTTACAATTACCAGACATATTCGTCAAGAATTCACTTAGCGTTCACCTGGAGCAAATTTAGCCAAGCCTTTATTTAAAATACTGTCATCCTGTTTTTTTAAAATTCGGTATAATGTAAATGTCAATAATCCCGTCATTAAATGAAAACATGACCGTTGATCGTATAATGAATTTCTTTATTTAGACAACAACCCCAGTGTATCATGTACAGTTTACAATCGATAGCTTCGCATCGATGGACATTGAGTTAATTTTACCTCCACATATTTACTGTCGAATTAATCAAGCTACACAAAAGCGGTCACACCGAGAATCCCGCACTTGGCATCCACACTGTGCGCACTCAGTCCATGTCGATGTCTGTGTATGGCAAACATATATACTATATAAATATATTTTTGTCGAATTTCCGGTTATTTGCGGAGGGAAGTTTCCAATTGTTTGACCAGTCGCATCATTTCCGGTTAGGCCTGCTCTCTACTCTCTCCCATTTTCTCGTCACGCAACTGCAATCTCTAGGCTTGGAATATCAATGGATTGCAGCGCGTGCACCAAACAACTCCATTTCGTCTGTAGATAAACTTTATTTCCATATAATGAAGCCAAATTACCGAAGGTGCAACTTCCTATTCATTGTTTATTGATTAAGATACTTTTCGATGAATAGACAACACACACATATGCTCATGTGCACATTGGACTTGTATTGTATGCATACAAACTTATATTCTGTGGAATTCAATAAAATGCTTTCATAAAAGTTAAATTATTAAAAAAAAATATTGGTTTGTTTGAATTGACAACTTTTCAGTGAATACGCGGTATTTTATTTAAAAATTTTGAATATCCGTGGATTGAGTTTAACATTCAACATTTATGCATAAAACAATGCGAGTAGATAAAAGGGCAGCTTTATCTCTGATATACGTAGCGTAGTATTTTATAAAATTCGTCATGGACGCATCGGTTTTTCATTTAAATAATTGCTGTACATATTTTCAGCAAAAAAATAAAAAAAAAAAAAAAAAAAAAACAAAAAACGTGCGCGTGCCGTTCGTAAACTTTATTTTATATCTGAATAAACGTTGTACGTACATTTTATTAACTAAATTCCAGACAAAATACCAGGCGGCATTATTAAACATAAAATAATTCAAGCTAAATTATTATTTCATTTCACTGAAGAGCCAGTTCGGATGCTTTTATAATTTAATCAAATCCTGGTGTACATGTACAGCCAAAAAAAAATATTTTAATTAATAATAGCGCCAAACTTTTTATACTTTATATTATTTAATTACTGATTATTAAATAAATGTTCAATAATAATTTTTATTCATTTTTTACTGTCACAATTGAAAAACGAAACACATATGCAAAAATGGGATGGCATTATTTCAGTTTTGAAATTCTTGTAACTGAAGCAAAAATAAAAATTTTTTCACAATTTAATAAAGTGCAGTACATATTTATTGAAAAAAATAGTAAGAGGCAACATAATGTAATGTTTTATTTTTTTTTTATCTTCTGGTTCCGAGGGAGATGCTTTTTCCGGCCAGTTGTTTAGACTTAAATTAACAGCTTCTTTGGAGTCCTAAAAGTGAAACCACTTTACGCATTTCACTCTAATGCCACGAGATACATGTCTACACATTCACGGATGAGCACGCGTCTGGGTGACATCTGTTAGCGTTGCATCAAAGAGGAAAAGTCTTATATGCGCATAGTCATCACATAATAATGACACGTTTACTCAACTCGCACAAGAGTAAGAATTTTCTTTATTTCGGTTAAATTCTGTTGTCTAAATGGATTGGTATGTTAAAGGGATAATTTAAACAATCTAAAATAGAGCATTGTCACGTTAGTTAGACCATGAGTGGTACCAATAAATAAAGGGACACCACTTATGTGTCCTCAACAACAACTTGGAATGGATCCAAGACTCTGCGATCGAGCGAATACGAATGCAAACTCAACATCTGATAGACTTTATAACGTTTTACCCAGACAGAATAATGGATCCGAGCATTTACATTTTTATGAATAGCCTCATCAAATTTTCCCTGTCCCCACTATTCCTTATTTATTTGGTCTGTTACAAAAAGACAATCAGATAAAAAATTTTCGGAGCACATTCAACGTATGCTTATCATCGATTGTTGCCAGTGATAGTTTAAATTTGAGAAAAATCTGGAAAACGGTTGACCCTGCGAGAATCCCAAAACTTGTCAGTGAATTCGAACTTGATTCTGCGACTAGGTGCTGAGAAAAAAAATATTTTTTACTCCCTTGTGGGTTTCGTTAATCTGCACAAGAACATCACTGAGGCTTCTGTACTCTGCCTATTTGCGTAACTTTTGACACGTCAATTTGTTGCTGTCAGTTTAAATCCGCGATGGCCCGAGCGATATAGTCAATCTATCGAGGCAAAATTTTGTTCGTGATCACGCCCTATTCTGCACTCTGCACACTGCACTAGTTGGAAGGTTGTTAGCCGACAATAAAAATAAAAAAAAAAAAAATTTGTTTGCCCGATTGACCAGAGAACACGCGCTGTAAATAGGCTTTTGTAACTCCACCGGATGCATGGAAGATTGATTCCTGGCTGGATCTCTCGACGCACTATTGAACACAATTTTGCACTGAAATTCCGTTCGTTTACTTTTTTTTCGCTGCATATAGATACATTACAAATAAAATAATTCCCACTGGAATACGGATGTATATTCTAAATAAATTGCAAAGCCATGAGAGTTTAAATTTATTAAACAAATGTTTTGTTGACGTAACTCATCCAGCTCGAAGCGTATTGACAAAAATAATTCCACAGCCATTTCTAATAAAGCCAATAGAACGGCATTAAGTTCTGATATATAAGTCAGATCAAGAGCAAAATGTAAATATACGTATTGATGTACATGTACATTAATGCAGTAATTCATAGACTATGATACGCATCGCTCGGGCATGAATAGATAATGCTCGGCATAAATACAGGATAGAGTGTGCTTTCCGTAAAATTATAGGGATTACGATAATTATACATTATGCCCTTGTGAGTGGTCGTGGTTATGCCAGCTAGAGAGCTGAGTAGAGTGGGGTTGAGTGGAGTGGATAGGACTAGACTAGAGCATCGGACCACCGGGTACAAAAGCTAACGTTACGATCAAAGAGAGAGAGAGAGAGAGAGAGAGAGAGAGAGAGAACTCATGGCAGCCCAGTGCTCATTCATGATTGGGAATCGATATGATCTCACAAAGGTATGAGCTTTCTCACAACTCCATGATTAATGATAATCCTTGCAAAGTATAAAAAGTTATCGAATATCAAAGTCCGTAATTCTGCATTAGGATCATCTGATGAATTATCGCAGGTCTGTGGGGAATCGCCGATACAAAAACAGACATACACTATAATCATTGCAATAAGTCTTGGCGAAGCGTGCTCGTGTCTGTAATCAGTCGACTGTCTTGCAAACAAAGCGTTGTTAGGAAGTTATATTCGACGGATGAGTAATAAAATTTTGTAAATTGGGTTTTTTTATGTTGATCGCTGACACGTGTGTTATTGAAACTCTGGTTTTCCGGTTTAATATTTCGAATCCAGCTACACCGGGATGCTTTGTGAAATTTTTATAAATCTTTTTAGTTTAACAAAACATTTGAGTTTGTGAACAAGTGTAAAATGAATTTCCGATTCAAATAATGTTAAATCAAATAACGTGAGGTTCAATAGAATAACGAATACTAGGTCAACGGATTGGACATGCGATGTGATCGTTCAACAAAACGTGGGCTATACATAACTCACGTTGATGTTATTTGTTTAAATTAAATTAACATGAGAGGACATTTTTGAATGTTGAATGCTTTAATAAAAGCATTTCATTTGAATTAAATAATATACTGTGTATTCGTACCGCAGTATTTTTTTCTAAAGGTTTTTTACCAACTGGTCCATTTATTTCGTCTGATTTTATTTAAATCAAATAGTAATTTGTATGAGATGTGGAATCAGCTGATTGGTGCGGACAAAAAGTCAGAGATATTTCAAGGACAGATGTTATCTAGGGGCTGGCAATACTCTGGAGACAAATTCCAGTGAGCAGTCGAGAAATGGTTATACTGTTGAGGAATACTGACCAACCGAGTTTCCCAATCTTTGCCTATGCAAATCTAAGATTCGTGTGTACCTCGTGCAAACAATCTCAATGCGGTACGTCAACCAACTATCTCGTTTTCTCGGTTTCGTATATCGTATATCTCAACACCAAAGTGGTGACTCGACCACTAAAACAACAAGTGTACGTGACACTAAAGAAACGTCTGGTTCTTGACTAGATCGGATCTCCATCATTCGAGTTGTCATTTTATTCTCAAGTTATTCAGTCTTGAGAATTCAAAATTTACACAGTAGCCATTTTGTAATTTAAATATAATATTTCACTAAAAACTAAAAAACCCTTTTTTTAAGAACATTGAGGATTTTTATGTTTTCTTACAAGCCCTTATGTTGGCATTATTTCAAAGTAGGTCGCACTGGCAACTCTTTTTTATGAGGGTAAGAACTGCCCCCTAATTAGGTTGATGTTGATGATGCCAACGAGTCACACCACGAAACAAGTGTGCACTTGGAACCGCAAGTCGTTCGAGCTTGCAGGCTACTTGGTAACTTGCAAGTTCGTTAGTACGATTGGGCGCTTCCTGGTCTCAACCAACTATACACGCTCGAAATAAAATTAAGATGTCAGAGAAAAATACTCTGGTGACACACGAACTAAAAAATTTTAAAAAGTAACGTGTAGAGTAAATGATGACTGACTCTGCGAGTTGCTACATAGTGAATGAAATAAAAATAGAAACTTATTATCTAACTAAACTATAAACTACAGCGTATTTTGGATTACTTACACAAATACAGCTGTCTCACTATGTTATACTCATTCAATTACATCCCTCGTTCATACAAATAGTTTTTGTCAACCTCCGGGTTCAAGACAATTATGCATCTTTGATACAACAAATACCATACTTACTACTGCACATGCCCATATTTATATTTATATATAAATATAACAATTATTTATTTATTTATGAAAACAGCAGGAAGAGTCCAATTAAAAACGTCACTTAGGTATCGATGTTATGATTAAATAAAATCGAGTAGACGTTTAATGTCGTTAACGTAAACGTTGTTTGATGTGCATAAAGATGTTACCTCAGCGTAGACTGAAAGCAGTAGCACAGACTGCTTTTCCATGTCTAAACGAGAATGTCGAGCAAGATGTCCGACAGTCGACAGGAACAGATATATAGTCAGCGTATGCCAGTAAGGAATGTAAGTAATAGAAAGGGATTGAGGGTGATACGTTGGCATGTGACGCGTGCATATGGTCACGCACATACGTGAAAGACGTTAGATGTACAAGTAAACAATTGCATTGAATGATACTTAGGTATTTGAGAAGTAAATCCTTCTAATACAGTCGTACAGTCGATTCTTCGCTCTGACAGATTTAAATACACCGCACAGTCTGCTTACTCTACTTTTCTCCTAGATTCTTCCTGACAAACTAAACTTCTTCTCTACTCTCAAGTTTCATCTTCATCATCTTTTTTACATGGGACATGATGCTAAGCATTTACCCGATGAAGAATAAGTAAATAAATTTTACAAAATTTGCCAGAGATTAGACAAAAATTCGACACGGAAAAAAAATAGGCGCTGCAACAGGATTTTGTCTTGTTAATGGAACAGGATTTTCATGTTGCAGCAACATGATACGTCCTGTGGGAGCAACAGGACAAGATCCTGTTGCAGCAACTCGAGAATGTCTCTAGGATTTGTCTAGGATTTGTCTAGGATTTGTCTAGGATTTGTCTAGGATTTTCAGAGAAGTCTTCTCAGACATAAAAGTAAAGGAAAAAAATTTCGTTAAGACTTCTCTAGGATTTGTCTAGGTTTCAGAGAAGTCTTTTGGAAGAGTGCTAGCATATATAAAAGTAGAGAAAGATGACATCTTGCGGCATCCTATTGCAGCGCCTATTTTTTTTTCCGTGTAAGACAAATCTTCTTACAGTTATAATTTGAAATATGTTTCTAGCCAGCCTCATGTACTCATTCAAAAATTTAACTGACGAATAGTAGCAATCGACGCTCGACGGTTAAATATTTAAGTTTGTTTTTACCCTACATTGAGACTGAGAAAAAAGCTTTTAGATAGTATTTTATTTAGTCTCCTTCTAATGATTCCGTTCTATCTTTATCATGAATTATTTTAGATGAACGCTGCTAAGAAGTGGAAAAGCTTCAGATGTCATTAATAGTGACACTTAAATTGCCTTTCAAATAAAAGTTTTTTAGTCAAACTGAGCTAAAAAAAGATAACAATAACACTATATAATGATAAAAATAATTCAGATATAGAAGAGTACATTCATAACCGTAAATCGCAGCAAAAAACTACCTCATTATCTGGTGCGTTAGTCAAGTATAAAATTATGATATCATTCAAGTTTGTACGCCAATAAATCCGCGCACTTGGGACCGGGTTCTTTCAGTGTATGAATAGAGCCGACGATCAATCACCAGTGAGCATCCGCATCAGCGCGTCAGCGATCAAACCTCGTCTTACTCTACACTGTATCCATAGTTAAAGCTTCAAATCTCGAGTCTTTTTTTCTCATCATCGTTATCATCGACATCGACATCATCATGATTATTATCATGATCATCATCGCTTTCTTTTCGGTATCTCACAGTACGCGAACATTTCACCCGATCGAAAGAACCCGAGCGGTGATGGATGAAGTCTACTGCAGCGCGATTCCGGTGCCAGGTTAAATCCAATAGAGCGGGAGTAAATCGAACGAGAATATAACTTAACCCAATGAAACGTCCCACATAAACTTACGCTAACGAATAGCCGCGTTAATCCTCTGGATTACACTAATCTCTGGAACCGAACCGGGTCGTTTTGATAATTACTGGCTCTATCGAATAGCAAATCGCCTTCACCTGAGACCATTCCATTGTCGGTTACTTCAAGACAAATATCTTTTTAAAACAAACCACTGAGGCGCTTCATTACTTTTCATTAAATTAGCAAGTCATGCTTTAACCCAATTGTAAACAAAAATTTGCTTGCATTAAAAATGTAAATTTTCTTGAGAAGACGCAAATGTAATAAGACAATTTACTGAAACTGCCACTGAAGTTTAAGCAAGACCTCGAAAGCGAAAAGTTTACGAGCGACCGAGTCCAGAGCTTGAGGTGAAGGCTCCAATATACATGTACATCTAGCTCGTTACATTCTCGACAATAATTCTGTTCCTCCAACTATTAAAGTCATAGCGCATAACATCGTAACCATTTTACCCTAACACATGGCTCTATTGTGTCACATTGTCCGGAGCAACTCTATTTGGGGTAGATTATGTTTCGCTGTTACACAACTAAACGCCTAACCTGCTACACATTTATCCGCGTTCTCCGACATTTCTTGCACAGTAACTTTCATTTTATAAGCCAGCGTAACAGTCAAGTCTTACCTGTACACAAGTACATATACATGCTCCTATTGTGTATATTACGGCAGCTGATGCGTGGGCACGAGTACCGATTCTCGGCAGGTCGTGACATCTCGCCCACCGCAATGATGATCTTTAGTATTTTGTATACTTCCTAGAATAGTGTGCAGTATTATTATGTACGTAGATTATTATACGACGGCCACCGGGAAGAAATACATTCTCGGGAATTCTAAATTATATTCATATGCTTTAATAATTTACCTTGTAGATAAATATATTTATTAATTAAATGCTACATAGATAAATTGCACTTGGAAGTATATAAAAAATGATTATGACAGACGTTAATTAGCAAGGCATCAAGTATATGTAGATATCCGGAACTCATTAACAACATTTCTTACGTCTAACAAAACTCCCTCATGTCCTATACCTCGATGTACTTATTCGTCTTGTTCTTATTCTCGTTCTTCTTGTTCATGAAGAGCATCAGCATCAGCATCAACATCAGAATCAGCAGAAGAGTTGGCTGGCTGGTTTGGATCTGTCATGTCTTAGAAATCACAAGATTGCCAGGGCAAACGTCCAAGCATCAACGCTCGCAACAGAGTTTACTGGCAAAGTGTTCCGATAATTCTTACCCGTCGGCATGAATTCATTACTGTCTGCGTTTAAGTGTAAGTACAAGTACAAGGTATTCTTCCCTACCAATCCTCAACTTGATATCCACTTAGCCGGTAAATATTTTACTCAATTCGATAATTTTTCTGTATTTTTATGAATTTAAATAATATTTAAATTTTAGTGCACGCGCAGAGTTCCGAGTCTTCAAGTGACTTTGTCGATCACCGCCACTGAATTTACATTCTTGAATTCCATCAGATTGACTGACGTGCGTCTGAACACTTATTTACATTGGTGAAAAGTCTCGGAAGTTAAAAATCATGGTTTTTTTTTTTTATCAACTCAAGTGGATAAAAAAAAATTAGAACGAACATGAGAGAGGAAATAAAAACAAAGAGCGAAGAATAAGTTTGTGGCAGCGGAAAAGAGAATAAATGAAGAGAGTGGAGGATGTGTGAGTATGAAAAATAGTCAGTGTGTATAAAATGTATGTATGGTAGCAGATTTAAGCTACGCCACGAGCTGCATCACAGTGGTGCCAGAATGCATCTGTCGCGTATTATTATTATTCCACGGGAGCCTTAGATCAACAGCACTAACTAGGGGAATCCCTCAGCTCTCTTGCTCTTGGAATTTCTTTTGATGCCGTTAATAGAATTTTCATATGTACCACTTGCGCACCATCGTCAACTTATCACTTTTTAACATTACTATTGTCATTATTATTATAATTTTTTATCCATCTTGTCTCTTAGCTCCACACTTGCGTCATGAGTAAAATTATTCACTAAAATTTGTTTACCTTGGGATTATCACGTGTTGAATGTAAAAAAGGATTAAGCGTATGTAGTTTTAGATTTTATTTTTCAAGCGATAATTACCATACAGCTGTTCATTTTGTCTTGTTAATATTTTAATAACCTGTTCGTACACTCACTTGTACAATTCAACTGCTCTTGTTATTTTTTTAAATGCTGAGAAAAAAAATTACTCGACACGTGTAAAATATTACATACTTTAGACTGGGGCACGACGGGATATCTAAGCGACTAATTAATTCTTTTGCCTTTTCGACGCCAAATACAAGTAATTTATATTTATTTTCAACATATCTTTCATTATCACATTCAATTTTTTTTTCACAAAATTTTTCACGTGGACCATTTTACCCCAGTGTTTTGTATGGCTTCGAACTTCAGAGTCTTTGTAAATTTTATAAAAATCCACGGCGAAAAAAAAAATTGTTGAACATTTTTCGGGCATCCCGTCGTGCCCCTCGCATATAAATTTTTCCAATCCACGCTCGCTAGATTTTAAGTTTAAAAATGGACTATAAATAGCTCGGGTACTATTTCAGAAGGTTGAGAGGCCAAGGCATTTGTAAAGAGCTAAGGAAACACATATATTTTAGTAACTAAAGTCTTGAATAAAGTACACAGTAGTAAGCTAGTCAGGTTATTGATGCGATAAGAATGTAGTAAGAGGTGTGTTAAGTGAGTTCTAATGCTCTGAATAAATTTATCAATGGGAATAAATAAATCGGTATTTGTAACAGCTTGTCGGGTGGAGAATACCATTGTAGCATAAAGAATAAGCAACATTTGGTGCCGACTATTGTATGTATAAATGTATGTAGAAGCTAAAGTACAAGTACAAGTGCGAAAGTTAAATCCGCGGATTAAATATCGATCACGATGCTATTCTTTCTCGCTAGCATATTTATGTACATATCAGAGTAAAGCTGAATTTACGGTGTAGTAGGTGGATTGCGTAATTTTGAAACCACGAGTATCTGAATTGTTATTGTATAAATTTATAGGTATTTATTACAGCGCACAATAAATAAACCGCGGACCGCGGAGCGTAGCCGAAGTTAAATAATAATCGTTAAATGTCACGAATACGCAAAACCTAAAATTATTAAATGTATTATATCGATCCCGCATTGTATTGCTAAGCCGCGAAACCGCTTTGCTTGCCAAAGCACAAAATTTACACTAGATTTCAATGGATGCGTCACCCAAGCGCACGATCCGTTATTTAATTAGTCGTTTCATAAAACAGTCACGTCTACTTGGAGTCCATTAAAAATCGTGGCACAAAAAAAGGCGACAAAAAAAAATGTTTATTCAAATTAATTTAATATCTACTGGTGGCTCCTGTCAGCTGGTTTTAAACTCCGCATTCCTCTTCATCTGCCTCATGAAAATTCGACTGATGGAACTGACTAGTTTTTCGTCCGTGGCTTCTTCTTTGTGACTGCGAGACCGTAAAAAAAACTACCCGGGCTCATTAAACAATCAGCAGCCTAAACAAACAGTTGAAAAAACTTTAAGGAAAAACAAGCCGTAGTCAAGTCTTTAAAAAGGCCACTTGGGCCCACACACTGTCATCTAACCATTTTGTCCTGATATAGGGACCCACGGAGTCTTATTTCAAGTAATGTTGATATGAGATGAGTTGAGTTAATTTTTGTATTATGAGAAGAATAAAAAAAAAAAAAAGTTTAAATTGACTTCCTTATTTGTTTCAATTTGCCTGAACAAATTAAACGTCGACAATTTTTTTTTTTTTTTAAAGCAAATAGTGTGGAAATATATAAACAGCATTTTCTATTAATGTATGCAGAATTTTCAATGAATTTAAATGATAATATTATTTATTGTTGATAATAATGGAGTGATTTTTTCGTTCAAATGACGTGGAATGATTCGGTATCGAATGTCATGGGGAAATTCAATACTAATTGAAGTCAAGACCCATCGAATGGTATGTCTTCTGTCAAGCAAACCAGGAGGCTTTTTCGAGGATACTCAGATCTAAAGGTTGCCGCAGAATCAATTACGCAAAGCCGTAAGCAGGAGACTTAAGCTGGCCAATCAATCACGGACAGCCTGCCGCAACTAAGTAATGCCCGTGATTGATTGGCCAGCTTACTGCTTTTGCTATAGGTATTCCGTGTTCGGTATGAGATCGAATCTTGTGTAATTATTGATTCTGTACTGTCAAGTAAGAGTCCTCACTCGTTAAAACTTTTTTCCATGCCTTTTGTGCCGTTCGATGATTATTTACATTTTTTACCCTCGGCTTCTCGCGTCGCTTCCAAATCTTCTGTGGTCCGTGCACAGGCTTCATTTTATTCCGATGCTTAAATGTTAATTTATGATTATGACTATTTATATTTATTTGGCCACATGTTGAAAATTCTCCGATTTAATTTTTCTAAGGCCAACATTTAAACATTAGTCAATTATCAAAAGTCTAGTTTTATATAATTTTAATCTTTCAACAAATTTTAAAATTAATCCTGAGATAACTTCGTACTCTGCCAAAATAAATTATTAAATTTCTTCGACTCACATCGATTTATCAGAAAAACCCTCTTGTTTTCTGTTTTGCGCACTAATACTGGGTCATATACTAAGCACACCAGTACAACACATGGTAACAGTAAATGTGTAGTTAGTATATGAAGACGGCGATGCCAGACATCTAGATATGTGATGCTGTGAGTAGTTGCACCGGGGGGATGACCTCACTACTCATCATTTTAACGTACACAGGTTTTTCAGTGGGAATCCTTGGCACGCGATCACAAGCTTCGCCGTTATTTTGATACTGTGAGAACTCCATGCACATGTACACTCATATGTTTATATGTATAAATGTACATTATCTAAACATGTTGTTGTAATATAGATATAGTTATGTGCTATATAGATATAAAGATCAACTCTCCCACGTAATGCAGCGAGAAAAAGTGGATCCTCTACACGAAGATCGTCTCTGGGTATATCTACGACCACAACGACGACAAAGAGGGTGAGACGATGAGAAGGTGCTGGTGGTCGTTTGTATCTCGGCTTTTTGCTGACGCGAAGTGTGCTGTACTTTTTGATAGGATTACTGTATGGATGCGTGGGCATAACCTGCTCGTCATCTCAAAACCTTTAACAGACACCCATTGGCTCATTTTTTGTTATTTTCTATTCTTACAAGGTCATTTTGATTCACTGAAAATATCAAATAAATATAATAACCTTTTTGGAATTTTATTTTAACTTAAATTTAATTGAGGCATCAAAAAAAAAAAAGAGTCATTAATCTTTTAACCATCACTAGAGTTAAATAAAAAAATATTTATAATATAGAAATAAAAATTTAATAACTCGGAAATTTGATTTACTGGAGCCCTGGTGTTCAATAAATTTTTCTTATATTTGTTGAACTAAAGGGCGACTGGTTTCCAAGGGTCAGTTTCAGGTACACGGGTCACTTGACATTAAATCCCAAGGATCCCAAGTTGTCATAAATTATTTTAAGGAATTTAAAAGTGATATTTCAGAAAATTTAACTCAAAAGTATGAGAAAAACCATAAAATGTGTTTTTATAGACTGAAATATGTGAAACTCCATTTCTAGAGTTTCAGAAAAAAATTAAACAGAGTCTAAAGTAAAGGAAAAATTGAACCCAATTTTTTTTGAAAAATTTTTGTAAAATAGAAAGTTGAGAAATCAGTAAAAATTAAACAGATGTTGACAAGGTTTTATGTCGAAATATTTCACCATAATTCGAAGAAAAAATTTTCTCAAGAGTTATTACTTGAGGCAACAAACAAAATTGTATATTTTTATCACTGTATTAAAATATAATGAATATTACATATCATAAATAAAAGAATACATATATAATAGATTATACAAATATATATAAAAAAAAAAGTATGTAAATAAGTTATTTGAAAAGATATATATATTTCAATATTTGTGTAATATAATCAGTAAAATGTCTTTATTTAGTACAGAGACCTTAAAGTATATACTTTATTATGTATGCTTGAGAAATATTTGAAGCAAGAAAGAAAAATGTTCATTGCCGAGAACCTATATGACGTTGAAAGTAAATAATAGATGAGAGATCTGTAGTGGAGGCTATAAGCTACACAATCTCTTTATCGAAAAGTTTATGGCGGTTGGGAAATAAGAATAAAAAAAAATAAAAAAAAGGACCGCGAAAATGTTGCCGATGTTCGCAGAAAAGTTACAAATGGGCAATAAGCAAATTGGATTCACCTAGAACGATGGAATGGAGACGTAAAGGGTTTGCCAAATATGTATAACTCCAAAAGAGCATTGAGCGACGTTTGCTCTATTCGCTATTCGTTCTATAGCTCTACGGCTTTCAATGTGTTTTTGTATGTGAGTTGTGCATATGTGTCCATTTATGTGTATGTACAAGACTATTCAGGCGCATTTGCGAGTGCATATGTGCGTTCATGCATTTTCCCAGGCCGCGGCTGGACGTATCCCAAAAACAGACTTGGAGAATATTGCATTCGCTTTTCAATTTTAAATAAAATTTAAAAATAACTAAAAAATACAGTGTAGTTTTATGTAGAAATAAAATTATCTAGTAATGAGATTGCTTGTTAATTAATAAATTTTTTATGTGGTTTTACTGAATAAATATAAAGGTAAATTATCAATAAAAAATGTTTACAAGAGAGCTAACGCGATTCGGGAAATGGAAAATTTCATGAATATTGCAGGATTTAGAGAAGTGAATTAATAATTTTGTTTTTAAATAATTTTTTAGATTTATTTTAATTAATTAATCTCAGCATAAATTTTATATTAAATCGTTTTATATAAATTATTGTTTATACAAATATATAATAGGAAATTTTTTTTTCTCATGTTTCTGCATGAAAAAATTTAAATAATCCGATAAATTGATAAAAAATTTATAAATAATTTGGTAGAAATATTTTATCGACTACCGATGATTAAAAATTTTTAATTAAAAATCAAGATAATTCATTGAAAATAAAAAAAATTTCATTAATGAAGTAAAGTATAAATTTTGTTAATTAAAAAGACTCACGTAAGCGTTAAAAATAATTTACAGTTTTAATTAATTAAAAATGCTGTATATAAATAGATGTTAAGCTATTATAGAAGCAAAATAAGAAAAAATTTTAAAAAATTGGCTCTACTAGAATCGAACGGTATTGGCAATAAGGCAATAAGGCAATAAGGCAATAAGGCACAACACACCGTGTAAATGTCATGAATTTTCTGGGTAGCATTGAATTCCCTTGGCTATTTATAGACCCATTTCTCGCACTCGACGACTCGTCGGTTGTAGGTCCTGTAGGTATTATACCGTGTGCGGCAGGTATAAGGTAAAGCACTTTGGTACCACATGTTCGTGCCTGAAGCTGATGCCTCTACTTATTTCCACGCGCGGAGTTATCCTTATTTACCTTATTTAAAGCAAACTCACCGCTGTTAAATAAAATCACGTGGTCAGAGCATCGTCCTACTCACCAACGCTACCAACACTATACTCCACACTCTCTTAAAAGGTATTTCGAGTCACGGCTCATCCCGTTTTTCTTGTTTATTACTACGACTACTTCAACTACTTATACCCTATTTCCTTTATTATTTTTTTTTTAACTTTAATTTATTTTTTAAAAATTTTCTAAAACAATTTACGAAATTCATTTATCAATACAGTAGGTTTAAATGCTTCACTAAAGTCACTATTTATTCATTATATTCTTAAAAGTCGGACTAAATTTAACAATTTTCATTGAGTTCATTTCGAAAGAGAGTAACTGTGTCAAGTTTTATATATTTTGCAAAGATTATACCATATATATAAGCAATTTTCTAAATCGAAATTCAACCAAAGTTTGACTTGCTCTTTTTATAAATTTTTCATTTGTTCATATATTTTTATATATACGTACTGACTAGTGATCTCGGGGTTTATAAATGTCTAGCTGACTACACTCATCGGTTCTAAATAAGTTTCTGCTATATATATTACACATTAAATGATAAATGAATTCCGTCTGCTAAAATATCTGTTTAAATTTAAATCCAAATAGAGGATATAAATATTTACTCCAGGTATTTTATTACCATTTATATACAATCAAATTATCGGAAGTTATTTTACGGTACTCACTAATATTAATATTGTACTTTTTATTTCTCTATTTATTTACCAACTATTTAAAAAATTTGATACATAAAAATAAAAAAATAAAAAAAGGTAATGAGCGGCCGTATCAATTTACCGTAGGCAAACGAATAAACCGTGAATTCAACTGACGTATCTCATGTGTCGAGCAGTTTGACGTGTTACCAACGTGTTTTATTCATGAATCATGACCAACAAGCGAGCTGTACCTGCAGACTATTGATAAAACTAAAATATACAAATTCAAGCTGCATTTAACAGTTGAGTGAGCTCTTTTTTCGTGTCAACAGAATATTGACATGAGAACAAAAATATTAATTTTGTTTGTTATTACATAGTTTATTTAATGTTTTAATTAACCTTTTAGCAAATTATGTCACTTTTTCAAAAACATTGACAGGCTCAAATGTCATTCAAGTTTTACTTTACGTTAATTCTGTTGACCTGTTTGTTAGTTGTTTCTATAAAATAATCAACACAACCCAAATTCATTCTTTATATTAAAATAAATATTTTGATTAAAAAATAAATATTTGAGAGCTTTCAAGCTCATGATTTGTTAGCCATAAAAACACAGTTTGCTAAAATAAAAAATTATTACGTTCAATTAAAAAATTTTTTTTATACTTGAGTTGAATTTAAGGCTAGAAATTGAAATAACAACATCTTTCTATTTGTATATTTATAGCAATTGCTTACACATATTATTTAAATAAACGTGATAACACGAGGGATCGAAGAGCAAAATGTTATGGGATGCAATCAGTGATCGTAGGCTGGCTCTACGTCGAGTTTTACTCCTAGAGCTCGCAATCTCACTCTCTGTTCCCGAATACTGAACGAAAATCAAAGTTGAGGAGTCACTTGATCTGTAACGTTATTAGTTGCAACATGTGGCGACCCGTTAGATATATGGTGACATATTGAAGTGCTTCCTCACCATATTGGCTAACTAATAATCCCTACTACTTAACTACTTCTACTACTACTACTACTACTACTCCTACTATTGCACGGTTCTCTAACTAATCTATATTGATATTGATACATTTTTTTTGTGCTGAACCCTAATACCCAATTAATGAGGAAGATCTAGACCCAAACCCTCGTCCAGGTATCAGACTAAGATGTTGCGTCGAAAGTTTCAAAGCTATTGTTAATTCACCTGTCACTAGACTTTATTAGTTTCTCGTGTCCCTCAGCGATGCCTCGCGATAACAGAATCGATGAAATTAGTTTTGTTCAGGAACCAATCGTCCTCTTGATGCTTTCACGATAAACTTTTTTTCCAGCCGGCCGCTTTACTCCGGATCCTCATGTACGAGAATTGAGGAAAAAGTAAAATAACAAAAAAAAAATAAAATAAATGTATCTGGTCTTGTAATCTAAGCTCGGAAAAGTTTGATTCCACTCAGCAAACTAACTCCGACGACAACTAAGTCTCGGGAAAAGACAAATCCTTATAAAATCTTATCGTATTTCTGTAGCTCTGGGTAATGGGTTTGTCATCTGCACCAAAAGCTACAATATAAATAATGAAAAAACAGTTAAAGATATTTTTATCGACAGACTTTACTACATGTAAGTAAACAGTTCCAATAACTATATACTTTGCATCTATAAAAAAAAAAATTTAGTATGAATATGAATTTATATTCATGACTTTAAATGAACTTAAATCGATGCATCAAAAATATAACTTACATACTAAAGTTTCATATTTTTTTTACAGATTGAAAAGTTTTAAAAATATTATTTGCCAGGAATCTTATTGAACATTTTACATTTGTATTTTTTTATCCTTGTATAAAATAGTAATGCAATAAATGAATTTAAATTCATAGAATGTAGATCGATAAATTAAATGACGCGTATGAACGATTCTTTAGCATAAAAGAGGCTCCTTAAACAGATAAAGAACAAAGTATTGGTACGTGGAAAGATTTTATTGGAAAAACGATTTAGACAAGTGTGTTTTTTGACCTACCGACCGAGATAGATTCCGGTTGAATTGAAACTACTGCCAGCTAGCCATTGTGCTACCGTTGCATCTGCGTTTGAGGGTTGGGGGCGAGTTAAGGGCATGTAGCAGTAAAATCCATCAGCCAGTTTCGTATTCGGGAATATAGGGAATAGCCAAAGTATGGATGGGAACTTGAATTTCTGTTTGTACTGGTGCAGCGGGAGTGCGGTAACTAGGATAGGTGCTCACAGCAGCTCACAGCAGCTATCTCCATTCACCCAATATCGCAGAAACTCTTTGGCGTCTGTCACGTCGGAGGATCGGAAAATGCTTGGAACTTGTTCAACCATTTTTCTTTCATCTTCTTCTTGCATCTCACGTACACGACTAAATAATAACAATAGAACACTCTGGACTATGGACTATGGACATTGTCACGTAGAGAGTGTGTGTTTATGTGTGCGGGTGTGCAAGACATGTTTACCTTGAATGCAACCTCTACTCGGGCTTTCGTGCAACCAGAACACTATAAACGAAGTACAAGTGCTTAGACTAGACGAAAATACCCCTCTGGGCATTGAGTTTCAACAGAGCAGTGTAAACACGTGACCTATATTTTTTTATCATTGCTACCAAGTTTACTTGTACTTTGAATCATTTTATTACTGAAATGTCAGAACATCACAATAGTTTCAAGACGCTAAGTCATGAAAATCATCAAGAGTAGAGAAATCAAAAGTAAACACTGAGCTGAGAGTCGGATGGAAAATACTTTCGCTAATTGGATCATTTTATATTTTTATAAATTTATTTGAGAAAAATCACTTGTTTGTTCGCTGACTTACATTGTGATCTTTGGATAATTGGAAAATCTTAAAATATTTCATTTTATTTTATTATTTTTTTTTCAAATAAGAGTTCAAAGAGTTTCTATTTGAAGATTGTTATCGTGAATTTAGCTTGGAGAATTGTTCTTGAGATATACGATTCTTTTTACGTATTCTCGTTTCCGGGTGCTCCAAAAAATTTGAACGTGCGTTGGAAAAACGCCAGTCGAACATTTTTGGGTTAAGCATTAAACTTTTCGTGTATATAGATATATAAAATGTACTTTATATAATAGTCGAACGACATCAAACGAATCCCATCACCGTAAAGGAAAATTTAATAAAAACTCGATGTCGTATGTATGCATAGTTTTATAGATATATAATATATAAACAATATCAAACAACTCTACTGAATATCGTAAAATTAAACTTGTTCTTAAATTTATCAAATATTAAATTTAACATAAAAAAAAAAATTAATATACACAGCTTAAGTTTAACTATCGGTTAATTTTTAGTTTCATGCAAATGCGTAATTAATTTTCTAACTTCAGTTAAAAAATGAATTACGCATTTGTGAATATTTTTTATTGCTAGTTTGATCCAGTATAATTGCAGTAAAACATAAAACGTACTTGGGAAAAAAATGTCAAAGCCACTGTACACTTTTAGGAAGTATATATTCCATCAGAGAAATTCAACCGCAGTTCAAAAGTCACATCTCAAAAATCCCCAAAGTTAAGTACACACAAAGTGCTGGGGGGCAGAGTAGAGTGGCTGCGGTTTAATAATACCGGTTATAATTCACTAGCAACAGTGGCCGCTACCCGGCAGGTATTGTCCCACAACAGTATGTGTACTCACATTTTTGGATTCACTTGTAAGACTTGTGTACATGTTTATGAATTTATCCCATGTATATCTGAATATATTCGGATGCGATAAAAGTCAATTTTAATAAAATCTACATTTAAAAAGGTGACAAGTTCTCCTGCAGAGTTAAACGGAGAAAATTTTATAATTCTCTATTACGTCGAGTAGATAAACTGTCGAGTATATATATATATCTGTAACCTAAAATTTTTCCAACGATAGTTGAAGTAAGAGAAGAGCTTTCTAGGTATATAGTAGGGCACAAACGAAGATAGTAACGATTTATCGCCCGCACGTGGTTCCGCGTGTCACAAATAAATTTAAAGTCAGTGCGTCTATTTCTTAACGATTCTACGACACCCAAGTAAAGAGATTTTATGTGGACTCTTGATCAGTTAATGATGACAAATCTCTTGGTTTAATCCTTCTATTCCTTTATCTCATTACAAAAATTTATAATCTAAAAAAAAAAAATGGTTTTTTATTTAATCTGTTAATTTATCATCTTACATTTTTAATTTACAAATTGTACTATAGTGATACTTGACACTAGTGAATGAGTTTGTACATCAAAGTACCGTGTAAATAAACATTTAGTATAAATAACATACTGTGGGAGTGGAAATAGTAATCTAGCTGATGTACATACCAAGCCAGTGAGAAAATGTGACGACATCCAGTGACCAGTTCAAGTCAAAACCACTCATAACTCTTTACTTATAGCGCAGTTATGATTGCGGGAAAATGTACCTCAGTACAATTTTCATTCCAAATTCAGTGTCTCGTGGGAAAATGGTCGATTCAATTTATCTAGTCTAGCTCTATATATATTTCTGAACATACACATTACATAAATATTTGAAGAACTGTAATTATCAACTGGTAAGCAGTAAATTTACACTTTATCAATGCTAGAAATTGCACAATAAATATTTTGTTATTTGATTAAAGATTAATTGCTGAAAACAAATTAATTTTGCTCTAATAAAAATAGTCTATCCACTAATTTAAAAAAAATTTTTTTAGTCCAACATGTATTGGAAAAAAAAATGATTTTTTTTTTTAGAGGTTTCATTTTGTGAAATGAAGAGCAGTTTCAATAAAATTTAAATTCCAAGACATTTATATTTTAAAATAACAATAGAGGTAGTTGAGTATAAATTTATAGAGTTATCCATGCAAGCAGTTTTAACAGTGCAATTGTAATAAATGCAGTCTCTCTATGTCACGCAAAGTAAAGTTAAAAAAGTACCATGTTTAAAATAGCACTTGCTAAAAATATTTTCTTAGAACAAGGCGCACGTCATTTCATTCTCCACCTGAAAATCAATAAATCTCCATATATACATTCTACTATATAGTCACGTAACGAGGGAATTTTCATCACGAAAAATGAACAAATATATCCTTTGTGGGTATACATTTTTCCGAGTAGAAAAGATTGAATTGAAAAAGTTATTTCAGTAACCAGGCTGTTCATATAGCAGCTTGACATTTACCACGTGTTAATCTAATACTAAAATGAATTTAAATTGGCTAAAAAAAATCTCGAGCTTAATAGTCCTTGAGAGTATTTTATCAGGGTTGAAAAACGCCAACGCTAAAAAATAATAATAAATAAAAAATCATTTAACATTTAGTTGCATGAAGCCTTGCCTAGATAATCGGACATGCAATGCGTGGTTTTCGCGAAAGATAAGGATTAAAATAATCGCAAGAACAAATTGCCGTAGAGCTTTAGCAAGGTTAAGAATGATGGACTTTGCTGTGCTCGATAATTCGTCTTACAGAAAGATAATACACATTTTTATGTAAATATATATTTATATTAAAGCAAAAGTTTAATAAAAAATAATTAAAAAAAAAAAAAATGGAAGTTACATGAAATGCCCTCTCGGTTAAACCAACGCGTTATCAGGTTGTGTGTATACGTGTGGCACGCGATAATTGAAATAATACTAAATCAGCTGCGTAATTATAGCTCACCTCGAGTCATGCACTTTACTTGCAGCAACACAAGTCCAACCACTGAGTATACTCATAATACTTACACATAAACCAGTGCTGTAGAGTACACACGGAACCAACGCAATGAAACTTTCAAGTGTATGCACTAACCCTGTCGTCGTCGTTGATCCACACGCACGATCATCCAATCCGGGATTCCTCCGCTTTTCGCATACGTCTACTACCGCAAATGCTACTGCTACACCTTTGTAATTTATCTTTCTTCGTGTTTCCCCTCCGGTTAAATTCACCCTTCACGCAAATTTTTTTACGTCTACTTTGCAGACGTGTTGCAACTGAATATTTAAATCAAAAAAGAAAATAAATATATGTATAAATGACTTTTTGAGAAAGTTGACTTGGTTTTTTTGGACAATTTATTGTCAAAGTTTATACATATGTTTCTTCAGTCTCGTTGAGTAAAATTCGAAAAATAAAAAAATTCATTGCTTTGAAATTTTTTTTTTTTTCATATCAAGTAAATTATTCATTAAAAATGAATTCAGTATAAAAATTATCCAAATCGGCAAAATCGCTAAGAAGATTTTTACGATCCACATCTATATTTATGAAAATTCCGCATATTTTCGTTCAAAAAACAAAAATGTTTATTTAAACTACCTATAATTTTTGTTTTTAAATTTTATTTTTTCATCTAGGTAGTAAAAATAATTATTTTATAAAAAATATTGTCATAAAAATTTTCATGAAAAACCTAAAACTCCATTATTTGCTCGACCAGCCGATAAAACTAATGCAAATATTTATTTAAGATAGTTATAATTTTTTCCGCCGATCCTTCATAGAGAAGAATAACAAAGCCCGAAAAAAAAAAAAAAAAAAAAAAAAATGAAACGAATATTCATTCAATAATTTTTCCGTCACACACAAATGGATCTACAAGTACTTACCGGAATCATTGATAAAATATTGAGAAATAATTTTTGACCTCACAACAGAAAAATATAATCATAATAATTATCATAGACATTTGATATATTTTGGTATAAGTACAAAAGAACTGGTTGTGATAGGTGGCAATGTTGAATGACGATAAGATACTTTCACGGTTAGCAGTTCATGAATATTCCAGCTGGCACAAGTGGTTGAATAATACAAACGATTCAACATTACTGTGTAAGTGTATATTTTCGAGACAGAGGTAGTGTGTCTTTTTCCAACCAAAAACAACTATCAGTAGAGTAATTAATTGTGGCTTAAAGGTTCATTATCCCGCTGAAAGTTTCGTTGACACGTGTGTCTTCAAACAGGGTACACTGAACACTAAAACTGTTTTAGTTTATTTAACGATATGCCGTGTGAACTAGTTGCTTGTCAAGGTACAGTGCATAATTATTTATCAATGTAACATATACATGTAGATGTACATATATATAATAATATGTACTCGGTTGCGAACAATCCCAAGTAAATATATTTTAAAACTCATAATGAACATACATGACACGACACAGAGTATGTATTAGATAAATGACCAGATGCCAGCGGCGGTCCGTCATAAGTGCAACAATCTGTGAAGCGCCAGGTTTATAATGAGATCACACAAAACAAAGCCGGTCACCGTATTACCGTGAAACGTTTGTGTCGTACACAACTTAACATATAATACAACAACGTACGAGTAAATTGTGTGTACGCTGACAGCCACGTGTGTTCATGTCACTGCGAGCTCTCATTACTTCATGCATCTCTTTTTAAGTTTAAATAAATATATATATATATATATATATAAATCTAAATGTATGTAATATAAAGACGTTGACATTTAAGCGAGCAAGCTAATTGTTTAAGTCAACGAAAAGACGCGACGATATTATAATTTAGTTACATGGCCGCTTTTACACTGAGAATTGTATTGTAACTTAAAAAAGTCTGAGTAAAGATATAAGTGTAAATTTATGAGACAAGGAAAATAAATTAATGAATTTATCTGTATTTACTTTGAAGGACGATAAAGCAACAACGGCAGTCTGTTTGAATCTTTCTCATAGTACTAGTTTAGTGGAGATGTAGATGTAGATGTAGATGTGGATGTTGACTGTTATACTATAGACTGGTGTAGTACACAGCGATCTATATAGTAAGAAAAAGGAGGAGGATCTTTGGAAATAAGCTAAGCGGTGAATAAAGTAAAGAGTCAGTTGGTGATGCTGTGGAAGACGTCGCTTCTCGACAGTAGCCATTCGTTTAGCTGCTGTCGCGACGAGTAGGGTCAGAGAGTCAGGTTAGAGTATAGAGTATAGAGATTTCTGCGAGTGACCGAGCGAGACTAACCAGAAACTCTCGTGATTTATGGACGACCCAGTTTTCCAGTCTTTCCGTTTTGTTGGAAACACGAGCCAACCTCTGTACCACTCTGGGTATGAGACTGCTGCATAAAGTGTTGGTTCTATTTTATTATAGATATTTCTGAGCAGCACCAGTCAAATCCACCTTGTCGTTAAAAACTTTTCTTGCTCTCTTATTCTCGGATTTTATTGCCTCGGGACTTATCGGTATTGCAAAAAATAAAAAATAACACGAGAAATTTTTATCTTCTCTCGTTGAATCATCAGAACGTCAGATGATCCGCGATCTAAAAAACTGAAACTTGTTTTGCACGACTGCCCCCGCATATAGAAATTAATTATCAAGTGTATTGCAGTCGGTGTTTGTGCCTCAACCCACTACCGGTAATTAAGAATTTGCATCGTAAATCGAATTTCACAACTAACGATCTTTGCCCTGCGGGCTGTGTGTGTGCGAATGAAAAAATATCGTACCAGCACTAGCAACATAATGGAGTCAGTCCATTAAAAGTATGCCTGTGACTACCGGCGGAACTGGTAATCCTTCCCTACATATGTGTGCACACTATAAGCCTCTTTCTCTCTTCCTCTATACATTTACTTCTATAAATACGAAGGAGAAACCTTTTATTTAATATATCTCGCTCATCGCGTATAACGGCTAACTTCTATCTCGCTCACTGACGCGGTTATTATTTTTTTGTTCCGCTTTGCGAGGGAGTAGAAGCAACAATCGCACGATCTAGGTGTATAATATAAGATATGCTTGGCTCTGTTGGTGCATTTGTACCGTCGATTACCGATTAGCAAGCTACGGGATGCATAATGAACGATTAAGTGCCAACACATTTGTAACTGCATTTTTTAACCCCACATGTACTTGGCTCCATTCAACATGTGTACAAATAAATAGAGAGCAGTATGGTTACTGACCCTCCGGCAAAACATTATCTCTGTTTCTCCAAGAAATCGGTTGTTGTTATTATTATTTACTTACCGTCATACTCGAAAATAATTTCGTGTTTGCGAATTTATTTAGCCTTCACTTGATCAAAAGACATAAAAATGAATACGTCATTAACCTTCCATTAAAATAAACCCCAATATTAATTACAATGCGCTGCATATTTATTTAATCAATGCACACTAATTAAAAGTTTTTTCCTATTAAAAATGAAATAATGAATAAAAATATATTCGGGGTAAATTCAATTAACAATTGTTAATTAAATTTTAAAAACGAATACAGAATGCTGTAAATTTTTTTTTTTTTTATCCGCGAATCAGCGAACAGAATTATACATGAATAGCTGAAACAATATTTGCTGCGGCATTATTTATATTTATGTAAATAAAAAAATTTACACGTTTACAGCAGATGAATATGGGGTTAAGTTTCTTTATATGCCAAATAAATGAGTTTTATGCACGGCGATACAAACAACTGAACGTGGCATCACAAGGTATTCTTGACCCCAACAGTTTGACCTCCGAGACACGGAAATCGTCGTATCGGCCGGCCGACAGGATAAGTCGCCAGCGCAAAACACAGCACGGCGATATAGAGTCGCGGGGCCCTCGAGCGATTATCGAATCGTGAGGTAGGTCGTCGATTCGCGGATCATTGGCAGATCTATAGATTCGCCGTGTGAGATATTATAATACAGTATACATATATATACATAACATAACATACTTATACTACTACTATTACAATTACAGTAACTTTGTCGACTGGACTCTTAGACTGGCGGTCAAGCTTAACCTGAGGCAACGATAGTCCTTCAGTGAAGCTCCATCATTCTTTTATTAAGTTCCTTTCTTACCCGAAATTAGCTCCAGGGTATTTTGCACTGCATGCACAGGATCCGAGCTGGTGAGTAAGCGATAAACAACGCGGAACCAGAAAGTTTATATAGGCTGCAATGTAACAAAAACAAAAGAGAAGCGTTCGTAGCAGTGCGCAAAAAAGACGGACACTTTTAGCTGAGTTTTCCCTGGCTGGTTGATTAATATCCATCGTTCCGCAAGATATTCTCAGCAGCAAACAGCTCCGGCATATGCTTTACTCCGAGTCAGCCAGTCAAGCTGTCCCTCTACTACTGCATAACCAGATTTAAACTCCCTCTACTCTCAAAACAAACGACTCGCGTTTATTATTAATTGATTTATAACGCGCCATCTTGCCGTACGTACGGTGACCAGTAATCATTAATTACCGCGCTAATTACCCGAGTGTCAGACAGGTAACCGGGCACATGTACACTTGGCATGGTTGTGCTTGTGTTCCGTTCCAATCCTGCATCAAAGACGCCGGAATAAGTGATTAATTTACGGACGTTAATTTTTTACTCATACATGATTATATTTAATAGTATCAATAATTAAGACATTAAATATCGTGTCTAGTTTATGGTTTATACGGCTAAAAATGTTTTATATACGGCTTATATATACATATATAAAATAATCCTTAGAATATTATGATCACGATAAATAGCCGCGTTGTTAGCACCGGCTCTCACGGACACGAAGAAGGAAAAAGAGACGGATGGAGACGGAGACGGAGAAAGTTGTATGCACTTGCTTTAATTGATTTACCCCATAGCCGCGTGTAACTGCCATCACCGACTTTTATCGCGTTCCCTCGATCTTTTTAGATCCATATCAAACGAGATCGCTCGCCAGTTGTCAATTACAAGCAAACATGAGCTAAAAAGTCAAGAAATTTAATAAAGGTCGTGCTGAAATATTTTTAAATTTTTGTTTGGTCGGTTCAAACTTTTCAATCGTTTTTATAAATTTGTCAATATTTTTTTTTTATAGTCACCATAACAGTCTACAGTAAACGAGTTGGAATAAAGGGTTTTTGAAGCTGAAACAGAGTGAGAGTGAGAGTGTGATGGATAGTCAACAGAGAAAACAAAGAGTATTGTGATATAGGTTGGATCTTTATACATACGCGTGGCTGGGATACAGAGGACGATAGGAATGCGTTATCATCGGATATCAGCATTGCAAATACGCGAACTCCACACGCGAACAAGCCAGTGGCTGTTGCAGAAATAGTAGTCATAGTAGTTGTAGTTGTAGTACAAAGAGTACGATAGTGGACCCTCGTCGTCCTTATAACATTTGCGCTAGGACGAATGAAAACAATAAGTGAATGCCAATGCTAATGCCACCGCTGGCTAGTCATGATGCAGGGGAAAATATGCAACGTGCACCATTATTCGTATGCCAGCCGTGTTATTATGCTGATATGGACTAAATATGTGTCCAAGAGACGTACAGTCACGGCCCCCGGTCCATTATATTACAATAATTTTATGCTCATCAAATTTTATTTCGAAATTCCGTCAGCTCATTTTGTTTTTCGTTGTAGTTTCATTAATTATTTATTAATTTTATAATATGGATACCAAACAAGTCCGTGATCTTTTATTCTCGACTGAAATAATTTATTGCTGTTTGTATTGACTCAGTGAATGCGCGGAGAGTAAATACGAGATGGTTTTTCTCAGAAGTGGAGATCAGAGACAAATGAACAAGAGAATTAATGAATACAAGATATTGGAGTTGCGGGTGTAATATTTTTATAATTAAATAAAAAGTTTACCGGGGCTGATACAATATTTATCAACAAATGTGTCAAGCTGAAGAAAAGACTTGTTATTCTGTTGAGTTTAAAGATTAAAGGCGCAAAGTTTTTAAAGCTATCTCGACATTTAATTTGTGTGAAGCTCTCTCGAGGGTCGAGTGATAAGAATAACGAATCGCCTAGTTCACCCGAAATGCTGAATAGTTTGAGAAAAGCGAGAAAACACGGGCATCTGGCACTCCCGGTACTCTTGGTACACTCGGTATACAGCTCGGCTACGCCGGGAGTGAGATGTTATCTTAAAAAGCAGTAACGGTTTATATAGGAGGCGTCAGATATCAAGAAAAAGATAACATGTCTTGGTGATTATTCATTTAAATATTTATTAAGTTTACACTTCTCTTATATGTATACATGTATTTTATAATTAACAATAAATTTTTTAATTTCTAAATAAGACGAAGTGTTAATTTTAATTAGCAGTCTCACTATCGCAGGCATTTGATATTTTTTGAGCTCTCCGGACTTGGAACTGACTCGGTGTCATATTTTTTTATATATAAGGGACAAAGATTTTTGTATAATTAGTCGTTTGATATACCAACGGTATAATGAAACGACTCGACCCACTTTTGAAATTAAAATCAAGCGCAAGTTTCAATATTCCTTGTACTTAACCAAAGTACCTTTAACTATTCGTTGAGAACTCTCATAACTAAGGTGTTCTTTTCTATTTTAATTCCACAAAAAAAAAAAAAAAAAAAAAAAAAAAAAACCATAGATGAAACCGCGGATTTTTTTACTTATTATTTTTTTAAATCCTTAAAAAACGGCCACTTTGCAACAAAACTTTTCTCAACTCCGCCAAGATATCGACTCGAGATTGCGAGCGTATTACCCATGAAACTTGATTATTTCTTCTTTTGTTCATCTTGGCTTATACTTTGATAATATTATTCAATCCCCGGTATGCAAGTGAAAATTAGATTTTACAAATAAATATAAGTATAAAACGAAAATAAACAAAGTATTGGATGGATGAGGAAAAATTATTCAGTGGATTTAGTCTCATCAAGTTTGACGTTTTTCGAGCTTTATTTTTCGCTCGAAGACGTTCATCCTCGGTCGATAAGCGCGAGATTGGTTCCGCGGATGAAAAATCGACAGGAGCCCACTTTCGAAACGTCCATTCTTTATCCTGGATTTTGATCGTCATCGTCATCCTCGTCGTCTTCTATGACACTGTTCGCTATAGAGAGCATAAACTCATTTGAAAAAGTGGGCAAGTCAAAGCGGGTAAGAATTTCTTTTCATTCTTTTTCTGAAATTCATTTACGCTGAAAACTTTTCGATGAACGAAAAATAATAAAAGAAAATAATAAAAATATAGTACCAGAACCGAGGAATCGAGAAAAGATGATAGGATATTGTGGCCGCTGGTTTTTCAATGGAGTCCCCGTGGCGAGGGTCTTTAAAGTGTGTACGCGTCACCCAGCATCGATTCATTATTCCTACAGTCCAGTCTACAGTACCATACACAGTAATACATATAATATGACTACAATACACACTATTATACATAGCAACAGTACAATATAATTTTGAGTATAAGCTGTGAGCCAACAGATAGTTCTTTGCACCTGGTGACAAACAAAATCACAGTCGCTAAGTTTATTTTTTTTTTTTATTTATATACTTACATAAAAGTAAACTATTCAGGTCGCTTAGAAATATCTCTGCTGATTTAAATACTCTATCACGCTAGAAGGAAATTGATACAGTTAATTATCCAGTACTTATCAAGTAATAATAGTCTGCAATAAATCCAGCGGAAATATAACCAGTCGATAAATCAATAATTTCCTATGCTTAAATTAATTAAGCAATATATTATTTTTAACTGTTGTATTTATATAAATTTAAATATATATTTCTCTATTTTAGTCCAATAAAAACAAATACCAAGTCGTAAAGAAAAATAATTTGCAGTTATTTAACTTTCATACACATATCCAGCTCCACCCACTGATTAATGTACGATAGCAGTTGGCCTATCGCGAGGAAATGCCAGCCTACCGTGTTATTTATACAAAAATAATCTACAACGTTACACCCATGATTTTTTTATTTTCCTATTTAATATTTTTTTCCTTCTTTTCTTTTTTTTTTCAAACTTGTAAGACGCACGTGCGGGCCGCTCTGGTTTCAGCTCGGGATATCGACCGTTTTACGTTCCACTGGCGTCTAGTGTAGTACATGTGCTGCACGGTATGGACTAACGTAGGCCCATTTCACTCCACCAGAAATTATCCATAATAACTAATAATCTAAAGTCGACGCTCTTGGGTTAGGTTTAAACCACAGCACGCAAGTAAACTTGAAATTGCCAATAATATCGAATAACTGAGACCGTTATATACATACCAACTATTAAAGGGTCTACGCAGAGATCTTGTAAACTTTTAGATTAAGAGTTTATTTTATACGCAACTTTACTTCACGAACTTGTTAATAAACTTGTCACGATTTTGCGGTCAATTTTAATTCTTATAATTAATTATTTAATTTCATATTTCATAATATAAAGACGTTGATCGACGTCCTCAATAAAAGTCTCCTAACTTCTAAAGTTTTTATTTTTTATTTTACAGAAAGGACAAAAATAATTTTTTCATTATCAAAGAAATTATATTTGTTTCGCTAATGCCCAAATTTTTGTTTGTGATTTTTAAAAGCATACTCACGTTATTAAGTACATAATTGATAGTGATCTAGAAAAAATATAAAATTATATTTATTCATTAGGGTGATATATATTTCTGTTCTATTTCAGATTCACCCTATCAGCAAGGTTCGTTTAACACTTATCACCGTAATAAGTGTGGGTGCATAACAAGGACGGAACAGAGAATAGCAAGTTTGAAGAAAGAGAAAAGGGCATGTAATATTTTAGTAACCAGTTAGTACGAAAGAGATGAAAGAAAAAGGATAAATGTTTAAGTAGAACGGGTTGGTTGGAACCTAGTACGCTTTACCCTTTCGGACACGACCCTTTTGTAGTTAGTTAGCTCTTGTCCAGCATGCCTCTGACCCTCAAGGGATTCGCCGGCTAGAATTATCGTAACGTTAAACCTTTCCAGCACTCGCGTATCTCATATCACCGTATTTTATCGACATAGGTACATATAAATGCCACCGAGAATTTACAGAAGCACTACCGACACCATAACCTATTCCTGCACTCAATCAACCCATACTCCATTCGTTATTAATTGAAACACTTCAATATCCATACGCCAGTTTTGTTCTACCACTTCTCGCGCTAAACTACATGCTTTATATAATGTCTCGCCTAGGGATCTTGACTAATGGAATGGATTTGCCAAAAACGGTCAGGAAAGTAAGATAAACTCTAATAAACCAAATAAAATAAAATGGAACGAAAGTTAAGTTCTTTACTTGCTATTCTATATAGTGTATACATGTACACGTAGTTCTGTGGTACTTTACGTCTACTTCTGCACGGTTTGAGTAACTCTGACGCGCACTTAAATGTATGGGATCCCGTCGCAAAATAGCTAAGGGCGCCAGGCCACTTAAGGGCCTACCGCAGCCTCCAGAAACCAACATATTTTTCACTCCTGGTTTATTTATTGTGTTTTCCACAGAGCTCTCAAACTTTATACGCGTGTTATGTATTTATAGTGTTATACATACTCTTTGCTGATATATTTATACATATATATATATATATATATCTATGTCTGTAGAAAATTTTTTAAGTCACACCCTCCTTGGGGACCTCCCTTCATTCTCTTTTATTGCCACTTGGATCGTGATTTCGTCATGGGTCCTTGACTTTGTTGAATATGTATATATATACATACATATATATAGAGGTACATGAATAGTACATATAGGTGCATGACTGCGTTTTATAATGGAGCGAAAACTTACATTAGTAACAGAGCATGTAAGAATATACGGAAGATGGGATATGGAAGTTTTGAGTTGTAAGTTTGAATACAAGGGACAAAAAAAATACACACCTTTTATTTTTAAGTTGCGTGCTCAGTGTTTGTGAGGAAGAAATAAAAACTCAGATGGTCCCCATGACGTGAGACTAATAGTCATTGTCGTACAACTGGTTTTACTTTTTGACATAAAAAAAACAAAATAAAGGACCGAATTTCTCGCATTTTCATATTATTTTATTATATTTTTATTCTTTTGTATATAAAATATATAAATATACATAATATTTCATTTCATTTTATTTTATTTATTATTCCTATACAATATTTTAAGAAATTTTATTGCCATTGTCGATTATCAAAGGCGGTGCAGCAGTTTATAAACTCGAGAGATTGGGGGAAAAATAGAAAATTACATCACTGGCCCAACGGATGTAAATAAATAAAAGCCAATTCTTTTTCTAGGTGGGCGGTCTACTGGTCTCTTCTCTATGGTCTAGTGTACACACAAATTTATTCACCCCTTTAGCCAAACTGTTAATAATCACTCAGCATCGCATGTCTATTATATATATTTATAGTCTTTCTATATATATATATACCTGAAAATAAATGATAGAGTTAGGTTTCGGTGAGAAAGAATTAAAACCCAGTGTTGACGATCAATCCTTCTGGAATTTATCCAACCTGCAGCTTCACATTCAAGGTCCTTGCAGACAAAACAGACAAACAAACTTTCAAAAGCCTGAACCTGACTCTGAGCCGTCTATGAAAAGGCATTTGGAATAATAGAGTCGAATTGAAGGTGAAAAGAAAACTTATTAATGGCTAATGAGATAAAGAATACGATAGAGAACATTAAAATCCATAGATATTTTTAACGATACATTAAATAATATATTCGTGTGATATTTTAGTGGTTTATTTAACGTTTAGATTTAATAGTGAATGCTAGCGTGCGAACGAATGTCAAAAGATATTTCCTGACGACGTTTGCTTGTGTATAAGCCCGAGACGATTAATGATCTCACGATCGACATGATTAGACGGTGAGCTACAATTTAAACTCGATGATTTATAAATTATCGATCAGAGCGATTACAAAAACTGGTAACTTTATTTTTTTATCGTCATTAGGTTTTAGAGGTTCTGGATGTAGATATTTTAGATGATATGTATTTATATATTTATATGGGAGTGTGTTCTGAATAATTTTAAACAATTAATTATATTTCTAAGTAATGCACGACAATTGATATATTATTTTTTATGAGTGAATCGTGATTTGGATCACGTGATCTATTCATGAGAAATCAAAGTTTGTTTTGTTATAATGTGATGTAAATATATATACAAATATATAAATGTTGCCGTTGTGAGTTTGCTGAAGGCGTGATTATTACAGTGCAATTTTATAGTGCACGGATCAACGGATTTAAAGCATGATAATAATTTTTAGTCACGAGAAAATACGTTCGTGTCGGTAGCGGCCGATTGTCTGTAACAATACCAATACAATCAACTATTACTGTCTAATCTTGATTTTTTAAAAATTACATAGAGCACATTAGGCCACTTTAAATAATTTTTAAATTTATCAGAAATTTATTTTAGCACTTTGCCCATGTAAGAAGTAAAAAAAAAAAATTTCCAGGCATTTGCTCATAAATTTTTTTGCTCATGAGAATTGCGAATTTAAAAGAAAAATTATGAAATTGAAAATTCAAATAAGTTTGATAATTTTTCTATTATAATAAACGTTGTTTTTATTTTATTTGCAGTAGTAAATAATATCGAGTATGAAAAGAACTGATTAAAAATATTTAGGTACTCGAGATTCGTAAAATAAAAAAAAGCGCCAGAGCATCAGCGAGTAGCAGAGTAAAAAAGTGGGTTCGAAATATGAAACGATCCGTTGTTGATGCTAGCTGACAGCCCTCCACTCCATTGTACACAGAATATAGAGTATAAAGTACAGAGTACAGAGTACAGAGGGAAACCCATCCCTTACTTCCTATATACATATATACATACATACATATATACATATATACATATATACATATATTCATATATACATATAATATCATCCAGTGTAATCCTGCCACTCAACCCTTGGAAATGAACGCTCCGGCGCGCGTGTTCATTTAAACGCGCACGCGCGCTTATTTGTATCATCGGCTCGACCGACTGCTCACGGAGTCGCCCGAGTAGTTGTTTCGGGGCGCGTGGCGCCGCGTCCGAATCTCAGCGTCAGCAGTCGCGAAACGACCGCCGTCTCGACAGGAGTACTTTGTCGTCGTTCTTCTCCTTTAAATCGTGCTCGTATTGTTGTTCACTTACAATTACTACCACTTAAAACCATAATTTAATAACAATTATTACAAGTATAATTATACTTGAAAACAATACAAATTTTAGTTCTAGTGTTAAAAAAAAAAAAAACAAACATTTGCCATGGAGATAAACATTTTTGGAGTTTATTTGTTGTCTCTTAATTTTTCAAGAGATAATTACTAGTAATAATTTATTCAAATATAAATATATATTTAACTCAACTAAATATATTGTGAGTGTGGATATAAAATATAATCTATTTAATAATGGAGTATTAAATAATTTAATGGACTGTCTTTATCTTATGGAAGTGAAATAAAAATCTAAAGAAAAAAATATCATAAATATATAAACATACGGTAGATTTAAATATTCAGATGTGAGTACATACAAGTTTTATGTTAGTTTTGTTATATATTTAAACTAGTATATAAAGCTCTTGACAACAGTTCGATTTAATCGTGGGGAATACAGGAGGATTGTTGTCTGCCGCAAAAAATAGATTGTCAGTAGCAAAACCTGGAGAAGTTTTATTCAAATAAATGAAATAAAATAATAGTAAGAGAAAAAAAAAAGTGGACTTGTTTGAAGCTTCGGAGTGGAGATTGTACGTGTATGTTGTGATCGCGTAGTAAAATAGTGTTTGATAATTGTTAATATTAGATATTAATAATAATATATAAATAAGTGCGCCCGGCAGAGATAAGTGTCAGTACGATGATTGTGTATTGGTGATAAACCGTTTTATTTAATTATTTATTTCATTTTTATTTTATTTTATCTGGTTCTGTTTCTGTGATTACTCATTATCAATTTCTTCGAGACACAATGCTCTGGATATTACGCAAAATGGAGTTCCGATCGGAGCTTTTAATTCTGATAATTGTTTTCTTGGCAGTCTCTACTAAAGGTGAGTTCTTATTATTTTTTTTTTTTAATCTCCCTTTTATTTGTACACAGAAAAAAAGGATTTCTTGATGATCCTGAAGTAAGCAGACAATTAGTAATTTTTGATAAATCAATTATAAAATAAAAACAAAAACCAAAAATATGCACACGTCGAAAATTGAAAAAACTACAGGTGAAATTTTTTCAAATATTTAATTTTTTGTAATTTATTGTTAAAAAAAATTCTAAAAATTATTAGACTTCGGCTAACTTCAGTATCATATTTCTAAGGGCAAGTAAAAACTTTTTCGGGCGAATAAAATTTTTTGCGCCAAGAAATCTATTTTGTTCTGTGTAATTATTCTCGTTACCCAAACTTGAGACATCGGTAATACATGCTGCAAAAAACAATAATAATAATAATAACCGTAATAATAATTAACTACACAATGTCTGAGAGCAAGTTAAATAATACAATGGACAAAAAAAAGTTTGTAATAGTAAAGTTATATTTTAGCTACAGAAGCTCTTATTCAACAAGACATAATTGTCCTTCTTGACTTTGCGAACTCTGGAAGTTTAACTCAAAATGGATTTTCTTACTCTTTCTCAGTTACTTTCCATACTCCGACTGTACTGGTAGCATCTTTAACAAGATATATCTATGTATATCTGTATAAAATATAAAGCCCGCGAGGTCTCATTCTAGACGTATAAAATAGAGTCCCGTTCCTTGCCGAGAAAATTAAAATGTTTTGTCAAGTGGTCATGATCTCCAGCACTAACAATAGTTTCTCGTTACACTTGTTCAGCAATCTCAACTATCTATAATAATCCAACTCTTACAAGCTCTATCAGCACTTTAGCATATTCAGCGCCTGAGAAATGTTAATTCTGCACTTGGTCTCAGTTGATTATCTTGCCGGTGTAAAACTTTGTCAAATACTTTACTAGCATCGGTAGTGTTCAGTCATCAAGACTGTAGTGTAGTTGAGCTAATGTTTAACTATCTCAGCTGCATTATTATATCTCAACTTCACTTATCTCCCTAAGTAAAGCAAAGCGTAAGAGATGAAGCTCTAGTGCTCTGTACTTGTTCTTAATTTTGAGGACCCGATGACAGACTTCCTAAAGACTCATCGAGATTTCTGCACTTTCCAGTCTATCGATTTACGGTAATTTATTCGAGATGAGCAATATCACACTTGATCGATTACCCGCGAGCACTAAAGTTTGCTTTTTAACTTAATTTTACGGAGGTTCTTTGTGAATTTACTGATTGGATCCTATCCGAGGCGCATAAGCAAACGGAAAATACACGAGAGGAAATTATTCAGGAGATAGAGGCAGAGGCAGGTTATTTTACGTTCATTCGGACGATATGCGACTCCATACGCGAATAATTAATCGAAATTTATGCAGATAGATAGATAGATAGATGTATAGATAGAATATATATATATATATATATATAAACTTATATATTGTGTATATAACTACCGACTAAAGATAGCTCGTAGCTTGTAGAATTAAATCCAACTCCGTGGGTAAGCTTACATACATTAGATCTATAATATTAATCTATAGAGAAACCTACCGTCAGCAGTACTGAAAATATACTCTCTATAAATATGTGCATGTGTGCGATATTGTATATCCTACATAATTGATATTGATGCTTACTCACGTGGAACGCGATAATATTTAAAATTTTTTTTTTTATTCACAATATGAATTCGATTACGTTTATATTGAATTTATATATTTATAGATAGATAGATAGATAGATATATAGATTGTGTATTGATGAGTATATGTGTACATCCGGTTGACACCATCATCGCTACCAGGTGAAACAGACAGGTGGCTGTATATTTTCTTTTTATTTTATATTTATCACCCACAGTTGTGTCGACAGCGACTCACATCTCAATTTAATTTCAAAAATATTTAATTTTCATGTTACTCTGTAATATGAACATCAAAACTAACACGACTTTTCCGACGCTATGACAAAAGAACATTGAAAAAATTTTATTTTATAAATTTGGGTACAAAGTGTCAAATACAATTTCCTCAATCGGTAAAAGCCAAATACCAACAACCAAACAAGTTAGTAAAAATACTTATTCATATATGTAGATATGTATATATATAATATATACATGTATAGTAGAAAAGGTTTTACTAGAAGAGAAAAAACTAGCGCTGTCAATCTCGTGAACGAGGGAATCGACACTTCCAATTTAAATATGTAAAATACACCGTAACTCGTGAGAGACTTTTCTTACTCTTTCTCACACAGCGAGCTCTATCAATTTAACTTCTTATTCCCAACACACAAATGTCGAATATCCGATCTCGATTCTCTATCCCTTTTACACACACACATACATTCAATACCTCTCAGTATTTTTATTCTCCTATAGCCTTATAAATTTTTTATTTCAATCACAAGTCTGCTTGCGCGAGCGCTTTATTTTTAATTCATAATATCGATAGATGTTTCACTTTCAGCGCAAAACGATCCCCGATGCATTTCTCCTCGGCTGTCTCAATGCATCACACATCGATGCAACTTTAGTCTAGTCTACTGTAAAAACGGGAGTATATGTTTTTCCTTTAGGAATACGACCGAGTAAACTTACGTGGAACGTAATCTACCAGTAGTCAGTAGTACAGCTCTCTATATTATACATACGTCACACATACATATTTCAAGTACATAACATTCTACACAGTCGAGATCACTTGAACTATCTGGCGTAGAGTGGTTAACATTTTCGCAGTACCTTCTTATAACGTAAGCGTAAGATCCACAGGCTTTCTTACACTGCCAGCGCCCATTACATCAACATCACCGTCCGAATAAGATAGGAGGAGCGTTTGTCAGAGCCTCGTTACGAAATTCCATGAATACTATTTCTCATAACATAACACAATTTATTTTATTTTAGTCATCTCCTCTTCTATCCGTCCACTGAGCAACTCCACGCGTAATTGATACAGACGGCGTCACAGCCACACTCTGATGATGCAAAATGGACTACTACATATCTAATGTGATATTAAACTCGTTAGATAGTTGACAGTGAGAAAACCGAGTATTAATCCATAATAATACTAATTATACTATTATTATAGAGTAGAGCGGATAGTGATGATAAGTGCTATTACTATCCCTTGAATTCAGGAAGCTCCCGGCTAAACGATCGCGGCAACAGATCACCACAACCAGATGATTATATACACGTATATATATATATATTTATATATTTATATCTATGTATAAGCTGTTTGAATTAATGGATTTATCGTTCATTCGCACGAATATCCTACACAAACATCTACTCTATTCGAGGATTCAAGTTCTTTGGCGTCAATAAGAGTTCCGATGAGTCACGAATATTTATTCCGTGGAATTTAAAATACTCGAGTATCGTGAAGATTGTCGGGATATCGATCGATTCATCGTTGGACCGCTTCGCTGGCTATTAACCTCGCGATCGGTGGCCACTGGTTGCTTGCCGCCTCGGCGAAACTCCCGTGCGCCGGGTAAATGTGCAAGTACATGTACGTGTACACTTGACTACACAAACACTGGGAGCTTGGGAGGTGTACTCTTGCCAAGTGTAGGAAGCCAAGAGAGCTGAATGTAGTGCTAGTTATATTACAGGCTGAGCACACTACGGCACCTTCCTCGGCTTCCTCTACTTTATTCTTATCGACATGACGGTTCATTCGTACTTAGACTGGGAGCTGGCGAGGCAACGCGTTGCTTATTCATGAAGATCAACAGCAAGAAGCGAAAGATCTGACGCCTGATAGATCTATCAGACGCGATCGGTGACTGCGTACACGACAAGAGTTATATTAAATAAAATCAAGCAGCTATGTTTATATCATCATCGGAGCTTGTTATTTTATTTCACTGATGTCTTATATTGTGAGTCCTTGATCAAACATCAATCAAATTCACGGTTGGTTTCCTATCGATAGAGGATAGTCGTGAAATGAGAATAAAGAAAATGATACTAGAAAATCCGGTGCGCTCAAAACGCCGTGCGAGTATTTTAAATCCGAATATAAGCAATCGATCAATCGGATAGTCGGTACGCTCTCAACTTCCTATCTTGTCGTTCTCTTGGCTCATCGTCTCCAGCAGTTAGATTGCCTGCAAGTCTTATCGATCCCGTTCCACGGCACGAAGCACGAACGGACGTGACACGACTCGAGTCCGTCTCTCAGTCGACATCTCGACGGACACCAAGATTACAACCAAGACACCCGCGATCGCCCGCTAACGCACTTATAACTCGATCTACATTTATTTACATCATTTTTTTTTCCATCTATGCTGATTTTTATTCATACGCGACATTCGCCACTTTGCTCTTCCTTCCCACACTCTCGCTATCTCCACTCTATAACCGATCTCCATTACTTGTACTTATACTCCGTCGAGCTGCTTTACTTTTGCTTCTTCTTTTTCATCTTTCTCCTATATAACACACCCACACTCACAAAAACACAAGCAAGGCCGTGGCCACTCGAGAAAAGGAGACGATGTGCCTTCTTAGAAATTTCCTCTCTCTCAGAGCCATAATATTCACAGCATAGAAAGACACACTCTACTCCATCTTACACATCCATCCTCGATACCAGCATCCTACTATTTTATTTTTCACTCTTTCATTTATACTCTTAAATAATATAATACTATAAAATGATGTGGCTTTATACCATTAGGTCTATTGGCCCGTTTCCACAAACAACACTCTCTACTCTCTATATCTGACGAATTTAATTATTAATGGCTGGTAGTCTGGCGACGTGTCAAATGACCAAGGCATTCTACATTACCACAAACACCAAAAAAAAACAATCACCATCTCAAATCCAAAAAAAAGTTAATTTAATTATATAAATTACAATAAAAAAAAAAAAAAAAACCTCATGGATATCATCTATTTAAGCTCCAAACTTAGTCATCAGTCATGAGTCATCAGCAATCGAGGCTCATATTTAATGTATCCTACGAATTAGTATCCATAATCCCTGAAATAAATAAATTATAGTAACTCTCTGCAAAAAGTTTACGGCAAGCTCATTTCTCAGCGTATCAGACACTTGGCGCTTGAACACAGATGCCACCACTTGCTTGAGCACATACTCCCTCTGGTTCTCACCAGTCAGCCGACATTCTTCGCCGACTCAAGCATAGCGAGAGCAAGTTGAAAGCGCACATCATCAGCAGAACTATGAGCAAGCGAGACACATTCATAGCATTATCACCTCCCAACATGCTCTCTATTATACTTTATGGTGCCACTGACTCGTTTCTTCTCCATTCCCTTCTTTCCTCTGTACTAAACACTATTTGCCAGCGGTAACTATACTTGCGCATAAATTAACAATATTGTACTAATGCCGAAAACTTTAAGACAAACTAAAACCAAAAGCTTGTCGTGCCTTCCGCGGGCAAAACAGAATAATCAGCCGTGAAAGCTGCTGATGGTTTTCTAAAAGTATTTAATTGCCAAGTTGTTAACTTAATTAACAATCATCCAATTGAAAATGATTAAAAGAAATTCAGATAGACTAATCGTAAATAGACAGAGTAACACTGCAACACAGTAACTCTCAGTCGTTCATCACTCGAACAAGCCGTGTCATTAATAATTCCACGCGAGTCGTTGTCGTGGTCCATATTACCGAGTAAATAACGACTCCGAGACTGAGACGTAACATCAACAAACCCATCGGTAATGAGAGACTGCCTTCCTCTTTAAGTAATTTCTCTCTCGTTTCTCTCAAGCCCGCCGTTGGTCTCTCGTAAATATTTGTTCACAGCAATGCTATCAAGACGCATCCCATATACCCACCCTCCGCTTCCTCATCCTCTAGGACCATCTATCTTTCGTGTTCACCAGCCCTCTTCCTCTTTCTGTCTCTCCCTCTCTTGCCGCCATTTGTTTACCTACGTCTGTCAAAGATATTTCAATTCGAATTTCCCAACTTACAAATTTCATGTAATTAAATCCTATAATTTCTTTAAATTAACCGCCGGTGCCTGTCTAAATATTTTTATTACGTTATCTTTTATTTATTCGAAGAAACGAGTCTATCTTTCTCGCGGAGCCGAGAGCCGAGTGCAAAGTCGTACACAAACTTATCGGCACTTGTCGGAGCATGTTGCAAGTGCGAAAGTATTGTACAGAATTAAATACGTATTACTATTTACGCTTTAGTTCTCTGTAAATACTTAAAACACTGGCGTTGATTGATAGCCGCTGATTTATTTATATATATTTTTTTTATCTCATTGGTGATTAAGATGAGGGTGAAAAGCAAATAAAATAACTAAGCAATCTTTTAATTATAAGTTATAAATTAATTTACAGAGATAAAAAATAATTATTGAATTTTATGAGAAAAAAAAGTTTAGCTTTTATATTTATATTCAATCCAAGATAATTTCCACTGTCTTCAGCACAACATTTTGCTTAAACTTTACCAATCTACTTTGAGTATGAACAATTCCATTCTCTATATTCTCATTTCATTTTTTTTTTTTTTTTTTTTTTTTATTATAATTTTATTTTTTAAAGTCCAGTAAAAAGAAGTGCCGGTAGTCGTTATTTCGTACGATGAAAAACTTTTTCCGGGATGAGCCAAGTACCATCGTGACTAGTAGATTTGTAAAAGAAAATAAAATAAGAGTAGATAAAAAAAAAAAAAAAAAAAAAAAAACCAAAAAAGTTTCTGATGAAAAATGTACATTTTCTTTTTTTATTTTATGTTACCGTCTACTTAGCAGTGACGCGAGTAAAATGGATTTTTAATTTCAATCTCACCAGCTTCTATTATAAAATTATAATACACTCTTTCTAACTATTAGTAAAAAAAACTTTATTGTTAACTTGCATTAAGATATTTATATATATAGACAAAATTCACCATTTAATTTTAAAACTTTATAATAAAAGTAATTTAATAATAACTAATATTTAAAAGTTATAAACTTTAAATAATCGAAAATTTATTACTTCATTAAATTTAATAGCAGATAAAAAATAAATAATTAATTAAATATTTAAAACTGAATAATAACCGAGAGAAAGAATTTTCATTTATAAATACTCGATGAAATTATGCACTCGCTAAATACCAAATCCTCATTTACATAATCATAAAATAAATGATTTTGAATACCAAAGTAATTAAATAAAAGTACATATGCACATAGACGTATATGTTTTCTAATGACATGGCGTATTTAAAATTAATTATCTAAAATACCGAATATTTAATTTACTAAAAAAAAACGTCGTAAATAATGACCCTCAGTAATCACCTATGGTGCTTTCGTTAGCCTTTCATGCGTTGAAGCGATCAATACATCTATCAGCATCAAATATATATATGCATATATATGAACGCCTGAAGCTACCGGGTCATTATGAACATCGATAGCCAGTTCGTTAAAGTGACACGGATTCATGGCTTCAACGGAGGCAGCTTATGTATACACAATCTATATATGTGTATACAATATATATATATACATATATATGATTGATTGAGTAAATGGTCAAGATGTTTTCTACTATATTTTCTGCAGATAGAGATAAAGAATCACTAAAGAAGTTGTGTAAAAAGCTAATTTTCTAATGAGTTTCATATATATGTATATATTGGTGTATGTAGAGTGGATGTTTATGAGCGATAAATAATAGTAAGAAAACTTTGAACAATAAGAATATTTGTGTATATGAATGCTTACCTGGCAACAACAGTAAACATGAGATAAAACCAAAAGCTAAATCATGAAAATAATTTTATCGGTAAACTATAAAAACTAGCATTTATATATTTTATCGCTAAACGTTATCAGTATAACTATTTTTCCCTTCAGTGGTTTACAAAACTTTAACCTCTGATCTCATTAAATCATTCGCTTGTTCTGATTCCACTGGCTGCTGATAAATAAACATCGGATATTAGTTGTATATTGAGTTTTACAATAAACTACTGAAACAATAACTTTTTAGTTTAAATAGTGCGACTGCAAATCACGACATATTTCCAATTGAAATAATAATGATAATTATATTTTCACAATAGATGCCCATCAGTAACAGATAGTTAGCAATCTTTATTCACTGACGAGCAATAAATTATAACGAGGAACATACGGGGCATATCCGGTGTCACTTGGTATAGTTTTCGCATAATATAACAAGCAGGTCGAATAAATATAATAGTTTTGTATGATGTATGTGTGTAGAGAGCTAAGAAATAAGAGAAAATGTCCCATAGGTCATAATATGTGTGTATATATATATCTAGTCAGAGTACAGTCGCGTATTATATTGGATAAAATGCGTGCATGAGTTTTGCCAGACGTCCATATGTCGCGATGCACCATATGCGGGTTCATACATATATATCGATAAGTACATATATATGTGTATGTGTGCTGAGTGATTATTATTATTAATCGAATGAGTCGACCAAACTCGCGTGAACGCGATATTACTGCGAGTTTGTCGTCATTTTAATGTTTATATGCATATATATATATACATATATAGAAAGAGAGAGAATTAAAATGTTTCATAACTGAACTTAATGTATTTTAGTAAATCATGCAATATATATTTACTAACTTAGGTAATGATAGTTATTGAAATTAGTGATATTATTGTTATTATATAATAGATTAAATGTATAATAATAATAATAATAATAATAGTGGATATTATAGCAAATAATGTAGAGGTAATTAAATAAAAGTATTGGAGAGTAAAATAATTGATGACGGAGTGAAATGGAAACAATCAAATTAGTCGATTGCGGAGGCGATATTTAGTTAAATATATGTGTATTTAATAAGTAGATTGTTTTGCTCTTTAGTAGTTTAAGTCGCGAGTCGTTTCTATTAACGGTCGAGCGGGTGCATTAGGTTATTTTTTTTTTTAGATTAAAAAAAATTCGTTTAGTTTAGTTGGTTGATTTAAAAATAGAATACGACGCACGCGAATAGTGTAGAGGAATTCTCGGTGCAGCGCCGGCGGCAAAAGAAATTAACGTTTAAAATGGGAGTAAAAAACATTTTAAAAGACGAAAAGTGTTTTGTGTATGGTAAATAGAATTGAGCAGAGGCGAGTTTTATTTATCAAAGCTTTCAGAGCTGAGAAAACAGTCGAGTAGATCGAGTGACTTTTGAGATATTGTTAGCACGCGACTATTTTATTGTACAGTTAAATTGAGATATTAAATATAAATTGTTAATAGAACTTAAATATTGTTTTATTATTATTATTGTAGTAATAAAAATGTGTTATGTTAGTTTAGCATTAAATATAAACTGTTAATCCGCTTTGAAGAAAATAATCCAACTCTTATGTCCCTTCATTTCCTCGGGACATAATACACTTTAGTGCAGCTGTCATCGTGTTTGTCAAGTGTAATAAATATTTTTTATTCTAAAATACATTTTTCTCAACAAACTTTTAGGTCCGTGATTTTTAAAAATTTTTGGCCCCATTATTTTTTAGGCATGTATACTTGTAACTTTCAAAAATCGTTTCCAGTTATTTAGATAATTTATTATTTTCGACATTTGATTATAACTCATGAATTATTTTATGTAAGTAGGCAGAGATAATACCTCCCACGAATATATATATATATATATACAGTTTGTTAACATTGAGAGAAAAGTAAAAGTCAAAATCCTCTTGATATGTTAGCCAGTTTATTTTTTATTAAACCTTTACTTTTTTTCTCATTTCATTTAATCTTCTTATCTCTTTCTCAATAGGCTTAAAAGAATTTAGATATCTATTAAATGAACTTCAAATTGATTATTACTTAAGTCACGAACGCCCACATCTGTTGTGTATACTGTATTATTTATACATTTCTATATATATATATATATATACCTACATCCTAGATAATTTTAATCGAGGATTACGAGAAGTTTTTCGAATTAAATAACAATAATTTAGATAACAAAACAAGTGATATGTTTGTTATTGGATAACGGATCATCGTTAATTTATTTAAGTTTCTCTTTTATTTTTATTACAGAGAACTCTTAAATTTTAATTGATGTATCTTAGATAGTAGTGGTCCATCATTTCCAATAAATATTATCTTTATTTACACTTTAAAAGGCATTTAAGATTAAAAAATTCAAAATATCTCCGATAATATATAATATTTTAAAAAATATTCTACTGCTCAGCCTTGTAATCCTACACAAATTGAACCAGTACTTTTCCCAGCAGTCATTGGAGCTTCCCTTGTTACGCGAACAAAAGAAACGCATTGGAAAAGGAGGGTAAAAAAAGTAAAACCTAAAGATTGAGAGTTCGTCGACTCGAATTTCTCTCAACATTCTCATCTCGCGTGCTCTTGATCCCCTTTGAGTAGTTCAGTATTATTTATATACATATATAGATATATTAATATATGTATAATAGGAGTATAACCCGGGCTGAGTAACATGGCGACGTGGTGGTACGGACGTCCAGACGCTTCTGACAGTTCTAATTGATCGAGCGAAGAATAAGAGAATGGAAGCAATGCCAGTGGCACTGCCGGTCTGTCTCCGGCCGGCATCTCCTCCGCAGACGCATTTGCACTTTGCACACCATACAAATGTGTTGACGAGATGTTATTATACACAAACACGATATCGATCCTCGATCGCTTAATTAAATCAACACTATATCATTCGTAAATAGAGGCCTTGGCCGTGATGAATTTTATCAAGCGGACATCGCTAATTTATTTCGCAGAAAACAAAAGAAACAATAACCCCGTATTTTATCCAGCAAATTCATTTTACTCGGTGGTCTGTAACCTCATCTGTCATAATCAAATAACACGTCGATAGATAACAATCCTAATTAAATTTCCGGACCAAGTACTCGCGAGATTACGTGGCAAGCTACCACTTACGAGAGAGTTCCACGCACACCACGAGTATCATCCACATTTCTCTTAAATTTCTTTTTACACTATCATTCTTTTTATCTTTTATCCCATCATCCTTTTTATTATTTTGTTCTCTCACGCTACTCGCCCAGTGAAGGTTAACATGTGGGCGAGAGGACGTTGTCAATAAACACACAGCTCCCAACAGCCATTGTGGCCGTGGTGTGCATAGCATAGTGGCGTTATTCCCAAAGAATACCCATAAATATTGTCACAGAAAGAAGTAATTAATTCGATTGGGTCTAATTTAAATTTTGTTTTAAAGACTAGATGGTAGTGACGCTCGGATTTTTCAATAACACGTACACTCACACCTTGGATATATATATAAGAGTAAAAGAAATAAATGATACCTGAGTAACACCAAAGGTATTAATGATTCTGATGATTCTCGATTGTTAGGAGAGTGCACCAGAGTATAATAAATCAAGCCTGCGTTCGTGGTATGCAAATATCTCTCATACGATCGAGTTCCATTGGCACACGGTGTGTGCCGCCAAAGAGAAAGGATAAGTAGAGTCGGTGTAGCTGACTATATATGAAGTAAAGAAAGGCGGCGGCGTTGGAGATGCTGCTCAAGGTGGTGGTATATATATTCCGATCTAAAGTCTCGGGATGCTTTTAACAGCCTGGAAATATTTCGAGCTCCTCCCAACTATCAGCCTCTCTCTTATCTCGCGACTCTTACTCTTACCACGTACCACGCGTTTCTGAACGTGTCAGTGAGAACGCTGATTGGACAGTAATGACCGCTCTTACGCCTAATAACCACGTTTAAGGAGTTTTAATTCCACGCTCACGTACTCGTCCTACTACTCTTATATCTTTTTTATTCGACGTGTCCCAGCGTGACGTCCCCATACTGCAGACCATTCTTTCCTCACTTACCCTTTTTGCTTTATTATTTTTTAATCCTTTTCGACATTATTTAAACTTTTTCCACCGACAGTCGCGCTGGCTTCGATCTGAGCCCGGCTGCACCCGCTGTTTCTCAACTACTTTAGTCCAGTTTCTCTCGAGCATCCAGAGAGCGCACGGTGAGTGTCTCGAGGCCGCTTGCCAGCTCGCCGTCTTCCAACAAAGTTTCATGCAGCGTACGTAATTTAATATCATTTATAATTATGTTGCTAATGCTCTTTATCTTGCCACCGCCACGAGTAGACAGATAATAGATATAATAATGCCGCTATTCCGAGCTTCTCAATCTCGACTGTCTCACTAACTAGCGGTTGCTGAACGAATCCGGCAAATATATCTATATGTATATACGTTTATAAACATCTATATCTATTCCTGGTACTTGGGTACCTGTGCATGCATGACGTTTATACATTTACGACAACAACATATACACATGTATACAACTGTTGTCAGATACTGGTGTATATTTACACACGTGTGTCTAAACACACAAGAACTAGAGAGTAAGAGAGTATGAAAGAGCAAGAGAGTCTTAGTCTCCAGTGCATTTGCATTATCATATCTCGTCTAGGCCGCAATTCTCTCGGCTGGAAATTACTGCATCAGCCTGATGCGAGAGAAGCCTTAGCCTAAAGATTACTCTCGTGTACTGCCTTGATATGTCTTCGTATCTCGAGTCTCTCACCATTTATATCTACACATATATAGGTCTTTGCACATACCGTCCTTACGTCCTTACAGCAGGTTATTCTCTCTCAACTTATGATGTTGTTTCTAGTCGTCTAAAACCCGTCGAACTTGAGTGCGTAAGTACACTAAAATACACGTACTGTATACTCAGTACCGGTAAACTTACATGTGTATATATTTACTCAGATACATACGATACACTGTGCGAGACTAATTTACACTTTTCTACCTTCATTAATTTAAACTCTCTAGAGACTCTAGTGTCTTTACTTTATTCAATAATAATAAAATATTAAAACTATTCTGTCATCATATATACCATCGAGCCTATTTTTAATTATCTAAATTCAATTACCGACAAAATATATCATCAGGAAAACAATTATGCCGTGACATAGACATAGATCGATTGCTTTTATCTCAGAGCTAAATCGACATCTAATTAGGCGGTATACTTTGCCGCTCCGGTACTATATATATATAACATCCATGTCCTGCTATACACGTTCACGATATAGAATACAGCTTTGACTCACCCATCGGTATACATATATTGTATATTTTAGTATTATATTTATCGCGTATAAGTTATACACACGCATTCGACTCTTACATGTACAAACTGTGCGTGCATTGTCTCAGTCTGACTAATAATTCCTCCCCCTTCTATACCCATCTATGAATTTAATCAACGTAATTTTCTTACCACGCCTCCCCGGGCTCTCGGAGAGTAGTCGGCAGTCTTCTATTGAGCACTCAGAGGTACCAGCACGTATATTACCCACAACAAACGTACACAGAGGCTTTGCTTCGGAGTTTCGGGATTCTCTTCTCAAGTCCTCAGTTGGGTCCTGCTAGTCTCAGTCCTGGCAGAGCACCGCCATCATATATTTCACGTCATAAAATAGGGAGCGATATTCAGGCACGCCTTAACTTTGGCCCTTCTCACTCGCTCACCTCCTCGCGACTGCCGGAAAGCCCACGCAGAACATCTTTAAATAAACAAAAATACTGCTTATGAAGGTGAGGATCCTTTTAATGTGTCTAGCTCTAAAAAATCCTAATAATAATAAATAATAAAAACCTGTAAAGTTTTAATAGCAGGGGTAAATACGAAATTACGTTTACGTCATGCTGCCTAAGTGAAGGTGGTTCGATATTCCAGAGTATACCCGAGCTATCGGATTAATTATTCCCTCAGCAGTACCTTCGTCTTGGTAAGAGTCGTCGTCTTAGTCAGCGGCGGTCCAGAATCTCTCTTATTCTCTGGGTATTGTAGCCCACGGGCAGCATGAGCACGCCTACTCTCGTGCCGCGCGTTCTCTTTTCCCTTTACGTCACTCGTCGTCTCACCACCTAATCGGTTTTATTTTCTATCCTCATTTATAATTTCTTGTCTTTCTCTTTCTCTCATTCAGCTAGTCAACAAAGGTAACGTGGCGTGATTATGGTATCCGGACGTCGTCGCCGGCGGACCACCATGCTAGCACCGGCACGAGTTCGCGAGCCACTTCCGCTTTCACCCCTCGTCGTTATTACTTTATATACTACACCACATCCAACATATAGATACATACATACATATACATATATATGTACGTATATAGTCTTCTATTCTATTGGCTTCTTATTCTCTTCAGTACAGTACATAATACTGAGTATAACACTAGCGGCAGTTCGAATGCCCTTTGTGCCCAAACGCAGCTATACGGATGTTCGGGATTGCTGGCATCGGAATACAATCGATTTATTACACAACTGTAATATCCTGCCAGGCGTTGCAGCCTTAATTTGTTTGTCAAAGGAATTCTATCCGTCACAATGTTATAACACATTCATTATACATACATTTTAAATTTAATAGTCTTTAATGACTCTATCTTCAAGTAATTACATAGTATGCTGTGTATGTTTTCACTCGGAATTTTTATTCTCTCTATTACTTTATATTCTGTAGTAAACATAAATATATCAAGTTATCTGTATGCTTTAAAGTTAGTTCTTATAAATATATTTTTCTTCCTGAACACTTGCCATGACCTCAATTCCTTGGGCAAATGTCCGCGTATATATCGACAAAAACATTTTTCGAGTGGAAAATAGAGTTCGGTTGGTAAGTTTATCTTGTGAAATATAGTGCACCAGGTTTTGCTAGTTTTTCCGTACGAATATGCTGTCAAGAAAGTCGAGACCGCACAGTATAGAGGTAGAATGTAGTTGTAGAGTGTCCTATAAAAACATGTACACGAATAGAAATTGGAATGAGAGTCGAAGGTCCTGTCCGACTTACAAATAGATAAACCTTGAATATACATGTATATTTAAATATACATATAAATACATGTCTATAAGGACTAGGACGATATTTCATTGCTGGACCATTTAGTTTGTTGAAAAGAGGTGAAGGGGTGTTATGGATTGAGAAAAGTTACATTGTCAGGGTGAGCGGGAATCCCCAGGAGAGCTGTGAAAGTAAAAAAGTATTCGACTTTAGTAGCTGATAATTTTCGTACCTCGGTTGACGCGTGTCTAGGGGTCTACAGGGCTCCACGGGTTGCATTAGCAACAAAGAAAAAAGAGGATGCGCCACGCTTCGCAGAGCTTGGCAACAAAAAGAATACATAATAACAAATAATAATAATAATAATGGCAAAAGGGGGTTACAAAACCAGTACGGTATATTTCGCGGGGCACCCAACAATACCGTGCCCCTTGGTAAACTCGGTACCCCAATACAAGGAACAATCCGATCGATACGTGTCATTGTTCCAGGGGTATTGATTTTTTTCAGACGTTGCACCGGTCGCGTGCTGACGCCATTCGTATGGAAAATTTAGCGTCATTGCGCGATACTACCACTGTACAACAATATTATTACACACTTAACTACTAGTCATGAGTGTATATAAATGTAAAAGGAGGAATAAAGAGAGAAAGAGTATTGTTAAGAGTTGTGCTCGTTAAGAATACTTTATTGCTCGGTACTCTTATTGGTTATTTGCACTACCCCTTCTGCAACTCTTGATGTACATAACGCACACGTGAGTGCTCAATTGTTCGATCATTCGCGACTCGAGGCAACTATTTTCTCATTAAGTCCAGCGAATGCAGGTTCTATTATTTTTTATCGTAATTGCTCTTAATAATAGAGAAGTTGTAGAGTCTCTGCGCAAAGTTTTATTAAAAAATTAAATTTTACCAAGTTTAATTATACTGCGAGATGATGAATTTGCGCGGATAATATTTTGAGGTTTCACTACAACGCAGTTTGGACCCTGCTCTCTAACATTTATAGGGGTGACTAGAGAGAAACTATACTGTACTGCGTTACTGGGGTTAGTTAAGCTTTAACGGAAGTTGAGAGGTTTCCGGATTTGGTGGTGATGTGGTTATGACAATCGCGGACATCCCGCTGAACTAGATGATGATAATGATATATTATGATTAGCTTATCGTGTCTTTATACAAATTATTTTGGCGAATAATGACAATAATTATAATATGCATTCCATTATCATCAGAACAAATAGAGTTTTACTATACGAGAAAGTTTATCTGCTGGTGAAAGCCCGAAATCCCAAGCAACCTTTGGTGTTTGATAAATTTAGCAAGCGTACGAGGTGCCGGTTTGTGCGTTTACGTTTTGTAAGGAAAGGAGAGTTTCCTATAAACTATTGTACAAGTAAAGTACACACACAGAAGCCATGCATTGAAACATCGGTATGAGATTGAGAGAGATGGAGAAAAGTAGTCTGTGTATGCATATCTATAACCTATGCCACGAAACATTTCGCTTGCTGTAGGTATATGGCACCAACTTTTCCGAAGAGCGGGAACGAGTGAGGGGGCTACAAACTTGTGCCTAAGGAGCACCAGACAACATGGGCGTCGACAGAATTCAACTCAACGTTCATACCATATATATATTTATGTACATGTACATGTTCAGCATGTATAGGGACACACATAATACACTGCAGAGACATCGATAAATTCAGATATTCAACATTTGAACACCACCTTTTTCAGGGATTTGTAGATTATATAATTTTCCCACGACTCTTTTGAGGATACACTTTTAAATTGAAATATATATTTGTCACTATAACTACTTATGAGATAAAAGTCAAATAATAGTTAATGCGAAGAAAACAAAGAGAAAATGATTTTTGAAAAGCTGGGAAATAAATACGAATATCGAATCAAATCGTTTGAGCGTGAATAGGAGGGTGAAAACTTTATTTTCTCAGCGTGAAACGATAAAGTTGGTAGTTGGTAGAAGATATGAAGCGATAGCGAAAAATAAGAGTCGCGGAGAAGGGAGGTTGATTTTACGTCGTCAGAAATGCGCTCGAAAGAGAGTTTTAACAGTGGCACGATTGCCGTGTGCCCGCCTTTCTTAGATTCTTCTTTTCCACATTGTCGTCTATATTTTACTGCCACATAACACACGTCCATTTAAACTTATAGAAGAGAATACACATATACACCCACATATATTTATATGTATGCGTAATGGTAGCTAAAGGAATTGGAAAGAAAATCGGCCGGAAGACCGGAAGCGAGCGTTGCTGGGAGGAGCACTTTTGCCAACGACGAAGGAAGCTGAGAATATGCCACTACTGCTGAAGATCTGTACAACACTCGTATATATGTACTACTGAAACTTTTCTCTCCAACTCACCACCCATGACTTGAGTTTTTTTTTTTCTGCATTATATTTCTATCCTCGTCTGTGCGACTGACGCTTTTTTTTCCACCTTAAAAACCGCAACGTCGAAAGGCTTTTAGATCCCCACTCGCCGACAAGTCATCGATATACAGCTGTACGTCTTTACACACTAATGTGTACCCTACGTACGTGGACCAACCCGACAGAGGGTTAAAAACTAAAAACTCCATGTATACTATATGGGCTAACGAAACACCGGGGACTTTATTTAGGGTCCCTGGAGAAGGAAGAAGAAAGAAAGACATAGACTTGGATTTTGATTTCGATGGGGATAGAGATGGGGTTTCAGGGCCAAAGGGACTATAGAAATGGTAATGGCACATTGCCGTTGGTGTTTCGGATTTGAGCAGCATTTAAAGCACTGTTTTCACTCAACCTTGCATCTACACACACACTACGCTATAGGAAAATACATATAGTAGAAATCAGGTCCTACATGAGCTTCGTATATCCACACGCATAAACACACACTTGGCGGCAAAGTTTTACCCTATAACAGCATAACGAAATAGTATATGTGACCCCGAAGTTCGCGAGACTAATCTCCGTGCCGAACGGGATCGAGATTCTCACGAGATCGAGACTCACTACCGTTTTATCCAGTGATACAAGCAAACCGCGGTCGTGTGTGATTTATTTGCTACCTATAAAGTGGGGGGATTAAGTGCATAGATTAAATTTGCACAGTCTAAGTTTTAAAATAAATGAACGGGATGAAAAGGGAAAGGGTGATGGTGATGATTTAAACGAGGGCCAGAAGTATTTAGTTAAACAACGACAAGGTGTGCGAGTCATGCAGCAGCGTGTTTGCGGAATCCGTGTGGATGATCGGGCCGTGTTAGGTCCGGGCGTAAAAATTAGCGCGTGCATCGGGGCCGCGAGGGGTCGTGTGAATTTTCGAGTATGCGCTACGCGAGACATGCGACGGGAATAGAGATGTACATGAGCTTTTATGTTTAGTGTGCACTTATGTACGAGCAAGAGCGTCAGAGCGCGATAATGCATTTCCTCCGAGCGCCCTCGATGAGTGAAATAAAGAAAGAGAGAAGGTTAGAAGGAGAGAAAGAGATAAAGAGGAAAAAAAGATGAGCTAGCAGTTGAGAGTTAAGAGTTGAGAGTAAAGAAGGAAACAGCATGAAAGCAATAAGTGAGACAGAGTTAAATGCGCTGGCAATCGTTTGCAACCGACACAACGTGAGTAGTCATCTTCTCCGTGAGATGCGCATCGTGCTTCGCGAATTTACTCTAAATGCTCTCCGATGCTCAGAGACATTATGTATTAAATATTATCTTCATTTACTTGTTCAATCCATTTACTTATTTATTTATTTGTATATTAATTGAGAACGAGGTTGAGACTTGTCCACGCTCTGTGTGAGAATATTATTTTACGGCATCGACATATCCGGTTTTGTATATGTTATTTAATGTGATTGAGTTAACCGATTGGATCCAACGACCAGAAATACCAGCAGCAGTACAACGGATGAAAGACGAGTGTATATTTATGTACAAACAGTTGCTAAGTTAAAACGGCGCCACCTCGAGATAATATCTTTTCTATTTAATTTAAAAGACAGCTTACGACATACGGCTGTCGTCGTCTAAAAGATCAGCCACTATCTCCATTTAATTCGTTTCTTCAACAGCACACCCCACCCTGATAAATTTATTCATATTTCTGCTTATTTAATTGCTTTCTCATTTTAATCTACCGTCTATATGTTTATTTTTATTTAAACAATTTTTCACGCTCGACCGCACGGAAAAATAAGTCACCAAACAATTTTTAGTTTCTATGACTTTTGATAGACGTAATAATTTTTTAATAATCGTCAGCTGCTACCCCATCGTGCCACGGGTCCTTCGCTTCTCAATGGCATTGTAGCATGCAATTAGGTCGATTTACTCCTCGTCGGTATACATCTGTCGGCTAAGAACAGTGCAGTATGCCTTGCCTACTGTACATGTACATAGATGATCACGAGGCTGAGTTTATTTGAATCAAGAGCCCCATTAGTACTGTGTTTCTTTCTCTCGATTGAGAGAAAGATCGAGTCTAACAGAGAAAGCACCCTTTTTTACATTGAGCATGGACCCACGCTCGACCGCCCACTTCCTAGGAACCCCTTGACGTTTAAATACTCAGGCATTAAAGAACTGTAATGGCAGTTTCCGGAGTTACTATGCATCCATGTAGATGAACATTACATTACACTCAGATCTCGGTACTCTCAATGACTCGTCGGTCTTTCTCAATGCCTTCCCTTTCATATTAGTCAGTATTATATCATCTGACCACGCGTGTGCGGCAATCCTTGACTTTATAGCAACCACAAGTATCACAACACACATATTATATTGATAAATTAAAACGTCGCGACAATAAATGCCGACTGCCCTTTGACCCAATACCCTTCGGTCTCTAAAATATATATCAGGTTGTTTTGCTCTACACTCTCCGTTCTTCACTCTTTGGGTAGTTATATAGCGGCTGTTATGTATATGCTGATGAGTATGGGTTCCTCGATTATTATTTTAATTGAGTGAACACGATACCGAGAAAAAAGATACGCACTGATATGACTCATACAACAATTCATATGTGTAGATGTGTAGATGTGCGTGAGTATTTATTACACTACACTAACTCGGGTTGTTAGAGTTTGTATTCACTTTAAATTTTGATGATATTAATTTAGAGCCAACCATCACATTAACCAACGTACACAGAATTAAATATAATTGTCAATTATACATATCGTTATTATTTAATTTTATCAGACATTAAATTGATACCTCAATTAATTAGTGTGATTGACTATTTTCGAATTAATTTATAGAAATTGCCGGCTAATAATTTTTTTATTAATAAAATGATTTATTGTTTATATGTATGTATATATTATTTAGATTATTAATTATTATAAAGCGCGCGCAGTGAATTGATTGTTACAATTGAAACGATGCCTGTTAATTCAGCCAATTTAATTCGTTATTCCCCTTAAGGTGTTATCAAATTTTATTAGTGGCCTGTAAGCGACACTCGTCCATTTATCAAACATCCATCACACCCATTGCAACGACACTGTGGCACAATTCCTCTCTACGGCATCACCAATTATATTAACAGGATTTGTTACAATATATAGTATGCACATACATATATATATATATAAATATGTATTTATTGCCTCGTAAATCAAAATTCAAATGCTTTAATAAAATTAACATGGACAACTCTAAGATACCTTTTAATCATAGGTTACTATTTTTTGTATTCATTTATTATTATTAGTGATGTGATTGCGGTCAATGACAGTACAAGTGTGTGTGTGTGTGTGTTGTCTCCAATAGAAAGCGCCCACATATACCTTACACTCATTTATGCGCAGCACTAATCTCTCATTCGATATTTCATTATATATATTTATATTTTTTTTATCAACCGGTCTTGATACCTAATAAATTTAAACTTCATCTTCATACATAAAAATATGCATTGATAAAATAAATATTTATATTGAACAAAGCAAACAAGAAAATGATATGAATATAAATAAAAAAGTTGCGCATTAGTTGATTAACTTAGTCAATAACTTTTTAAGTGAGGGTTTCTAACTGAGGGTTGAATAAAAGAGGGTGAATGTGTGGTCATTCTTTATTATGTATAACTATAGTTCGAACATTATATATATAGTCAAGATCAAAGCTCAGTATCGACGTGTAAACCAACCAGAAAAACGTTATAGAGCGCGACGTGAGGCGTAACATACGAGCTAGGTGTATAAAAAAAAAAAGCGCAGGCGTGGATCTGTAAAAATATTAAAATAGAAACGATAAAATTTTCCAGCGTGCCGATGAAATAGAAAAATGTCGGAGTTTTTTCCTTTACTTTGTTGTAACCTCCGACGAGTGTCAATGATATGGATAGATGGCTGCAACGCTACATCTGAGTATCAATGACGTATTGACGCTTTGTTCAGTTCGACGTGTAACATTGATGCTTTTGTGCTCTCTGGCTGTTGTACCGAGTGTTAAAAACTCTAACAAAGATGCTAAAGTGTTGTTGACACTGCACCGAGATCAAACAATCGAATAAAAAACACAGTTTTTTTTTTTTTTTTTTTTTTTTTTTTCAAATGTTTTTGTTCCTTTGATACTTTTAACTTTATTTTCCTCCACATATACGACACAAACTCCGACGTTAATTCATGTAATTTTATTTTTTACACAATAACATGCATCAAATTTAATTACATTTTCAATTCACACCTAAATTATAATAAAAAATTAAAATTTTCAGCTCGATTTACTGATATTTTGTCTAGCATTTAATCACAGTAATTATTCATTTTATACTGATAAAATTTATATTAATATATTAAGATGAGAACAATTTCATTACTGATAAGTAGTTTATATTTATTATGCTATTCCGTGTCCGTTACTTCGTGATGATAAAACATAAGTCTTAAAAGTTATCATAATCATTGTTGACCTGATTCGTACAATACTCTCTCAAAGTAGATAATAACTTGTAATATTTATATTCTAGCCGACAAATGCAGTTATTTATACAGGATTTCATTTACCGACAATCTAAAAACATTACTTTTTTATCTCTCCACATTTATAAAGTTTTAATTAAATAATTTATTTAATTTCAAGAGGAAAATAAAAATTAATATGTTAATTATATGAAACAGTGTAAATATTAATTTTCGTATTTAGAAATTAAATATGAATAAATGAAATTAACTAAAAACAATATTTCATATTGAAACAATAGCTGATAATTTTCTCCAATAATTAATCATCGCGTAATAACTTTTCAGCAATAATTCACTGGCTTATTTAGTAAAATGAAAATTTAACGCTGCTTAACGATTATTTACGAACATAACTCATGTAATAAACATACAACTCTAACATATATATTTATATTTATTATTTATTATTTATTTGTTTTTTGTTCCAGGTAAGAGAAATTACAACTCACCGACAATTATTTTTTCATCAACTCTCCTCATTAATATTCTCGACCAGCAAGAAATAATTCTGCGTCGGGGATACATGACAAGTTTGTAAAAAACTAAAAACATTTAATTTAAATTAATAAAATTTAAACTGGTAGTTCTACGATATTCGTACATCGCTAGTAGACTGGCAGTATTAAAAAGCAATTAAACTTCAAGGTACGCTTACAGACCGACGCCCTCTTACGAGGTACTAACACATGAATATCAGGGACCTTCCGAGCAACACATTTCGCTGTATCCGAGTTGTACTTTTTATTTCGGTTCTTTTAAAACTAAATTCCATGAAAAACCATTCATATACGACATGTACACTCACATACATACGCTCTGGAATAATTCACTTTCAAAATATACGTATATATATTTTCATTCAGGATTTGCATGCATGCGGTCGATTAACGACGTTAGCTCCCTATCTTTCAGCAGCAATATCCTTCTAAATGTTAAAACCACAATGTGCAAATGCGGCTGCGTTATTTTAGTCAGTCCACTGGTCTGTAGTCCCGCTACTGTACGAGAGCATTAAATAAAAATAATAATAATGATAAGACTTTGAAAGCATAAAGTTTCATTAACTCATTGACATGATACTCGAATTATTCTCGGTATCAACCTCCGTGACATGATAATTCTCAGCAGATCCAACTTGTCATGGGCACGAAAGCTCAGCTGAGTCGAAGAATCTCATCACGACTTAACATACTAAAGTGCACTTTGAAAATTTACTTAGCTGGACTATCGCGCGTGACTTGAGACACGCGTGTTCAAATCTATCTGTACGAATAAGTATTACAGTGTCTTGTGAACTAACTGTGGTAACTCAAGGCAAGAGAACAGTAAAGAGTCGTCTCTCTCACTTGTGGTTTTCACCAGAGTAGCTTCAAAAGCGTCGCATAAATTTATTAAGTACTTGCTAACCACTTAGCGTACATTGATGTCACTTATGTCCATACTGAAGTTACAAAGCTGCAGTCTGTGCTCGTTGCTTCCCGGGCAATATATTCGTGGCAAATCGTCTGGAATAAAATAAACTTTGAGTCACGTTACACGTTACACCCCAGGCATATCCGAGGTGAGATTAAGCAAATTGAAGAAAGAGGAGCCACTTTACTATCATATATTAGCAGTTTTATTTTACAAATGAGATGATTCTTGTCTTGGCTTGGTTGGTTTACTTGCTTGGGAATAGTGGATTTGCGTGCCTGCTTACTTGCATCGTCAGGCGCAATATTAAATTATAGCTCCTGGGAAATGCTTAAGCGCAATTCTTGTGCACAAGCACTTTTTTACGAGCACTAATAATAATATAATCTAAGTATATATATATATATATACATGTATATGGATGCATAAAAAGTCACAAGCTAAACTGCTAACAATGCTGCGCAAGTTTTGTGCTGCACTAGCGAGAATATACGTGACGTTTTTATGGTACCGCTGAGAGTCTCGCGTGCCGTTGATGCTAATGTAATCCAGGGCTAATTAATTACGGCTTATTCATGATTCATCGTTCCGCCTGTCTTTCTATTATTTTTCATCTGCACACCACTGAATTGCCACCCATACCAGCCCGCTTTGCCAACTCATTTCCGTATCTACTCAAATGTGTATATATGTATTTGCTTCCGTATATAAAACCGCGTTCATCTTAGATCGTAAATAACGTTACTCAGAGATTCTGCAATTGGTCTCGGGCCTACGTAAATCTCGTTACCTAGATCTCTATACTTAACTTTCCACTACTTAATACATTTTATTAGCGTGTGAGTCTGCTGAATTGTCTTGATAATTTATTTCTTTATCTTAACGAAAAAGAGTAAGAGTGTATGTGCATGTGCATTAAGCAGGCTCGTTATTATTCGGGTCAAAAAAATTGCCTGTATTTTACGACCGTCATTATATTAAAATTATTTTGTCTTTGACGTCTTTTTGCGTGGGCTATTCGAAGCTAAAGTTTAAATATGTATTTATATTGTGTACGTAGAAATATTGATTGTGGAAGAAGAGAAAATTTCTAATAGGGTTTTCACAACAGAGTTTGAATTAAAAAGTTTACGACAGACTGATCGCGAAGTATGGCCGTGGTTGTAGGGGATTTCTTGAATCGAGACAAAGGCAGCGATGGTGGTGGTAACAGTGCAGCTATTCTCTGGCGCCTTCGTTTGGAGAGAGAATCAAAGTTAACTTTAATCAAATATCAAATAGAATAAAGTCGCGGGATCCCGTGGGTCGTCGTCGAGCGACGCCACGACAACTTCTCTTTACTCTACTTCTTCTCATCGATGTTTTTTACAAACCCCTCACACTCACCCTCACTGTTACTCGGTGTCTCTGAAGAGCTTCTGTATTATCTTGGGATGGGTAACAGTTTAGTTTCGAGGCTCAATGCACACCAGTGCTTCGCCAAACAACATTGAATCTCTTTTTTCTATCCAATTCTATTTTTTTTTTTACTTTACATTTTGTACTTAATACTTTTTACTCCTTGTGCTATTATCTACTCGGCAGTAGAAGCGACAGTGTTACGTGTGTTTCCACGTAGATACCGACTGCACAAAGCACGTGGTAACTATGTACACTAGAATGCATTGCGTGTTGTAAGGTTTAGGGCTCAGAGCTCAGGGCGATGGGTTCTAGTTCGGGTTTGAGGTGTGTAGTGTGTGGTGTATGGTGTGTATGAAATGGAATGAAAAGGAGCAGTCGTGCACACTTTCTTTGGACGCTCAATAGCTTATGTTAGATACGTGAAACGCATGCGTTAGTGTAACATTACTATAATAATGTAAATGTGTATATTTTGTGTGTCTACACATCAACATCTACGTTGGTCTACGCGTAGGGTCGTAGGTACACATAGACACGGCAGGCAAGTAAATGGTTCTTTCACCCTCCTAAGAAAGTCGACCCGGAAAAAGATGGCAACTTGGTCTCTGAGAGTACGAGACTACGAGGGAGAAATACTAAGACCTAGTATACTAGTCAACTAAGACTTGACGACTCTCTAGGGAGAATCTTTGTGCATCAGAGACTCTCATTTTTGGGCTCTCGATCTCGATCTCATTTCTATCTTGGCGAGTACCTTTCACAAAAAGAAGTGAATATAATAATAAATTGAATATTGGCCCTCGTGAAAACCGTTACTCAGTGTGGTCTAATCAACAAAAGACTTGCTTTGAACTACTCGATGCCTAATCGCAGTAAGTGAATTCAATACGAGAATTAAAACGCACAGAGCGAGCACTGAGAGTTAAAGGGAAGGCAGTAGGTATTGATGATGTCCTTTGATCTCAAAAACAGGCCAAGTGACAGGAATATAGATGTGTACAGAAACGTAAATAACACACAGAAACCTGTCGCCGTAGACCTGAGTCTGGAATACATCCAATTCATAGAACGATCTCTTGTATTCCTGAGTCTCAAGATGAGATCGGATCGGAAGATTGCTACGGGTTTTCCGCCCTCACGGGGACATTTTCCAGATTGGATGGATCGCATATAGACTTGGATTGATTTGTCCTCGGCATTCAAAGAGGAAGCGAATAAGCAAAATAACAAGTTGAAAAAGGACAAAAGAAAGGGAATGAGAAAAAGAAGCCATTGGTTGAGACGAAACGACGGGTACATAACACGCTGAAGGCCTACCGTGTGTCCCGCGGGTGCGCTTGTATAGCCGGAGATCGGATCGTACGATTCGATTTTAGTTGTGTTTGCTCCGCATTAGGAAACGGCCGACTTCCTCTCCCGTAGCGCAGCGAAATGTCCTCTGACCTGGAACGAGATGAAAGATCGGCGATAAAAGGCGCGCTCGTTTCCTCCCTATACGTGGATGATGTCGAGGACTCCTCGTCTGCAAGGAATCGTGTACCAAGAGTCGATACCGCGGCACTGAAGAAAGGATACGTATACATACATACAACAGGCATCTCAACTCGTTCAGATTCTCAGAGTCTCTATATAATAGTCATTCAGCAAAGTAGAGTCGATAGTACTAGCACATATTGGCTCGGACCTGCTTGGACGAATTTCTTCAACGTCCACCTCTTCATCCTCATTCCTTATCTTCCGTCAGTCCTCGGGCACCAGCGTCTCCTCTCTGCTCTCTTCTCTACTCTCCTCTCGTCTTGTATCGAACCCGGAATCTATAATGCTAGGATATTTTCTCAGTACTTTCAGCATTTTATCATTCATCGTTCAATCCCTCAACGTGAAACAGCCTGTGTCGTATCGTATTACCAACAACTCTGCCAGAGTATTTTCTAGTCTTAAAAGTCAGCGAAGAGTATTATTCTGGCTCTGACTCTGGGATACTGCAGAGTAAAGAGAAAATCCCTTTCTTTTTCTTGTATTTCTCTCGTATTTTTATTATTTCTCATTCTCTCTCGTTTAGTTGGCAGATATTAGTGTCGACGTTATATGGGATAAACGATAATGCGGATTAATAGCATCGCTATATCATCGGGATTCGTATCCCACGTACGACAAGCAAACCTATCGCCACAAATATATTGCTCACTTGGTATTAGATGGATGACAATTAATTAAACGATCGAGGGCTATCCATCTAGTGTTGTTATAACTACACATTGCATTCCATCATCTAAACTACAACCGAGGTAACAAGTAGATCGACACAATAAATATTATCTCTACATACATATGTATGTAAGATTACATTTCTTCCAAATGAGAATCACTGAAATATTATAGTTTTCCCTGTTATATGCTGCCGGTGAAGGAAAAAGTAAACGTTTTCTGGGCTCGATACTCAGGAGTCTCCCCTATATAAATTCCAGGATTGTCGGCCCTCTGGATTTTAGTCTTAGGCTATGGGATGCACACCCTAAATATATATAAGATTCGTAAGGTTGCTGCGACCCTCCTTGAGAAAAACGGCATTCCGAGACTACGGGGAAATTATTCGCACCTTCCCTTCCTCTATCGTAATTTCGTCTTCTTGCTCGAGTCGACTCCTTCTTCTTATTCTCCTTTCACTAACCCTCAACTCTCATTTAGCTTTCTTCCTAAGGGCACACAGTGACTTGGAAGAAAATCCCAGGAAATCGAACTTAAGCCAATAGTATCTCAGGAACGCCCGCGGGTTATTCGGACGGGGAGAAGACTATTAATCTGAAGCCCACAAGCAATCGTATTACTGCACATTTTGTCATTATCAACTTCTACTACTTGCTCCTTTGCTCATTACCGCCATCGGCTTTCCCAATTTAAAACCATGTAAGTTAATCTGCTGACAAACGTTATTTTCCCGATGAGAAATAAAAAACATTAAAACCTTTAATAAAAATCAAATTACATATCATTCGCACGGATTGCCTCTAGCTATTCCTACTTTCATTTAGGCAATTTTACCAGCGTTCCCGTTCATGACTAATGATCCAAAGACCCCATAAATTTTCATTGCCTTCCACTACGTGCGATATTTTCCCACTGATTTTTTCATTCAGCATAAATTAAATGACGTGTGTATTTCTCAATAAATTTATCGAAGCATCCGAAAAACGCAGGTGTCTGTTTTACCTGGTGCGCTGTGACCAGACTAGTAAATTTAAACGCAGATGTGGCTTTTGCGTTATATGATATTACGCTTGTCCCATAACAGTTGTCATCTCTAGTACCTTGCGCAGCGTGAAAATATACATAAGCATTTTCCAGGTGCCTCCCTCGTGCTGTTAGCTGAGGACATGAGAGTATAGAGCAGCTGGGATATTTTTCATGGGTTCCCAATACCCATACACAAGTCGTGTTACTTCGGGACCCCAATATAGAATTCATTTGACACTTAGTAAGCCCACGGGAACAAGGATCTTACTAAAGAACTGATACTATTGACGCGCCTAGAGTTTTGTCCCGTCTTTTAAACGAATTCTTCCGGTTGGCTGAGCGTTACTTGCACACTCACTCACATATATACGGAATCAATACATTCGTATGAATACTTCCGTCATTCAAGCTTATTGTCAGGTAGAATGGACATAAATTTTTTTTATACAATGCTTACCCTAAACAATAATTCCTTTCTCACTAGTAATACCAATTTCGGCAGAAACTCGCTCTTATGAATATGCATTTCTGTATCGACTTAAACTAAACAATACTGGAGTAAATTTAACATCCGAAAGTAGCATGAAGGTGGTGACGTACATATCTAAATCTAAATAACACAGAGATTAGTGGGATGAGATTGCCGAGTACTACAAACGCTCCTTATCCCGCTCGCACGCAAGGAGATTACAGTGAATGGTGTTCTGGTCACGGTTCAAAGATCCGGAAGGCACTTGGGTTACGGAGTAAATCGCCAGTACGTGCATCTTCGCGTGCGGCAAAATGCCTATAAATCTTTTCAACTACACTATATATATATACTATTATACTACTATACACAACACAGCATACCACACATAAACCTTTTAACCGGTCGCTACGCAGCCGTAGAACACGCAAACATATATAAACATCTATCCATCCGTCCGTCCGTCCGTTCGCTCGTCCGTTCATCCATCTTTTTCACATGTACACAAATTTGTAATACCATTTGTTTTATAACTTCTGCGTAACGTATTATTTTTTGCATTCTGTCGACGAGATGTAAGACGGATCAATCATTCAGCCGAGTTGGAGGGATTATTTACAAAGATGATTGATAAATTCCGTGGCTGTTTATCATCGACGTCGGTTAAGTAATTACAGTACGAAATAATCAAATTGGATTTTAAATATTTTTTTATTTGTTGTATTTCGCTTATTCTTTTGCTGGTAAATGCTATGCCGGGTCGATCCGATGGAATGCCTGCTCATGATGAATAATCAACTCCAGCTCTACGTATACGCGTGTGCATACAGACAGATATCAACTTGGTCTTGTTTACGACTCTTTAAAATGCAGGCATTTGCATGGTGGCTCGATTAGTCGACGTCGAAATCAATGCTTCGTGATTGCTTCGCTTCAGGCAGTTTGAATTTCTCTGTACACATGTATACGTCTATCTGTACTGCATATCTATGTATACTTAATATATATATATATATATAGAACTACGTGAATTGCTTAGTCGGATTTGTAGGGCACAGAAGTTTAGTTGGCATCAATCTTTTGTTAATTTCGATGAAAGTTAAATAATTAATTTACCGAAATTAATAATTCAAAACTTTAATGAACATCTTCTCTTGATCTTGCTCTCTATCTTATCACTCTGACGTTGGAAGAACGATTAAACGTAAACTTTGGATTCAAAAACTGTTTCATTGGAAAAAGTAGTTTTATTATTTTTTATTTTCTTTACTAACTTTCGGACTTTAATAACTCTGGAGCCTTACGTCAATATTTGTAATATAAAATGTATTAATCCAAGCTCGGTCCTATGAAAATAAATCGTAATATCGAGAGTCGGAGGAAATGAATTTTCCTTAGGAGAGAATCTGAGGATCAAGGTCGCTGTTCGACGCAGCTAAAACCTCAGACCGAAAAACCTGACAAAGGGAATCCTAATTCCCTAATGAGGTTCGCCCCGAACGGCTCGGGTTGATTTCCCATCCCCGACTTATCGTAGTCCCAGTGGCTCTCATCTTCTCACCGCCATTTACTTTTTTCCTGCGCCCCACTTTCCTCGTCTTGCTTTTCACAGACTTGGCTTTGAATAAATATTATTTTCTGGGCGTTTGTAAACTAAAGACTTAAACGCACCCTCTTGAGCATCGGCTATGCAAAATAATAAAAACACTCGGTATAAATATGAATGCCGGAAAATAATAATTTCTCCCTCAATTTATTTCGATATTCAAATAAATCCACGAGAAAAAAAAATATTTCCGTAACCATGTAATTGGCCGTTTGATTTTCAAACTTACCGAGACTCTCGATCGACTGGCATTCATGTATACAATAAATAAAAAATAATACATAAGGCTCTTGAAGAGGGTCGACAGTGAATTTTTCTTCTTAAACATTTTCCATCCAATATTAAATATTAATACATACTTTTATACTACGACAGCTTGGACATTTGAATAGTAATTAAAATCGGCTTTTCTATACTAACACAAATAAATAAATTTATCGACAACGTAATTATACTAATGACTGGCACATTTTTATCGATTCTGTTAAAGCTACCTCTAACGCTCCAATAATTATCGCTGAAAATACTCCCGTTAACGAGCGAGTAGATTAATAAACCGGAAAGTATTTCACGATTATCCGGTTCCTAAAATATTACACCAACAAAATAATAAATAAAATTAATCAGTTAACTAACGATTCCTAGTCTAACCGATTATTCTACACTTAATATTAATTCTATATTATTGTATCATTAAGTGGCCGTGTGATTATTGAATTATTAACACCCATCAATCAATTATTAACCGACAGGGAATTTCTTTAGCTCTACAGCCCATTAATTCTCTTATAGCGTTTTATATTTAATATTTCTATACTCATATATGCATACATGTAAAATATATAAAAATACACAAGCAGACAACAAAAAGAAATAGTACATAGCTCATAGTACATAAAGTGAAGAATAAGCAGTTGCGCGTGACGAGCGGACGGTCTGATGTCGGGACAGGACAAAGAACTGTGTTGTTCTACTACATCTGAAGGAACCTAATGAAATACAAGTTTAATATAATAAGTGAATATGAAGCAGTTGGCCCCAACAAAATATCACACTGACGTCACGGTCATATGTCAGCATACAGCTGAGTATGCAGTCAATACACTTTAAAAATTATTATTTTTAAAGATAAAACCTTAATGTCACGTCATTTTTCATTTTTCATTTAATTTACTGTTCACTGTTTACATGAAAAATTCCATAAATTATCTTATTTGGTAAAGTTGACAGTTTCCGGTATAATTTATTCAAACATTTGGGATAAAATTCAAGAACATAGTTGGGAGGTATTTCAAATTCCGACTGATGACGGTTAATGATCGAATCAAGTAGGTCGAAAGACAGTTTACTGAATAAATTATTAAATAAAGAGAATGTTTGATGTACTACGTGGATTACCCCGGGTCATTGCTTTTAAACTTAAATGTATATATGTGAATATTTTTAGACTATTGGCAAACTAAACGGTCATAAGTAATGTAAAGCATAATTACTGGGACCCATTCATGGATATTTATCTTTTATTTATAATTTAACGAGTTCTTTTTAAAATACATGTCTGTCATTTTACTTTCGCGACAATTTAAGAGGGTGGTGAGTATTCACGAGTACGTGCGTCCAGACGTCGATGAATAAAAGACGCGTACCCTTAAACTTAAACTCAGCTGAGCTCTACTCTTTACTTTTATGCTCGGCTATTTTTTCTTTTCACTTTACCGAAACACGGGGAAAAAGGATGCACTGGAGCGCGTCCTGAGCGAGGTAGACAACGAAATAAAATATTGAGATACAAATTTAAATTTTATCAGAATTTACATAAAATATTTACTATCTTTAAATAATTAAATATCTAAAAAGAAAATCTAAATATTAAAATGATTTTTAAAAATATTTACGACATTAATATAACACTCAGTTGCAAGGAGCAAAAAGTGAGGGAGTATAACAAAAGCGTAGACAGCGAGTGGCTTGCCTGGGGTTATTTATACAAGCAAACATTTCGTTTACTTTGACGATGACCCAATCCCAGGTAAACAACTACTCTCTTACATCAAAGCACAACAAATAGAAAAAATAAAAAAAACTAAGCATATTTATTTAAAACACACAATTCACTATTTAAATTGTCCATTCATCCATTAATCGGTACAGACAGCATTAACTCATTTGTTTGGCATTCGGTGTGAAAAATAAAATTTATTTATATTTTTATAATTTACAACAATGAATAAGGCTTAACGAGTGTCCTCTTTATATAATGTACCGAGCACTTAATAGTTTGTTCACACGCCAAAGTGTGAGCGAATCGATTAGCTTAGTCACTTATTGCAATTATTCCTTAACGAGAGTTGCTTTTTAAATCCTCCTGTACAAACTATTGTGTGCCTTTACACACTTTATATACATAGGTATATATGGTGTCGATTTAAAGCGAACCATTAATTTAATGTGATAAATACAAAGCAATAGATGAGGGAAAGTAAATCAACAGCGAGAAAGATCGTGGCAATTAAAATATAAATATAACAATATAAACCTGGTTATAAACTTTTAATGACAGTATATAACATACAAGATGCCGACTACCTTCGCTCCCTATAAGGACACCCCACATGCATTTTATTCTACTGAAAGCATCGACTATAGCTTGGGTATACCGTGTGCATGCGCACTTATGTTATATTGTTGTACAGTGTTGATCAAATCAAATGTATAATATATAAGTATTGCAATTTCATATAATTTAGCGATAGGTATTGGAGTGTGCACGTGCCGTAAGCGCGATGATATTTTACTCGGTAATTTACTTTGATTCTTTTTCCATATTTGTCATGATTGCCGTGATTTAATTTACCCGCGACTACTGCTCGGGGTGAGTAATGATTAAATTGATACGGGAAGACCTTATTGATTATTCTATTATTAGGTTTCTTTTTTTTTTTATCGCTGATGTTTGGTTGGGCAGGTAATTTTTTTATTTGTAGACAGTTGATTTATATTGTAGCTCCTTTTCTTTACTCCTTGAGTCGTAAATGATTAGATAAAGAGTAGTATATTACAGCCAATAAGAAAACCAGACGCACTGTGGACGTATAGCGTGATATCGTCAAGTCATCCGGTTTTTTAAAAAAAAATCTTCAGTACTCTTTGGTGTATAGTATGGATACCTACGTATTTCTCCATAAAGAGCCAGAGGGAGCAGTGTCGGGTTATTTTTCCGTGATCACCGTAATTCATCATTCTAGCGCCTTGCCCGTCGACTTGCCCATTAATTACCGAGGATTATCCTACTACTTTCGCGTCCTTATACACTACTTCGTCTTCTTCCGTTTTTTTAAATATTTTTATTTTTATTTTCTTGTTCAACTTATTCTAGACTCATTGGCTTCCTCAAATTCGGTGGTTCATTAATAACTCTTACTAATAAATATAAAAAATTTTTAATATTATCAAGCTCTCGCTCTATGATAAATATTATTTATTTATTTTTTTTTTTTCATTCAAAAAAAAAAAATTGATTCACGTGGGACAATTTTAAAATATTGATAAATGCGGATTTAAATTGAAGATTTGATATTCTGAAAGCGAGATAAAAAAAATAACTGAAGATTTACGAAAGAAAAAAAAATAAAATTGAAGATAAAAAAATGTAAATAGCAAAGTGATTTTGCGATCGTGTGTTATAAGTATGTACATATATATATGAATATATAGCAAGAAGACTAGTGGTATTGGAGACCAAACTCGTTGACTTTAAATGTCGTAGGTGGTACAGGTTTTTTTATTTTATTTTTCCACTCCCTGGCACCTTCATTCTTGGATCACGCACACGCTTGTACTGCGGCATAGACATTGACTGTCGGTGTGGCAATAAAAATGCAAAATATACGACGGTGGCCTCTAACGACGCACGCACGACACGCGCACCTAGACCGCACACCCTCGTAAAAACGCTCTTCAGATCGCTGAGACTTTGGGGGACCCCCACGACGTGATATCTAGATGCGGGTTTACTATTTCTTCGCACACGCACACTTACACGCACTCAACTACCACATTTATACTTTCATGCAGTCTTCTTGTACATGATCCTGATATATATCTGCCCAAACGTGTATATAGATTTTAGTAAAAGTTATAAGTAGTCTGCGCCGTGGGTATAACAAGTAAACAGATAACTTTCCGATCAATGTTACCTACGAGCGCAGGGAAGACTCAAGCTCGCGATACATTAATTTTAAATAACATAGGATTAGTCGATCAACTCAGTTTAAAGTATAAACTTTTAGATCTAAATATAGAGTCCAACTTATAGATAATTACAGTTTTTAAATTACAATAGAATTGCTGTAATAAAACGAAGCTGGGAAATTTAATCAGTCAGTTCCGGCTCGGCGAAATTTATAATTATCTTATACACATATATATATTTATCTTGTTGGAGCATTATCATACATTGATGTTTACTTAATATTTTTTTTATTTTTATCTTTCATATATATGTTGGGAGCGTGGTGTCAAAGTCTCGGCCGCGATTCAAGGCCAATAATATACCACATGGGATATCGATTGTGCGTTAAATGTATGGCAGCCACGCATGCCACGTATTTAAAATATATAAGCGGAGGTCACTGACGGCTCAAAAAAATATTACCATATTTTATTTTGTGTATTATTGTATCGGAGGAACGGCCCTTGAGTATTCTTCGCGTGCACATACTCGAGTGTGATTTCATAAACAGCCTGAATTTTTGACTCGAATTTGTAAATCAACACTCAGGTGGTTTTTTTAAATCGTGACTGAGTCAAAAAATCATTGAATTTACTTTGTACTAGGGCATTATTCTATTTTACTTCCTTGTGGATAATTTATTTATGAAAAAATAAAAAGTTACTTGTCCTACGACTTTTCCCCGGTTTTAAAATTAAAAAAGGGAACGGAATTGAAAGAAAATGTAAAGAATAGTGCGTCAGTATACATTTTAAATAAAACGGATCGTCAATCACAGAAGCCGCTGGAATTAAGTATTGTTCGTAGTTTACTTCTTGTGTGGCACGCGGCCTGTTCATAAAGCCGGCGTCCACCTCGCCGAGGAGCTCTAGATTCACATCGCCACGTGTCATTTTAATTTGTCTCTTTAGCAGCTGAAATGCTCATCATCTAAATTAATCGCGACGAGTAAATGGAACGAGAGGATGAACCGAGTGAACAAGTTTACAGCCAGCCTTGAGGAGCGAGGGTCTATCAAAGAGATCTTTTGATATATAAATATAATATTTGATATCGAGACTGAAGATCGTATCAGAATGACACATTTTATCCCTTTGATCAGCCAGCAGCGATAGTTAGAGACTAAAAAAGTAATTTTTATACTCGTGTGAATGGTGCCGACGAAAATGGAAGTAAAGAAATCGGTCGAGGCATTAGATTTACATTACATTAGATTCTTAGAACCAAATACGGAGCACGTGATGCAATGAAATGCGCAATTACACGTGCAATTCCAATTATGCTAAAACTCGGGGCTCATTTATTATACTCAGATGCTGACAAGTGGATCGGGAACGCTACTTCCCTATAGATAAAACTTGAATATTGTACATAAAATAAAATACCTTGAGTTTAAATTACCGAGTAACGTCAACCGGAAGAGAGACGGCATATTGTAGAGAGTGGCTGAGTTGGTGGGTTAGCTGTTGAATGAGCACTTGAATCTCTTCTAGACGGTTGACTTGTTCCTCCACGTGGGGTGCACCGTACCCAGCCCGAATTAGCATTTTTGTGTTTGCCTCTCACGACGACGATGAGTAGGAGAACCAAAAGAGAAGAATAATAATAGTAAGAAGGAGGAGAGTAACTTTGGTTAGAGTGTCTCCTCCAGGAGTAGGAAAGGCAAATCTATGCAGGATATGGTAACGACTCGGATAAATTCGGGGAAATGCGTAGGTTGGGTATCTGTGAATTTAAATGCGCCCGTCATTGACAATGAGTTGTGTATGTGATGTATATTGTCAAAAATGGAGATGATACCATACTTTAAATTCTCCTCTTAAAATTCCACCGGCATCGCGTCTATCGATTTACAACATTTATTTTTCTGTATAAACTTGTACTCGATGAACCAACCAACCGTTACTGTTTAATGTCACTAAAGTTAGCATTTACGCCACGTATTACTCGGCACTATGCTTGAATCAAAATTTATATATACATATATACATATCCACCGAAAAATATACCTCGGCGTATGATATTATTGTTGTTAAACTACTATTATATTATGTACTGCGACAACTAGTCTGCATTTACGCAAGCAACGGATCTGCTAAATTTATCGACAGCAGCAACAAACTGGAATGCAGAGTATTGTAGTAGATAATGACAATATACGATAAAATGGAAACTTCGAAAGGGTTGTTATGCACACGGTTAATGGACGATCCATTACATTGTTATTGAATAATCATTGAACCGGTGAGCCCAGCAATATTTAGCGGCACTAGTAGCAGCCATAGTATTGGTATCGCTATTGGTATTGGTATTGATATTGATATTGGTATTGGTATTGGTATTGAGGATCCAACACCCGAAGTAACAGTTGATTGGTGAGCCATTCGATAGCGGATATGACACTAGCTCTCGACTATATAATCCATAACCTCACTCATTCCATTGTCAGACCTGTAACGAGCTGATACATATGTATAGGCACATGGATCTATACCACCAGACGCGAAATTCCCATAGAAAATGATGCGTAATCAGTATGCAGCCCTGCCTACATATATAAGTTACTTATCAAACCCGACTGGCTATCGATACTTTGTCACCAGGTTTCATTAGTTATGCTATTTTTGCTGATTCTTTAATCCAATGTTATGGACGAAATCAATGATGCCACGGACATTGATGCGGTTTATGGGAAAATCGACATGCTAAACATCCCATCGTAAATTCAAAAGTTACGATCGCTTTGCGCACGTAATTTGAATGCATAATGCAACGTTATATATAACTTGCCTCTCATTTAAGTTTGGTGTTGTCAAGAGTAAGCAGTTTGATAAGGTACATAAACTTGGATCGGGATTATTATATTTATAGTTTAATATCACTTTGTATTTACTTATAAAGTTTTATAAGCTAAATATTTAAATGATTCTACACTGAAACGGTTTATTTTATTCTATATGAATTTATAGCTCTGGGAATATTTTTTATAAATATAAATATAAATTTTGGATTGGTAATATTTTGAATATTTAAATTTATCTTTATAAATTTAAATATTAACTTGGAAAGTAAATTTGTATAAGAAATCTATTTGCAACTTTATTTTATTTAGGTGTGTTGATATTTATTTATTTCTCCTTTTGTGACTACAATATATTCACAGAATATTAATGTATGGAAAATATTTATAAGCTATTGAGAAGGGGGTCTTTCAGTTCAAGGGTAACAAAAAAACCGTTAAAGTTTAAAACAAGTATTTCATTGTAACGTCTATGGATACAAGATACGAAAAAACGAAAACTAAAAGTATAATTGGGGGTGTGGGCTTACGCGGACACTTAGGGTATCACTTACCCTGCTAGGATAAAAAATAAAATAAAAAAAAAATAAAAAAAAGGTCTGACGTCTCAACTTTTACGGTTATGGGTCTTTTTTCGATCCACACATAACAGGGCGCACATAATATAACAGTGACCCCTTGATACGAGTGAAGAGGGACTCAACTCTAGCATCGGGTATCGGTTTCAGGGCTGAAATTCAAGATTCCGTAGAATGCGTTGGTGGTAGGATATGTTGAAGAAAAAACCGGCGAGCCAAAGTAAAAGAGAGTATTAACTGAAATAGCTATATATATATAATGTCATGTAGTGTGGATATTTGTGACAGCGGCATGTGACGGATGAGAAGTTGTAGAGAAGAGAGAAATAGTATAATGTATTACAAAAGCGAGGGCTTTTATTCTGTTCTGCGAAGAAGAAAGTGAAGGCAAGCCACTTGTGTTATTGAAGGACTCAGATAATTGGTTGTTCATAGTCGTAGCTTTGCAAGCGGTTCCCTAATATCGGCTTTGGCGAATTTTACGAGTCGAATAATAATTGGATTCATTGATGATACCGTTTAAGAAATTCATTTTCGTTTCCTCAAGTAGTACTAAGCTAAACTGAAAAAAACTATAGCCAACTTTTCTCGTTTGTTTTATATAAAGAGACTTATTATTGGAGATGGAGCTGGCGGTGGTGCGAGTGATTAATCATAAAAAACGTCTTTGAACTGGAGCCGTGTCCTTGTTTAGATCGGAAGTTTATTTCGACGAGACAAAGCAAGGAGATGAAAGCGAAAGCGAAAAATAAAAGCGTCTAGTGAAGCGAAAGAGAAAATAAGAGAGTTAGCTTATGGATACGCGGGCCACAGTGCGGAGATTAAATTTTCCTTTTTTTCCGTTTCAACGATTCCCTTAGCTTGGCTTTGTTCTATCCCTGGTTCTTTGCGAACGCCCCTAGAAATAATACCAACGTCTCGGGAATAACCTGAAGAAGGTTAGAGTACAAAATTTATGTATTTCCATGCTAGTTGCAAAAAACTCGACAGTTAATCCAGCGGAAAATCAGCATAAATATTTTGTTTTATTTCAAACAGTAAATCGTCTGATTAAAAAAATATGTTCTAGCATATTGTCTAGATATATCTACAGTCATTACCAGCCATTAGCAATACGTTGAAAAATTTGACGGATCTTCTTTCGGGCGTACAAATCTAGCTCGGGGACGACATAACGTCGCGACAGTTTTCATCATACCCTTGGTCTTGGTACTTGACTCCGTCGACGACCAGCAACCATCATTCCCGACGGGAGAAACTGCCTGGAAGACGAAAAGATAGTTTAGCATAAATGAGGCAACTTTTCTGGCGCGTCAAAACCTCCCCCGAGGTTCCACTGGCTCAAGATTTCCCTCTTCTCATTCCCTTGCCCTCAGGTTCTCCAGCACCAAGACGGTCTTGGCACAGCAGTTTATATCTGGGTATCGAGCACCAACACCTGGAAAACCTGCCGTCCATTTCACGGAACGACGCGCTCGAGTGTCTCACGGGATTATTTCCTCCTTTCTACATCCTCTATCTTGAGCTTTTTCTTCGTTCATTTTCCTTGTCTCGTATCTTGCCCTAGCCTCTTGGTTTTCTAAAAGCATTCTCTATTGGACTGGCACAACCTCCTCGACTCTCAATTGAGAGAGAAAGTCGTGACTCTTGTGCTCCTCGACAAAAGTTCATCGATTTCTTTTTTTATCATCCCGTCTCTCGACATCAGATCCACTATTTTATATTTAAAATAAAACGTGCGAAGATATTTCACTATTATTTAATATACATTTTTATAAAACTCCCGAGTTAAATTATTGATTAGTCATCGTCTTTTAAGGGAAAAGCGGCAATTCGACTTGGCTAAGAAAATTTCTGTTATGAAAGCAGCTCTTGATATCAGCGCAACCGTCAACTAAATTAGTTACGCACCCGGGAGTAGTGTATATTAGCCATTTAAATTTATATACTTAATTTAAGAGTGTATTTTCGAGTTCTCATGAGCAGACTGCTTTCAGAACCTGATACATTACCAGTCCATATGTTTATACATATATTTATATACCGGCGATCCGCCCGCTCTACACATACATGTCGAGCACCGAGAAGATAATGATCCGTTATTTTATCGCAAATCAACGCCCATAGCCCACCTTCTCTTCATTCACTAACTCATCTCTTTCATTTATTTCGTTTCCACTTTATGATTTAGTCTCTTTGAATTAAAAGCTTCGCCGCAAACGGATGTATACCTTCTCCACACACGCCGGACGTATCACTAATTGCCCGTTAAGACTCAAATATATATGTATTTGTATATGTATATATATATATCACATTACACTTGTCTATTTTCCGTCATCTGGTTTATAAACACTAAACATTTGATGGCTATAAGCGGATTAAATAACGACATTTTAGTCTTTAATTTCAGCTGTTACTCGGCTATGTCTCATCATATCATACCAGACGAAATACCAATCTTATTGTGTAGTATCGGGATCAATGCGAATGTATATTTAAGTACCGGGAGATGGAAACCAACAAAAGAGTGAGTGAGTAAGCGACGACACGATAAATATTACCAGAGCAAACTCTCGGCGTTGCACATCACGAATACTCGCGACCGCTCGCGGGATCCTTCATAAAACGTTTCATAAATATTATGATCTCGATTAAACCGATTCAATCCGTCGTCTGGATGTTTCGCGACCGGTAGATGCCCCTCGTAAATTTACAATAAATTCAGCTTGATCTCTCTCTCTTTCTCTTTCATACTCACTAGCGAGAAGTTATTTATATCATATTGTCTATAAACGAGTAGACTATTGTATCACGTATCCTCTATTTATTTATTTTCAATGTATAGTTTAGTTGTCTTACATAATGTAATGTTAAAGACTTAGTAGATGAATTATGGCTAGTTCAAACTATTTAATACACTATTTTTTTTCTGTCATGCAACTTTTGATTTATGATTTTAACGTGAAAAATGGTTCCTACAACTATCTGGGTCAGATTAAATCATCATGGAATTTTTATTAATAATTCACTCTACAACTTTGAAAAGTAATATTAAAAAATGTATAAGCATATATATTAATATATATATTTTGTAATAAAAAATAAAAAATTTCGTTTTTTATGACGTACAGTCAGGTCGATAAACTAGAAATAAAAAAAATTTTATTGCGCTGCCTTATTGAAGAATAAGGAAAAAAAAAATAAAAAAAATAATAATATTGAAATACTGACATTGAAATGTGAAATAATATTACGTCAGCGTATAATAAAACAATAAATGCCACTAGTTAAAGCTATAAGCGGCGATATGCTTCTTTTTCGTGCCGCGACTTTCACTAAAGGGCAAAGCAACTATATTTAAGCGTCATTATTATTCTACGCTCATTTCATATTCCTTTTTTTTTTTTTCACTATTTCCTTATAGTATGTAGATTTATCTAAAAGCAAATTAAATATTTTCAGAGTCTCAAGAGTCGAGGTATTCCCATTTTGTTGAAATAAATCGAGCTGCTCTTGTCTCCTTTTTTTTTTTTTCTTGAAAATTTTAAGGCAATTTCCCAGCGATTAGTGTGTGACTCTGCAAAAAGTTGCTCATTAGTGTAAAATGAAAAAATTTCGGTGAACCCCTCGCTCAGTGAGTTATTATTATTAATTTCGAGTTTCAATGATCTAATTCGCCCCAACGATTTGGAAACCCACTGCTCGTTTTGGGTTCTTCTAGCGTAATGTATCCAACACCCTCGTCGCTTCCTTCTTGAGTCAAATGATTCTCAAGATTATAATCTTCTTAACACAGAGAAAGAACGCCTGAGCAAGTCAAGTATCGAGGAACGAATGTTTTCAGCCCCTTCGATGTGTCGAAGGTTGTTTCCCTCGAAATTTTGGCGTCCCCTCAGAGTATCACCTATCTTACGACTTTTATTTCCTCTTGGAGTTTCCGAGGTCTGCGCATGAATTTTGCCCTTTTTCAACTTCTCTTAATTCCCACCAGTCGTCGACAAACACGAGAGCTTTTCAGGAGACTCTTGGGGTTGACTTGTTCTAACTTTCTCAGTTAAAATACCCCCGGAGAATAATTTGTTAAAAAACAAAAAAATAAAAAAACTTTTTACAGAACACAGGATTATAATTTACGAACAAGTTACTTTTTATACACTCGTCGTAGCTTTTCATCCTCTCTTGCTCATTCATATACATTTTAGATTTCTTTCCACTTTCCCTGTCGACAACTGAAACAAACAACTTCAACTTTACCCAGTATCCATACTAACTAATAGAGTTACCAATATTTTGCATACTCCATCTCTACACTGGCCTCTGTTAATTAATAGCCATCTACTTTGAATAACTTTGACTAACTACCTAGAAATTTACTTGTCCGCAATAATCAATTTGATTAAGTGATGAAGGTTCATTAGGCTCAACTATTGTATCACAAAAAATATCTTAATTATTTTAACAGCCTAAAGTCTTTATGTAAAAAGTTAGCCCAAGAGTTTACATCCAATTATCTTCATCTAAAAAAAAGAAAAAAAAAAATTACAAGTTTAATGCCTGAAGCTTTTTAAAATTACTTAGAGATATTACAGTGTTGTCTAGCACGCGTGAGCTGTCTCGATAGGTTACCATCAGAAATAGTGTTATAAACACTCAGGGGGTCCAAGTCTGACGTGTTTAAGTTCGAAGCTTCGCGCCTAATTAGTTGTCGGTGAGAAATGCTCGTTTCAGCCTACTCTTTAAGCCCATACATATATATGTTATGTATGTATATAATTTCAATGCCGCCACGTGGCGCCTAATGAGAATAGCCGGCGTGTATCACGTTTTTCCACATCCTCAATACATAACATGCTTCTCAAGTTTCTCTGATGAATAAATTAACTGATTGTCCAATCGATGATGTTAAACCTCATTTAATGGCGCCAATAAAAATTAATTTCCAAAAATTAATTATGGATTAGGATTTTTTTTATTTATGGGTATAATTTTATAATTTAATTTTTAATAAAAAAACCGAGTGGAAATTTAAGGAGCATAACTGCTTGAATGTGATACGATCACAGTCGAGTTTCCACAGGTTATACGACCTCGATGCGATTAACCAGAGTGACAGTATATATCCCATATACCGACATTATAGGGCAGTTTCTTGCCTGTAACCCAGTCGATCTCGAATACGAGTTTGTGGCGTGTCCGACCCGGTCACAACTTGAAGTACGTAGTAATAATAGTAATAATGATAATAATAATAATAGTTTAATAGTAAAGTGTCGACGTACCGTAAAGTCTACAGAGTACAGGGTGAGTATGAGCAGGATCTTAACGACGAGATCGTAAAATAATTCGTGGGATAAACAAGCCTTGCTTGGCCGCTTTATTCAATAGGTCGTTTTATTTGTCGCAAAATAAATGAAAAAAAAAAATGTTGAATCTCCTGATAAAAGAAATCTCGTGTCGCTGAGGAGATAAAAATATAATCGAGCGGTGTTGTAGAAAAATTGACAGACTTTGAATTTTAACTATGGAACAACTTTGAAATTGACTTGTGAGGAGGAAAAAATGAAGTACCTGGAAGACTAGTTTCATGGTAAAAAAGTATCTGAGAAGATATTTTGGATTTTGTTATTTCCTTGTGTACATTGGTGAAAAAAGTAACCAAGGATAGAGTCTCATCTTATAGACCTTGGATTACCAACTTGTTGTTTGTACAGCCTCGTCGTTGTCGTCGTTGTCGTTGTCGTTGTCCAATCTCATTGCTCACAGTGATAGTAGTTGTATAGTATAGTGGTATATAGAGAATAAGAGGAGCTGTGTAAGAAAGTGAACGAACTTTACACCGCACTCGACACTCTTTTTATTTCCTTTACACTTTTTTCACCATTTTATTTGGTCTTATTTTATTTTTTACTTAACTTTAAAAAGTATACGATGAGAATGCCACGAGTACAGATGGCGAACAAGAAAAAAAAACAACTAAGATGTCGTCTATGTGGTGTTACGTTCATCCCTCCTTCCACCAGCTGGATTAGAGATTTCGTTTCACCGAGTTCAATGAGTTTTTTCTCAGCTCTCGACTTCTACCAGAACCAAAACCAGAAGCAGAAGCAGAAGCAAAAGCAGAAGCTAGAGCAGTATTTCTGTAACTTTCCAACGACGTGTAATTTTTACCGCGCCCGAGTTTGCCAGAACTCCAACTTATACTCGAGATGGCTTTATTTAATACCTACTTTTTGTCGGCCTTTTTTATTACATCACCTTTTTTTTCTCATTATATCTTGTTTCATTAACTTCCGGTAACATGAGTTTAATCGGTAATAAAGTATATTATAGCTGCTCACAGAACTTCCTTACACGCGAATTACTTGAATAAATTTTACACGAAACACCCTGAGGTAGATTTTCATAGAGCTAGAGAAAAGTTTATAGGAAATCCCATGTCTCGTAGACTGATAATGTCATTGTCTACATTCTGCGTGCTCGACTATACATATTTTATATGTGCACACGATAGTTAAATTTGTTGTATGATTAGATATACTCGTGTATATATTTATGGTTAACATACATCATAAACGGATTTAGTGAATGTGTGTCACATCGTAAAAGGTCTTATCGAAAAATGTCGGAATTTGTACTCTGGTGGAATTTAACCCGTCGTATGTATGCGCGAGTGTCGGAAATGCATATAAGCTTTAAAGCAAAGTGCATGGAATTTACCGAACTGAAACCCACAACTATTTAATGATCACACCAGCACTGATATGCGAATTTCATGAATTTATTGGATACAAAAGAATTTGTCACATAATTATGCATTTAGGCGTCAGTGTGTGCATGTCTACGTGTGTATGTATGATGCGCCAATAAATAATTTGCCTCTAATGAGTTGACGGCGAAATATTTCATGACTGTAAAATAATGTTTAAGCTCGCATACATATTTCAAACCCGCCACGTGGGAGCGGTGATGGCGATGAGTTTTAGCTGACAAACATGTCGAGAATTCGAGCAAAAAATAAAAGATGCCATCACTTTTGGTGGAGCTAAACGAGTGGGACGGCTAGTGTGTGAAATGCGTGATGCGCTGTGAGAAATTTCAATCGATCTAAAAAAATTTAAAAAGACTAAGAAACTTTTGGAGCCGCTTTTAGAATACTATTCATCATATCCCGCAAGTTTGGTTAAATAAAAATTAATTTTAAATTTATTCTCTCTTTGATATTTTACATATGCATAATTCACCAGTGTAAGATCAGTTATTTAGTAAATTTATATTTCATTTTAAACATAAATTTAATAAAATTTAATAACCTGACAAAATTCATATGGCAACAAAAAAAGAAAAGAAGAAAGTGGAATAGGAAATTGTTTGGCTTAGAAAACAAGCTTTGGTTAGAACACAGTAAATAAAAATTCCTTCTGTATTCCCCAATGAATCTCATCAGCCTTTATGGTAAATTTCTATTTACGATTCACCCCTTCGCATCGCTCATCCTCGTGTCCCCTCATCCTTGTATCTGTGTCATCATACAAGAGAATAGGATATTCATTACCGAGTTGAAGAATGGCTTTGGGCTACAAACACCGCACATAACAACCTATGTACTATTGTATTATCATTGTACGTAGGCGAGAGCTCGTGCGAAAAGAGTGACTGGTGTTGCACTAGAGGTCACAGCTGACGTTCGACCCTCAGTCTGACAAATAGTTCGCTGTGTATTCAGAAAAGACACTTATGACGTATATTCACGGTTCTTTACAATCTTCCGTTAACGTTTACTATATATGTATATTCATATAAATACCAGGAATTCATTATTACGTTGGCATAGTACAGCAGTCAGTGATTATCAATGTAAATTTACACTAGACACCCATTATCCGTAAAATCAAGTTCAAAATTTTCACATTCAACCGCACGGTCGACTAGCACTTTTAAATGAATTTAATTTAACTGTAATTGAGTTTTTAATGATCTCTACACGGACACTGTCAAATTTACTCAGTCCAATCTGTTTTTATGAGCTTTCTTCTGCACTGCGATTTCAACTTTACCATCGTCCCCGTTCTCCTTTTCCGTCTGCTACTCTTTCCTTGTCGTCGTCTGTGTTCATTTGCTCATTGAATGTGCGCTGGTACGGGACCATAAGGATTTCTTTTTGTTTCCATTTACTTTTTTTGCACAATCTAAAAATCTACATCTTCAAATGAGCTTCTGCAAAAACTTCGCTGGTTTAGTTGGCAATGAAATGACAAAAAAAAGTAAAAAATAAAATATCCGACTCAGTAGTTTCTGTGCGGACGTAACACTCCCACCCAACTCGTGCTCAAAATCCAAGTGCCAAATTATATACCCAAAATTATTGCTACCTCATGCATTCGAAATAAGTAATCCCGCTTCGGTACTTCTATTATTATCGTCGTCATTCACTTTTATGTTTCCCCGGTTCTTCTCCTTTTTATCATGTGTGCCATCCGAATTCTAAATGCCGTGCCAAAAGAAATCACATTGGCTACCGCAACTAATTCATGGTTTTGTGGTATAATAAAAATAAAAAAATAAAAAAAAAGAAAGGATAATATAAAACAAAAATAGTTTTATAATTTTTTGGCATCCTCGTTATGGAATCCATCGGCGTTCGCAATTTAAGCGGCAGCCACTAGAGGGCAAGGGAACCATAAAACGTTCATTTCACATTGGGCGATCATTTTTATTTTTGTTTCCCTTTTTACCTTTTTTCGTTCATTTTTTCGCGCCTCCCGGCCTGTATATATATCGGCCGTGGCAGAGAGGCGAGAGTTAGTGGTAACCGGGAATAGACAATAGATTTACGAGGCGTTGCATTTTAATTCGTCGCCTCGCTCTGGTGGCACGGCGCCGTGCGGTAGACGACACGTTTATTGGACGATAAAACTTGACTCTCCGATCCCCCATCCTCTCCAGCCTCCCGTCCCACCTTGATCATCGAATACTCTCCCAGACCCCCGTAGCCGGTCAAAATTTTTGTCTCTTACCGACATCCAGTTTTATACAATTACTACCTGGAATGCACGAAATTTACCTAATTTTCCGGCATTCCTAGTCACATCAGCTTCCTCCCATTATTCACTTACGGTTCAATCTATCGCAAATTCTTTGGATCGCTTGGGCTAAAAAATACCTCTGCTCGTGGCTATAAATTATTTAAATAATCACCAGGATTACGGATCTTCGAACAATGTCTTAAGCGCTTCAGCGGGGTTTCTAACCACGACTGAGCTCATTGGAATGGGCGCGATTTGTACAACCGCGTTAAAATTGTTAATGCCAAGTCAGTAGCACTGAAACTCAAAATAACCGTCGCGGTAATAATATAGATTAAAAGTAAGACCCTCGTGTGCAGTATATAGACACTCCCCTAAGTGTTGGCTTGTCTCTACAATGCTCTTTTATTCCGTACACAAAGAAATCGATATTCAATCCACGATTCCAGGTCAATCGATATCTCAAACGCCCTTTATTTAATTTTTTATTATTTCATTTTTTCAGGCTTTTTACTTTTTTTTCACAGACTTTATTAAGGTTAAACGTGGATCGGATATCAATGGTGACCTGTGTGAGAAAAGAATATTCCTCAGGCATTCCCATTGCTCTCTATTTATTTTTAATTCGTTATTTTTCTTTACAATCGCGTTAATGCATCCAATCGGTTTCGTAAGCCGCTGCTGTGTGCAGTCACCAAGTCTTTTTGTCTCGTAGTACTGTTTTTTATTTTTCTTTTTTTTTTTTTTTGTTGCTTCTCTTTTGTACACGGCAAGAGAATCAGAATCTAATTTACATCCTAATTACGTAGGAAAGGACCACGATTGCAGTTCGAGTCCGCGTGCAGTACTCTGAATGCGCGCGATCGTTAAAACCGCGGTTGCTCGACTGCCTAATCTACATTTGTAACGCGTTACTCTCATCTGTACACGAATACGAAGAATAACGCTGAGAACTGTGAGGTTGTAGAGAAAGAGATAAAAAAAAAAAAAAAAAAAAAATACAATAAAATAGAATAAAACAAGAAATTCTGTTCCTCGAGAATTCATTCCCCGGGGTGACTTCACGTGTACCACCGGAAAAGGTAGAATGAGGAAGGAGTTAAAAAGAAAAACCTCGAATAAAATATATAGAAAGCAGACATAGTGCCAGACGTTTGCAACCCAGAAGCTGAGAGAAGAGAAGAGAAGAGAAGAGGTTTGAACTTACACCGTGGTGTCTTTACTGAGGCTTTCTCTGCTCAGCTGAGCGAACAAATTCGATGTCGTAAGACTTATGATGATGACTAAGGAGAGGGAGGGGGAGGAAAAGCCACCGGGAGATCAAAAGAAGATGAATTCGAAAGACCTTCTATGTCCCTTTGGGACACTTGATTTTTTAATCAATTATTACTGACGCGAGTGAACGAAAAGAAGCTGAGAGAGTTGATAGTGAATATCACGATTGAAATTACGATATTCATTATTCTCTTACGATCTCAAGCTTTTTTATATTTCTCTTTTATAACGTCTTAATTCTCATTCCACGGACTTGGATTTATTCTTTAATTATTTTAAACTCGAAAATTTAACGGAGGTCGCGCTTAAATAGGAATTAAAGCTGACGCTCAAGAGGTAAAAAGAAACAAAACCTTGATGCTCTCTATTTTATTTAGTTTCCCAAACTCTCTGGGTGGGTGGACGCCAGCGCAGAGCTCGAGAGGACTTTTCTCACAATGTGTACGCTGGCTACATAGCTGGGCTATATTCCCTCGGCTGTATTCTCCGTCCTTCCAGTTCCTCTCAACAATTCAGTTCTATCGGTGAAGAGGACTTGCACGAAGGAGCTCCCCAAGATAATGAGAAAATGCAGGAAACTCGCTTCTCATCTCTCTCTCTCACTCATTTGCACCGTACTTGACAATTTCGCCCTTACGTCTCGATCTTAATCACGCCAATGGAGGGAAAATTTGCCAAAATCATCAGCCATCTTCTCTTCCTCATAGAACTCTGTCCTCTATTTGCTACTTGAAAATAACCCTTGAATCGATTCCACTCTGCGGCACTACATGCGTGACAAAGAAGTCACTCTTGACTTGACCCTGTAAAAAAAAAATTTATTTTCGAGGGTTGTGAAACGCTCCACAATCACCGGCCTATGTCGGATCAATACTGCCACTGCCTTAACTTCGGCGCGAGTGTAATTCCAAAAATTATTCCAACAACCACTTCTAACCACGGCGCGTGACTTTGAGGTCGTATTGCACTGGCTTACACATCCTAGCAATATTACTTAGTGAATTTAAGTAACCAAGGGTAGATGTGAGTTTGTAGATGTCCGGCAGGCATTGATCGCCAGAAATACTCAACCATACCAAACTCATAAAAATTTCAAGCCCGAAAAACGTCTTCTAGTACTTGGAGTCCTCTTCTGTTTTCCTTGCCTGCGTGTCACCCTAACAGTGGCAGTAACTTGGGAATGGATGGGGGCGAATAGAAGCGCAGGAGGACTCCCTCAGGAATCACGTGGAGAAAGAGCGATCGATACACTCGGAGCGTCTTCCCCAAGACGATTCCGTAGCAAGCATGAGGAAGCGTAGACTTTTTTCGTGCGACGTTGCGTCTATTTTTTCTTTTATTTTCTTGGTGTGGTTTTGGACAGCACACACAAGAAGTCTGGGGTCTAGTGCGTGTTCCCTAAGGTTTGTCTTACGTTTCCCCAGCTCGGGAATTCGGAAACCACCCTCTCTATCAACTTTCTTTATCTTCTTTTGTCTTCGTCTGTTTTATTCTCGTACTTACTCATCTCCATCTTCTACCCTCAAAATCCTGGGGATCTGAGGTAATGAAACTGTTTCTCAGATAGGGGATTCGCGGCTGACCGAATAGTTGCTCGTGGAGAAAGACCAAGATAGGGAGAAGCCGGAGGACAGGAAGAATAAAGCTCAGAGTTATTTTTTTTTCCTGCTTCATCTAAAACACACACACACACACACTTACACACCCTTCATAACCTCTACTGCGTATATTGCCTACGAGAGTCGAATTCCAGACGTGTTGTCCGTCCGTTTGCGTACACGAGTAGGGTAGTAAACTTTTATATAAGTAAATCCAATTTCTGAATATAACTCCCGTTGCAGCAGTGGTATTATTTTTGGGAAAACAAATCGTACATAAGTAGCTGCTCTAGTTCGCTACGTTGATCGGAAGTTATAATTGACAAGTTTGTACGACAGCTGCATATAAATTACTATTCAAAAATTAATCCCTCACAACGGAAGTCGATTATTTGAATAATATATTTACCAATAAATGTTTCATTATTCTGTAGTAATAATAATAATAATCTTGATGGCAGTTAAAGTATCAATAAGGAATGATATAATCACATTTAAGTTTCGCGGATAAATAAATGAAAATTGACGAGAGTGATAAGAATAGTTTTTGATATACAACGGTAGATCGTGGCTTCAGTCGACAGTAAGATGAAATAATGCGATTTTATATATCGATCCTTACCGCCTTTGCAGCAGCCAACCACATCCGGCTCTAGTCTCTTTCTCTAGACAGATATATACCTCCGTCTGTAACAGTCAAGTTGTATTCTACCCGTCACGTATCTCACTCGCTGTGTATCGTGTAGTTTCCCTCCTAAATATATATATATATATATATATATATAATATATAATAGCATTCGCACACCGGTAAGGCAACTCACCGCAGCAATCTCGTTTCCCCCCGGAAAAATTCTTCTCAATTATTGCAGACCATTGCTCATGTGAGTGATAATCGAATGATTATCCACTCGGAAAAATAGTAGTAGCAGTGGCTTTCTCAATTGAATTTCTGTGATTGCATCTTGTACATGTACTTATTTATTTTTATTATTTATGTTACAGGTACGTACTCAATTACTTCTCTTTACTCGCGTGCAATACCACCTCAACTGGATAAATGTGAGTATGGATGAATTATTTTTTGAAATAAAAAATAATTATAAAATAAATTCCATCAGAGGTTCATTATGACCACCCGAGAGTTGAGTTTAAAATAAAAATATATATTTTTTAGTTGTCCTACATTACGACGTCAGATTAACGTAAATCTTTTGTTGTCCGCGATATCTAATCCACTCCCCGCTGAGGCGTGTGGTCGGCAGTACGACGACAGATCTACACATTTCTCCTGGCTAAAATCTCTCAGTGTATTCATTTACCCACTGCACTTGTGCACTCCCTTCTGGTTGTTCCGTCTGTACCCCCACGTATCTCCGCACCCTTGTTTTATGTATATTCTCTTTTCATGGTTTCGTCGTCGTGCAGCCGTGTAAATCAACCCAACACACAAGTAGGAAAATACAACGACAACAAGAACAACAGCAGCGACGACGACTAAAGGACGACGATGAGAGTTCTTCGCGCGCGTGGCACGCCCCCGAGACTCAGTACTCAAGCCAGATTAACGGGACAGTTGTAGCGTAGAGTAAGAGCACCCGCGTTTTCATTTTCCCAGATTAAAACGGGATTTAATAAAGCAACGTACGAGACTTTAATCGACCGCGTCGCTGCGGCTTGGCTCACTCTACCTCCGAAGCTACCTCTTCTATACATATAGGTCTACCTACATATATGTCCATACAGAGTTACTGGTCCACCATGAACATTTTCTCCTTTTAATCGCCACCGAAAGCCCCTGGACGTTCGCGAAATTGCAAAAACAACTCGCGCTTTTGCCGGCCGTTAAAAAAGCCCTAGTACAAATTTACGCGTTTCGAATTGGTCGCTTTTTACCAGATATTTATTTATACACACATATATGTGAAGGTATAAAGGAATCCTCGAAGCAATTCAAAATATTTTTTCGGCTATTTGTGTAAAGGACATCAAAACAAATTGCAATTTCAGTCGTATTGGCATTTTAAAAATCAAATAAAAATAAATACAATCTTTTTTATACGGTTTTTTGAATGGTATTGTTGCTATGTGACAGTACAGTGCCATCAGCATCAGTAGTATTTAGGTGATGGCACAAAAACCGAGTGAAAATAGGTGGCGTCAGTATGAACAACCATTCCCTCTCCCTTTGAGCAGACACAGCAGCTTCCGGTTATCCACACTGGATTAATCCATTCTGCGGGAGAACAAAACGTTAAATGAATCGTGAAATTCCACTTCCTCATCACCACTATATATCTATAGAGATAAACAGCCAGTTCACAAGCCTCCGGATTGTCGGGGCAGGGCAGAGTACGCTGGGAAAAAAGGACTTTTATGAAAAATAAAATAAATCTGTTAAAATTGAGTGAGGTATAGGCCTCTTTCCCCAAGTTGGTTAATGAAAAGTCTACACCGCGCCTGTCATCCTCTTCTTCCTTTACCACTCTTTTACTACCCTCTTCCCGCAAAATTATCCAGTTTAATTAACGTATAGCCCCAGGCATATCTTTATTCCAGTCTGCCGTCGCTCTTTTTCCAAGCCAATCGATTCTTCCTACTCGACACTTTGCACACTTGAGCAACCAACAATATCACTAAATTTATATCACAATAGTCTGTCAGATTTTTTTAATTTCCACTTGATCTAGATGAGCTTTAAATCTTTGAACTCGGCGACGAATGTTTCCGCACAGCGTCTGCAGTTGTCTAAACTATCTGTCGAACAGATAGCAGAACTATCGGACTCACGCCAACAAAACCTAGATATATTCTGTCGAACTCAGCTGCTTGGACTCAGTCCATCTCCAGTACACTGAAAATTTAGCTTGATTTTTAAAAAAGTAAACTACTGACAGTGCCAAAAGTATTTCGATACCAAGACCTGGATAATTCCTCAACATTTGGGCTTTTATCGTACCCGAAAATTTAGCGTCGCTGCCGCAAGCTCGATGCCAAAGTTTTTACATAGTTCGTTGGCTCCGAATGGAGAAGGGACGCGGTGATGGTGGCAGTGATGGTCCTGGCGACGACCCTATATTCCGTCAGCCCCCAGACCCGATTGCCACCCTCTACTCAGTGCTACACTCTACTCTGCTCTCAACTCCGATTTTGTGGATATTAAATTTCATGAAAGTGCATTCACGCAAGTAGATTTTGTTGAGCGACGATGCTGGTGGTTGCGACCTGTCGATGAAGGAATTTAATATCTTTAAAAGGCAATCGATTGCTTATAAATACTCAAGTGTATCTCCATATATATAAATACGAGCCTATGAACAGTAACTATAACAGTCTCAAAATAAAGAAGTATTTATTAGTGATGAAGCAATTATTGAGTGCGTTATGTATGTCAAAGCAGGCCAGCTTACAGGGAGACAAATAGCTGGCAATAATTTCTATTCGTCGTAACTAGCAGCAGCCTACATTATAAGTGTGGATATCGATCGTTATTTAGGTTATAAATAGTACCAAGTCCGGATATAGACAGAGGGCTCGCCTACTTTATGAACTTTCAAGTCACTACGTGTTCTCTCAGCACAACTGTTTTACCACAACATGTCCTCCATAACTTATAACAATTCTATTCTCGGTGTCTATTTTTATTAGTCTAGTTCTCTCCACTGATGGATTTACAGTCTGTGCAGCTAAATAAAGACTTTTTAAACTACCAACCATAAACTTATTGCTCAAAGTTAATTGTCAATAATTGTATTGTTAAATAGATGCTCTTTGGAAAATCATCATTTCATCAGATTCTCCCATTTTATTGAATATTCAATACTCATTCACTTATACTCGTCTGCTCTATCTCGTTCTCTACACCGCGAATTATTACAATTAATTTTCTACTTCGCTTGTATCATAGATGGAAAAAAAAGTCGCAAGCTTACTTGCTCATGCGCGGGTGAAATTAAATACCATTGGATCAACTGGATCTATACAGTGAAAATGAAATTTTTTCGTATCAAAGGGAACTAAATTATACGACCTCTCTCATGTGAGTGTATTCTCTTCGCGGTGAACTTGTCACAATACTGTGTTTGTAATAGTAATTATCGCAGTGAAAGCTTTTATTTTTATGCTATAAAATAAATAGGAAAACTGTAGAAATAAAAATAAATACCATGCCAATGACATATTGAATAGAATTTTTATATTTTTTTTCTACTATCTCCTTTCTATTTCGTCATTAAAAATTGACCATCAAAACGACTATTAAGAACCACATATATATATACACATAAATATTGTTTGAATCCGAAAAATAATAAAATAGATCTATAAAGACAAAATTTAGAATCATGTTTTTTTGTTATTTTTTTATTGTTGTAAGTGGAGACAGAAATCAACGAGGCTTAGTTGAAGAGGGAGGGCTGACACAGTGGAAAAGAGGAAAAAATAAAGAAACAGAAACTGAGGCGTGATAACGATCATTGCGGCCCGTGGACTATTAAGAAAAAGCTGGTGAGTTACGGGAGCTGACATTTTAACGATCCAGGTTTTTCATGGTCAGAATGTTATATAGGGAGCATATTCCAGCCTACTACCCCTTGGCTCATAACATACAACACCCGACTCGTCATAGCTCACAAAACACTGGCAGAGGAAACGCTTCCGAATTATTGCCTCGGGGTTAGAGTTTTACTCAGAAAGAGGGCGCGTCCCTCACGTCCCGCTTTCCTACACACTCTGACTCATTCCATGAAATCTAGTAATAATAACCGACACAGACTTCATGAAATACTCAATTTTATGATCATGACCCATTTACATCTTTCGTGACACACCCATGGCATCACGGCTTTCTGTTTGATAAACTACCAATAACTATTATATAGTCAACTTCTATAAACTAAATATATGTTTATTCATCACCTAACAACTGCGTATGTTTTCAAATAAATTTCAAATCTCCATAAAAATGAAAATCCGTTAACTGCATCATTTTTTTTCTTCACTGAAAGTTTTAGTGAGCGGTGAAATTTGGATTTTTTTGTGGTGAGTTTATGGTTCATGATTTCATGTATTTTTATAGGCGTGTGTGTGTGTGTGTGTGCAATCCCTAGTGGGAAAACGCAGCAGATAATGGTTTCCGAAAGGCCAATTCTCGCAACAATTAGCTCTGACGTGTTTTGGCCATGTGCCAAATTCACATACTCCTATATATACATATATATCAATCTATATATATAGCTTAGAGTACATTCATATACCTATGAGTATCCTTGAGCCTCGTTGACCTCACTGGACCTTAGCCACGTTTGGTTTTTCCCATGTAAAAGTTTCTCGAGCACCAGATGATGACTTAAAAGAACGTAGCCACCATTTGCTTGAACCACTCAGCTGAAAAAAAAGTTGACCATTAATTAAATTAAAACAAAAGTATATTTAAAAATTAAAATAAATGCTCGACAATCTTGGCATGCCTCAAAGAATGAAACAATCAACGTAAATCAATCATAAAATAAAGTGATTCAAAAAGTGCTGGGTAATGTCGATGCGGACTGATAAAATTCAGATGAGTTATTAAGAAACGGTTATCGCATCGATCGATTTATTACCCATCATTTCTAATTGTTTTATCCATACGCCACAACCGCTCCCCCACCCTTTTCCCTTTTCCTTCTTCTTCTTCTTCTCCACCTCCCTTTCTATTAATTCTCTTACATTTTGTGTAGTACTTAATCATAGTTTCCCGCAAATTATTACTCAACCGCCAGCATTTTTTCCTGAAAAAACCGTATACCACACACAGTGGATATCGCCAGCCATTAATAGAGCTATAAATTTTTTATGCCGACCACACCGAGAGAATATAAATAAAAAAAAAAAAAAATCAGCTAAAAAACAAAACTAAGACTTAATATCATGTCCGCTGAATTGATAACGCAAATGATCGTGTTCAGTACACGCCCCGAAATTGATCATCATCACAAACTTCTTCTCAATATTCCGTACGAATTCTCAAGAAATTGCTCGTGATGATATTTACTAGAACAACCGCAGACACCATAGCTTTAGATGATTTGCAGAATGCGCGATTAAGCTTATCGATAATTTGATTGTTCGTTGGCAAGCAATTGTGCGCATATTCGCAATTCGATCAATTGTAATGATACGAGGTACAATTCTTCCAGCCCATTTATTGTCACTAGACTGAAATAGATATATATCTGGTGATTACAGCACACATACAATACACAAGGCCTCAAGCGTTCTTGCTAATGGGCAAGCTTTATTAGCTTTAGGTTGTTCTGGTGAACGTAGGACTAGTCCACGTGCACACGAGTGATGACTCGAAACGTCTGGTGGTCAGTGCCATTCCATGCTCTGGTATACATATATATATGTATATATATACATTACACATGTGTACATATATAGATATATATGTACAGAAGAGGGACCAGACGGGTTTGTGAGGAAACGTAATTAAGCTAGGCCTGGCTGCACCCTCGTGTATATTTCGGGATTACCCTGGATCGTATGAAATGCTATGTGTACATCTTTCCTTATTGCTATAGACCAATTTTCCACCCCACACTGAACCATTACTCGTCCCGTATGTACCCAGTCTATGTTAGACGCTACAATAGAATATAACTTGTGTTTTCATAACGTAACACCCCCTAATACCCGACATCAAAACTTTATCAATTTCTCTATATAAATTATTGTGATGGCATGATTTAATTATATTAATAACATTGATTTAAAACCTACTTCCACGTCGCAACTAATAAACTTATCTCTAAAGTTTCCGTTAAATTTTTATTGAGCTGTAATTAAACGCCGCAAAGTAGTATCCAACTATTAGAAAATATTTACTGCCAATGATTCATTTTAATAAATTATTCAACTCTAAACGTTTTAATAATAAACTTTTACGTGGCTATTTTATTAGCCCAATTAGATTTTTGTTGGGTATTAATAAAGTTATGAAGTTGATTATTAGGTGATTAAAATTCATGGACCCAACTTTTCTTTGATTTTAGCTAATTACGAAAGTTTTATTAGCGTTAGCTGGACGGTCGTTGGTGCGCTCGGTACATGTACTCTGGACATTTTGAACCGGTTGAGTGAACACAGCCAGAGCGAGCCAGAGTAAATTAAATGAGGACACGTTCGATCATTTTAAAATAATCTAGTAGTTAAGTTGGTAATTTAGTGGCCTGAGAAGCAACCGGGCAACGGTTTTCTAATTACACGTTTAGCCATAGCCGTAAACTATTTAAATACTTTATGTAAGAAATAAAAGCACAAGAAAAATTTTCTTAAAACGAAAAGCTTCCTACTCTTGTCGTCTTCTAGTCCTTCTTCCTCGTCATCCTTGGTACGCCAGTCTTTCTGGTTTCATGTTGATTATACACTGCTAGAGAGGAGTACTAAACCCCATTTTTACCAGCAAAATTACCTTCAGCGGCTTGTCATTACACAAAGATACTGGCGTGCCGTGCAACGTCGTTTCTTACACCACCGAGCTCTATAATTAACTACATAAGCTTGATGAACATATCTTTTTCTTCTTCATTATTAATATTAATATTGTTATTATTATTATTATCATTACAATCTTCGTCATTATCATAATAATTAAATAATAATAATTAATGTACCGAGTTATCAGTATAAAAGCTTATAACAATCTAAATAAAATGTCTTGGTAATTAATTACATCTGAAATTATTTATGAGATTAAATTTTAATATACGAGATTAGCTTATACTTTAAATCAATTAATATTAATGTGGTTTTAAATTAAAAAGTTATTAAACTTAAAAAAGTATATGATTAAATAAATACGTGGTTGTAATAATAATAACAACAAAAAAAAATCTCTTGAGTCATGGTATGGCGACGTAATAATCTCGTAACTTGTATTACGGTGAACAAATGCTTCCCCAAACTCTTATTACTTTTAAGGCTATCGTGGGCATGGTAGAATAGTACTCGCGTGTTTAAGCTCTATGGCTGCTAGCCAAGTGCCACTGGTAATTATTCGTATGCGTATTTCGACTACCCTCCAGTTGAAACAGAATTTAAAAGCAACTGAGAGCGAGATAGTATATGCAAAAGTAAATGTTAGTATTATAGCTCTCATTTGTGAGTTTAAAGTTACTCATTTGACAAACTAATCGTAACTACAATCTCTTAGTGACTTAATTATTAAGCTTCTCATTTTCAACTACCGATTGTCGTTTTTTTTTTTTGATTTTTTTTTTCAATTAACTTTTACGCTTACAAGTTTTATATTAAATGTTGAGAGGAAGCAAAAATGGATAAGAGCACTTGATGCATTTAATAGATAGATAATTGGGTTTCAAATTCTTTTTTGCTGCAAATTAGTCCAAGCTCTATTATTTCTTTACCAAGAACTTGAGTATCTACACAGAATAGGACACCTGTTTTCATTTTTTTTTTTTTTTTTTTTTTTTTTTCACTTTATTTCATCAGATATTTTTTACCGACAAATAGCAAACTCTGAATTTTATTTGAGTATAAATTTATTTTCCATGTATTTCAGTTAGAATGAGAATAAATAAGCACAATGAAGACATTATTAAGTTGGTTGAGTAAATATAAGAATTTAAAAATATAGAATTACAAAAATGAGGTTCAGCGTATAACCACATCAGGCAGGCAGAAAGGCAGAAACGTAGAAAAGCAGGCAGGTGGATGGACGGTGAGGTAATTTAAGTATTTAAGATGCGTACTTGAATGACGTATTTAAGGGTCTTAACTATCAGAAAGAGGAAAACCGGGTAAAAAGGTACGTGTTCAAGGATCCGGTAGGATGGTAGTTCTGCAATGATTGCGTTCCTGGCATCAGACATTGCTTTCTTTCCTCTTCTTTATCGTCTTCTTTTCCTTATATTCCTCCTCCAGTTATGTATAAAGTCTTGACGTCATTTCTCTTAGACTTTGAAGCTGACGAGATTACCAACGTCTCATACCACTCTGCTTGTGGATCCTTCGTAGCTCTTTTCTTCCTTTAACGTTGACGACGCAAATGAGGTCGTTAAAGAAGGATTTCTTACTACAAACATCCGGCATGCTTCACATTAGACAATTGCAACCGTGGCTTTTTGTTACCCATCGAAAATTTTATTTCATTTTAATTAAAATCATTTTTGCTTGGTTACTATTCATTCAAACAGAATCATAATAATAGTAATAACAATAATAATAATAATAATTATTATTATTATTATTATGGTACCAATTAGCGAAATAATATGCCATCAAGTATGATTTTGATAACTGATAGTTGATTGTATTTTTAGAGGTGAAGCATGAACGAAAACGAAAATGAATGAAAAAGAGGTTTGTTGGAGTCGGGGAGGAGTTATTGGAGGTGATATTAATGCCAGACGATTCCAATGGTACCGTCAATCATTCATTCGTGGAAACTAATAACGTTTGAATAACTGAAAACCTTCTGCGTTTGATCGTGTCTGTCAAATGTCACTCCACTTATACCTAGTATATTTATAGAGACCGGTTATGCCAGCTGTAGTGCAATATAGTGTGATGTATAGTGGTGACTGTATGATCGATATGTAGGTGATTAATCAAGACATCTTGCGAAACCCGAATATTTCACAGCAGAGTCTACGGACAGACGAAAGTACTCATTCTTGACAATGGACAGTTGGACGTACTTTGAACTTGGGGAATTATTTAAAGTCGATTGAGTGGTAACCTAGATTTCATTCTTCGAAACTCTTGAGTATCGTCGCCTAAAGCTGAATAATAGTTACACTATGACTATGCCAAAGGATCAGTCAATAATTTGTGTTCAGTGGTTTTTTATCTTCATTGTGGTAAGGCAGCTTCAGACCAGACTACAGAACAGACCCGTCGACGAAATGAAACTAAAAGCCGCAAGCAAAGTCATTGCTTCGCACTTTTTGTTCTTCTTTTCTTTTATACTTAAACTCACACACGAAGCCCCCTACGAACTCTCCCTTATACCTAAAAATATAGTCTCTTTGCGTCTGTACAGAGAGCTCCGTTCGAGAACAGAATATATGAAAACTCCGGAGGCGATTTTAATTTAGCCACAATGTCTATTGTCTTTCGGTCGCTCAGCGAAAACAAAAGCGACGAGCAACTGCCAGTGTATAAATGTGAAAAAAATAAAAAAAAACAATTATAATAAATGCAGGAAGTATTACCGAGGAGACAAGAACTGATTGTCTAACCGCTGAACTGTTTGTTTAGAAAATCCTGCGAGCTGCGTGATTTGCTTACCAAGGCAAAGATTGATTTTCAAATATTTACCGACGGTTAAGTATCAACCAAAGTACTTGATTCCCAGTGATTATAGTTCACGACATTGTATTTTTCATTATTCCGGATTGTATACGTTTTATTTGTCTTTTCATTATTGTTCATGTACCGTCGACCTCAATCCACTCTTCTATTTCCTCTGACTCTCAGTTTAATAAGCACAAGTCCTAGAGACAAGTAGTACTTAACCAAAGGCATTTCTATTAAAATGCATTTCTACAACCGCAATATCAGCATCCCATATTTAATAACAGTTTACAATTACTTGTTAAACTTGTCATTTACGGTAAACAATCTATTAATATTGTAATATATTTTTAAAAATTAATTAATTGTAATTTTTGCTCGGTATTAATTATAATGTTGTTTTTTTAACAATTTAAACAGAATAATAAAAGGAATAATGATAAAGGGACCACGAAAGGCAAGTGTTGAGTCAGCAGAAAATATCTCGAGTATAATCCTCGTTGGATTTACCCTTTCGATGTTCATCCACTTGGAGATGGAAAAGCTAGCTTACAAGCACAATGTCCAACCAAGCATTTTTTGTCATTCGTATTTCATCTTTTATTCCTCCTACTTTCATCCTACCCCCAGTTACTCTACTCCAGTCTACTATCCCTAGACATATATATATACATATATACATAGAAATACATATACATGAGAGTTTTTTATCCCTAGTCATGTATAGATCTCTCTTCTATTGTAACTTGCCACCAAAATGCAATTGACGTGAATTTGGGCACGGAATAACGCACATTTCGTCCAAGTACCTACAGTACAGTACACAGAGAAATGCCAGTACGCCGATAACGTGTCTGGTTTATCTCGTCTGATCGCACATCGAGAACGGTTGGACGTATAATACACGGCAGACAGGTGAGAATGCCTGGATTAGTGGATCGTGTACCACGGGGGAATAGCTGCGGCATTCAACTGCTCGTAATTCCTCCCCCTTGATCCGGACGTTTGTCAGTTGGTCGACGACGCGAAATTCCTATCCCGTCTCTCCCACATACGCAACGTTCACCTTGATGATAAAATCATTCCGATCGTCATTGTGATTTATAGTTTTCGGCCAGACTGGCATAAGTCCGATCGGTTATTTAATACTTTTTCCAAGCTCATAAACCCGCAGCAATATCACTTGAACCTGATTAAAATTCAGATACCCCAATAAATCTTTAACCGTCAATGCCGGCTAATACATCCTTTATGCGTGGGTGTATGACACCTCTTTCTCTATCCCAATATTCGTTGTGAATGAAATTCCCATTGTCTCGATTCTCATGCCAGCAAACTATGTCTCGTTGGAGCTCCTGCTGGTTCGCCCTATCTCCAGTCGGCTCATTGTAAATTATTGAGCCGCTGCAAATTATTCCGGTGCTTCTGCTCCGTTCGTCCCTTTATATCGCGTGCCGCACCTAAAATCATCGCTATATATAGACCAATGTAGGTCTACATATATGTGTGCGTTGAATCTCCCTCAGTGACTGGTGGAATTGGACGGCAAAGGATAAAGCACCTGACTAGAGATGTAATAGAAGGCGTCGGGGATGAATAACGACAAACTGAAGCCAGCCCTGGGGGTGTAGTAGCTAGCTTATTACTAAAGACTACGACCCACCGCATAATTTTGCTTAGTAAGCCCTATCTCTCGATATTAACCCCATAGGATCCAACGAAATTAAGGAACCACAACTAACTGTATTTACTTTCTTGGACTTAACTGCTTTACACTCGACTAACTCATTTGGAATTCATTTGTTTAACCCAAGCTTGAGCAGTGTGCCAAAATAGCAAGATAATGAACAGTAAATCCGACGAAAGAGTCTGTTCTAATGAGATTATTAATTTATACACAGCCACGGCTCATTATTTCGCGCGTATTAAAACGCTGATTTTTTAACACAAAAGAAACTAGTGGAAATTATTAGCCGCGATATTTAAGTACGCAAGCTAAATTTCCCCTTGGCGAGGGAGCCCACACTTTGGATGGTTAAGTAGCGGCCATTAATCCACACCATAAACTTTCTGGCGAAAGAGCGCGGAAAGATATCTAAGTGCAGTACTTCCGGCGGACATTCGGGTACTTCACGGTACCTAGATATGTACTGTACATGCACATAGATAGATGTGTGTATGAGGAGTAAAGTGAAAGCACAGTAAGACAATATATCGACATTCGAAGAGGCCAATGTTTTCCGTTTGACTGGAGCAGCGTTTCGGGCCATAAAACTGGCTCGTGGACACGCTTGGCCCTGCCCGTTACCCTCAGTGATCCTCTGATGCCAGCTCAACTAACCTATCGTGCTCTCTGGCTTGCAACCTCACTCAATAAAGTGATTTTTCATCCGCAATCCGATGCACTGGATTGCGATATTTCACTGGCTATCAGCCGCCAAAATCTTTCCTTTTATTCATTTCTTTCTTTTATATCCATATCTAGATATATATATATATATATATACACATAAACTCTTTATCTTAACTGAGTTCAGTACTGATAGCACCTTTAGAGCTCCTTTCATTCCGGGTTGTTTGAGTTCAAGGATAAGACACCAGATAACACTGAAGAGAGCAGTAAAAAATTACGATCAAGTTGGTGAAACTAATGCCGTAAAATAGTCAGCTATTTTTCTGTCCAGCGTAAAATAAATGTTTGCATTTATAGAGATCGTGATTTATTTTATCTCTATTATTTATATTTATTGTATAAGTTTAAATTTTTTGGGTTTAATTTAACTTTGTAAAGATGCATAGATCAACGGTAGATAAATTGGAAGCTACTCAAGCGTGTGGACTAACACGAATAGAAGAACCCTTCCGGTGGTGAGTTGGTCTTTCGTTTCCCATAGCGTCCAATCGATAACTCGCTGGACGGATGCAGAGCAAAAAGGCTTCGCGAGAGCAAGACACCACAGTGAGGGATCATTATTTACAGAAGAGAAACAGAGTATGATGGTATAGGACAAGTGCGACGGGGTTGTGCAATCAGAGCTATTGGTCACTCATTCGAAAGTCACATTGCTATTGGTCCCTCGTAGATGACTAATCCCGGGAGATTACGTCCTTTTAATACTTACTCGATGAGGAAAAAAGAAGTACGTCGAGGCAGGTACGAGAGTGTAGAGGAAAAGCTTGGTAGATATAGTCTAGAGCTTAGTGGCGTGTCTGTGTTGCTGCTGCTCAGTTCCGGCCGTGCATCAGCTTAAAGCTTCCTCTTTTCTCCTCTCGAATTTTCCTCTCCCAGCCCACCGTTTCCCAACATCCCATCGCCCGTTCTCTCTACAGTTACTTCCGTTTTGCCGTTTTTTTTATATACTCTTCATTCCTTCAGCCCATGCACTGGGAAGCCGGTTCGTCCGCTCCACACATTCGCTAAAAATAAAATGGAGAAAGTGAAAATAAAATGACCTTACGAAGGGTGGGATTTGGATGCCGTGATAGAGATAAAATGGAATGGAATGAAAAAAAATATTTAAAAAAGACAGGGGATGAGGTTAAAAATAAAGTACATGTGCAATGGGTAGTGGCTAGCTCACGACACACGTTTGCAGTACTTTGATAGCAAGCAACCAAGGGTAAATCTACTACCACCAGGAAAATTCATGAGCACAGCTGCGACAGTTTCTCGAGTGTTTTTTTCCCATTTTTTAAGTGCACTTACGCGAGTTGTGAGAGGGAGAGTAGTTGTGTAGAGAGCGAGAGTACGTGCTGAAATTTTTTAGAGAGCGAAAGTGCTACATCAATAATACTACAATAATACACATAACCAGCATGTCTGCCGCCGTATTATCTATCAAGTTAATTCCTGATATTTTACAAAAACACGAATTTCCGTACACAAAAGATAATACTTTGTACAGCAGTTTAATTCAAAATAAACCGGCAGTTTAAACCCAAATGTAGATGGGTACACAAAGAACAGACAAAGTAATGTAGAGTACCCATAGTAGTTTATCCCCCAGTCCATTGAGTTAAAATGGATATTGCCAATGAAGCAATCGCTTTTCATTAGCCATATTGTTACACGATACACAACCAGGTATCCGCGTTAATTAATTGCCGCTATTTTAATAAAACCTCCAACAGAAATTGGGCTCTCTTCGCCGGAGGGTGACGTTCTCTCTCAACTGTCATCTGTGCGCTTCACTTATCGACAATACTCATCGCCCTATTGTGCTGTTTGTTTCCTCTAATATATAATTATATGCGAAACATCCGTAATATAACTATGGGACGGGAACAAGAGAACCACCCGAGGTAATATATTGTAGACAGCCTTGCCATCACCAAGCCATTTACCCATCGACGGAAAATCCGCTGGTATTTACCCTTTATAGCAATATGTATGTACTCCGTATGATTCGTGGTAATCCAGTTACAATTCTGTTTCGCTGTGGCATATCTATAGTCTTTGAAGCGAAACAGAATTTACCCAATAACAATCATTCCAATCCATTATCCTGAATGCGCGCGTTCCAACAGTTATTTCCCAAAAAATATATATAAATAAATATAAAGCGATTAACGCAGAAGTATGTTTTAGTTCGACAACAAATGGAGTTTGAAGTAGTTAGCGATACATGGGCAGTAGGCTTTATCGAAGTGGAAAAAAATTTTAAACCGAAATTTATTTTAACGCCGAATTTTTCGGTTAACGGCATCCATTTAGGTAATATGTTGACTATTAGCTGGAATCACCCTTCGATCGATCGAGCCCTGCTTCCTCTAACCCTGATTCTCCTGCGCATCTGATACTATTATATATGCACAGATATTTGTATATGTGGGAGTATTTATATACAACACACTTAAACTATTGACAGACGAGTCTTTTTCTCTGTTGGGAGAGTGCGAATTGCCATTTTGTTTTCCCTTTTTCAGAGGTTTTTTTTTTTTTTTTTTTTTTTTTTGAGTTTTCCCATACATCCAATCGACAAAACGTGTAAATTCTATGGGGCAGCGCGAGAATATTCCATTTCCTTTGGTTCGATGCTTTTAACTTCGGCGCCGCTTTTTGTGATATTTCAGAGCCATTAATCCAGTCTGGGAAACTATCACCACGGTCTTTTTATATTATTTTATGAAAAAGTCTGTAGTAAGTCCTCATGGGTTTTATCCTCTGGAAATGAGTTTATCGATAAAAGGCTCGATGTAATTGTTACATAAAGTTGAGGTTTAAATTTTAATCACTTAAAATCGGTTCAATCTGTGTGATAAACCGATAACTACTTGAAAACGGTTAAATTTTTATTATTTTCCAAGTGCAATAAAGTGACACTCGTAAAAAATAAAAAAAAAATAACATTTTAATTTCATTTGAATTTTATTATGGCATTGAAATAGATGAACAATGATTTCTAGTGGAAATCAATTGACGACTCTCACTCGACGATCTCATCTCTTGAATATTTTTTCCGCATCATCGGAATATTAAACGACAGAAATATCATTTCCGCATCCGTTCAATCTTTAACGAAACGATTCAATACTTTTATTCATTTAATGACCTCTATATTTATTCTATTCACCTACAGATACTCAATAATATTATATTTTTACTGAAATAAAATAAAGTTTTCAAAAAAAAAAAAAAAAAAAAAAAAAAACACTTTTAACACTTTTTCAAATAAATATTTTTTTTTCTTGTTACAGGTAAGCCCATAAAAGAAATATTTACTCCAGTTTCAGTGAATCCATTTAAAGTAACTGCGAAAGGTAAAAAAAGTATATTTTATACATAAAAGTTTGGAAAATACTTTTCTTAAGATCAAGTTTGAGTTAAGCTTTCTATTCACGTAACTGCAGCTATGAATGCAACAAGAGCATTTAAACTTTTTCTCAGAGCTCACTATCATCCCTTTGCTCGGTGATTCTTGATAGATACTTGGTTTTCTCGTTGCTTGAAATAACAGTTTGTACAACGATATCTACTCTGAAACCAACTCATCCTACATAATACCAAACCGTATTTATTTAACCTCCAAGCAATTGAACATTGGATTTCATTACATTGCAGTCTGCTTGAGGCCATATACTAGCCATCAGTTCAGCCACCAGACATATTGGATTCCTAGGCAGAGCCGAACCGCGATCCCAAGCCTTTAGATTTTTTCACTCGAGTCCAAACTTATTACCATCTATTTATTATAATGATAATCGTGGTAACTTGCTGAATCAACCAGAGAGACACATCCAGATTTGAGCTTCATTTCCGATTCCATTTCCGATGTGGGACATTTAAATTGCACTTACTCATCTCCCTGTTTGAGTCAACTGGAAATGAAAATAATCCGGCTTACATGAGCATTTCTCCTCACAAATATACAACTCAAACATACACATATACATTCAAAGGTATATCTAATATTCATTTCACAAATTTTCATTCATTTTACTAACAAATTTTCATTTACTCCAATTCAACTTTATTCTATTGTTATGATGACAGACTTTGCTACAACGTCCCTTTAGAGAAAAGATTTATCCAGGGAAATCGTCAAGACATCCTTGCAAATATTCATTTGAATTTTTCAGCTCTCTACAGGTTTTGATTATTTAAACTCGTCAGCTTACTCCCATCTAGTTCGTTACAGTTTTTTTGCCTTTTATCATATTCACTCACTTAAAAAAAATTTATTTTTCTACCGACGAATAAAGAGTGACGACTAGAGACTAAAGATAAAGATTAAAAAACATATTTGTTAAATGAGTCGAAGCCTATCACTGACACTGTGACACAGCAAGATTGCGGAAGTAACAGGTGGCGCTACATCCCCCGTCGCGGGTGTATCACGACGTGTATATCATACCAACCGCAAACAATCTCATTTTCAAATATACAGACGTCTTCCTAAGCTAACACTTGTAAACAATAGTCATACACATTGTCCCGGTATACGGTTATCTCGTGTAAATATTCTATATCAACGACGCGTGTGCTTTACGCATGATGAGAATCCTTCTCACAATCAGTCCCCCGAGCAAACAACGGAAAATTGATTTTTATTATACACTTTACCGCCAAGTAAACACCAATTACTCATCAATTAATTATTAAACCGTTTCATTTGTACGAACACCAATCTATAAAAACTCTTACACGAAATCACTTTTCGCTTTGTACATTTTTTTTTTTTTTTTTTTTTTTTTTTTTTTTTCAATCTAATTTTACGGTAGGAACAAAAAAACTGTGAGCTCGAAATGGCCAATCAGAGCGCACTAGACCCCGGAGATTGGTCTTGATGGAAATAGCCAAAGGAAAAAACTCTATCCAGTATGTGTAGTTAGGTTCTTGAGCTTCTATTGGCTCCCAGGATGTTAGAGTAATTTTTTTTTCTCGAGTCTCTCGTCTTTTTTGTGTTCCACGAGGAATCATCTAGATAGAGAGTTGAATTCACGTGGGATCGTTAGTCTATACGCAGAAAGATGCATCTCCTGAGGGATATATGGAGCATGTAGTGCAGTCTTACATCAGAGCCAAGTCAGTTGACTATCGGCAAACGCTTCGGGCATTTACAATGTCAGTGAATATTTTTCGTGATCACTCGAGTGCGCTCAAGTATTCTGGCCTATCTTCAGTGTCGAGCTGTTCAAGTAACTTTATTTTTTAGCATAATGAGTATGCTCCATTTTACAAGCACACTAAACCAAGTAAATAAAAAAAGTAAGGTAAAAGTAAATAATGAAAAAAGCTGAACAAGTGAAGTTTTATTCAAAAGTGTTGTTGAAAAATGAAATTCTCTTAATGAAATCATTATTAAACTGGGTCAACTGTTTTCACATTCTGAATTAATAGATACCCTTTTTCTTCCCTATTCTTCCAAACTCATTTATTATTATTTTTTTTTCTTTTTTTCCAGAATATTTTTTCTATCGTCCTGGCTCCCAATTCTTGGGTTGTCCATATTCTCGGGTATAGACTATTCAAGAGAAAATCGAGTCTAGGAGCAGTAATCCTTAAGCTTGGCAACATATATCACGTACACATGAACTCTCATCTCATTTCCGTGCTCTCGCGTTTATTTTCATTCGTTTTCCCAGTGCCGGCGGTTACTTCCGTAATAGAAACGTCGAAATGGCTTCAAGACTAGCACTTTTGCTTTACCCTCGATCGAGCTACAGCTCTAGCGTATGGGCATCAAGCAGCATAAAGTGCTGGTAATAGTACTGTGCTGGGTATCATATAAACTTGAGGCGGCGTGGAGATATCACAAGACAGCGAGCTCAGGTATACTTCAACGCTTCTAATTTACGTTGAAGCCGTCCAAGTGTGTGTTATATCTCTCAGCTCTGGCATCATTTTGCCAATAGACTTGCTTGGCCTCGGGCGCTCGGTTAGGAACACACAATGCGCCGAATACAAATTTATCGGGCTCTTTATTGCTCTTTTGCTGCTGCCCATCAGGTTATACAGAAAACGCCAGGTCACGTTTTGCTACAGAAAACCAATGAATCCTTTCATTTTTCCCTATCATTATTTTTCCTCGACCCTCGATTCTCCGGGCTTCAAATTGAACCCACGAACGCTCAACACAAAGCCAGTTTTCTGTTACCTTTTTCGAAATTGCACACGAAATAAATATAACAGTAATAAAATAAACTTTTTTTTCTTTTTTCTTTTTTTTTTTTTTTTTATCTAAATTGTTATTTTATTGTAATAGGTTTTAAAATTTCTATTGATATTTTTACGAGATAAAGTGTATAAAAATAATCGTAAAAATCCAAAAGGAAAATTTGAACATTAGAAAGAATGACACCTTGGGGATTGCCGTAGTAACTGCCTGAACAATCTCAAACTAACTCGTTTGATCCGCGTGGAAAGGAGTTTTTTTAAAAATGGTAGACGAGTTTGAAAACCGAGCTGTCTCATCCTCTTATCTCATCAATTCTTCTCATTCTATTATTTTTATTTCCTTAATCTAAAACGCCGAGCTACTCTCAGTAAAATCTCTCTCACTCGTTTTCTCGTCAAGTTTCTCGTAAAAGTTCGATTTGTTATCTAAAAAATATTTAAATTGCAGCCCACAGTGTCTTCTTTATTTTTTTAATATTATTTTCCTTTATTCCTTTCTTTATGTCCGACTAATTTGACATAATGATATTCCTCCTCGCCTTTCTTATCTCAAAGTTGGATAAAAACATACCCAACTGCCGAAGGGGACTATCTTTACGTCTGCACGAGTATCATGATTCGTGACACCGGGCTTTTAAATTTCGACTATCGATCCTATCTTTTAAAAACTCTCTTATTTCACAGCAATAAATCTTAAATAACTATTCACCGTACACATTCCTCTACACACCCATACTACAACGCTGTCCCGTACCCCGTCCCGTATCCTGGCTAGCCATTTAACACAATACACCAGTTTATTATTTTATCAATCAAGATAGTAAGCTCACAGGAAACGAAACAAAAAAAAAATAAAATTTACATACAATTGGCTAATTAAAAAAAAAAACTCCATAACTCCCGGAGTAGCTAAATTTAATTTTGCCGAATCCCTTTTATCGCTTGATCCTCCTTAGCTCTGTGGCGTTATATCCTTTAGCGTCATTCCGAGCTTTCCAGCTCTAGCTTTGTTTTATTTCCCAAAGGGGCCTTGAGAAGCCCACCAACAGAATCCTCTGCGATGTTGAAAGAACTAAACTGAAGAAGTATAAATGCTGAACAAAAATTATAAAACCCGGTCTATATTCTATCGTTTCCTTTTTTAACAGAAATCCATTGCATTCACATCTTTCTCAATCCAACCGCAGTCACTTAAAACTATTTAAAAGACAATTAATTACATCTGCAGTGTGTGTTTACTTTGAACTTAAATTACCACCCTCACTAAAAAGCCATTTGTAAAAATACATATAGCTTTAATATTTTCGTACATATATATGTAATCCTTTGAACAGTGACGCAGTGTCACAAGATAGAATATAAGTACCAGACGTGTTCAGAGTTTTCTTGCAGTTTTCATATCCCGATTTGTATACGTCTTAGACCCTCCGGGTCGACACACACGAGGCCTCTGCGACACCAGTCATAAACTTTATGGCACGTATATTCCACGCCCATGTTATGCTCTCTTGGACCTTCTTCTTCGTCTTCTTCTTCTTCTTCTGGTTCTTCTCACCATATAGATATATAGATATATATATACATGAATATGTGTGTAGTAAAGGTATATTATCTATCTCTGGGCCGTTGGATATCGCCGCGTGTGTTGCCTATCAGCTACGATATATTTCGAAGAAACTCTTGACACTTGTGTCCTCATGCCAGCCGAGAGCTTTATTGCCTGCGAGTCAGATTAAGCTCAGAGACCTCCTCACCAAAGATATATCCATTTTATCCAACTCCCATGGGATATATCCAAATAAATAACTCACTTGTGTGATAACCCAAGATTCTCACATGTTATATCTTTATTTATTTATTTATTTATATTTATGCTTATATTTATATTTATATTTTCGTTATCATTTTGTAAAATTCAAACTCGGCGTTTCGGAGTATGGCCACTTATCAGAATTATTTCCAAAAATATTGCGATTCTGTCAGCGTGTAACGGAGATAAATGACCGAGTCATAGAGGAGTTGGCGAGTCGGTTGTAGTTGATGTATCATCTGTACACTGGTGCATGCAAGGATGCCAGTGGCATCAGAATCCTATCATAGATGATAAATAATTCATGTCTGTATCTCAACGAGTCTCGGTGTCTCCCCAGTAGTAACTTTAAGTCTGACTCAAACTAAAACTCAACTCAACTCAAACTTTCTCTTTCTCTGAACTCATCCTATCCACTTGTCTGTTGTCTGTTGTCTGTTGTCTGTTCTGTACTGCTTCCACTCCATTCTTTGAGCCATCACAAACGTTCGAGGTTGTCCACTGCATCATTACTACCACCAGACTCTTCTATATGATACAGCTACACTATAAACTCTGGATCTGAAAAAAAAAAAAAAAAAAGATAGATGAGCTAGAAAAAGTCAACGACAGTCCATCCTTTTTATTTACTCACATCAACACACATACACAAATACACACATGCCCACATGTCCTCATACATTTATGATATTGATATCAAGTAAAATGTCACTCGTACTAGCTTCATCGCATATAACTTTTCACAAACTTGTCGATCTGTAAATATAACTTTTTCATGTCAATGCAATCACATAAGCCAGATTTTATTTTTCTATTTATTATTTCCTTTTTTTTCTTTATTTATTGTTCTATTTAATTGTTGTTTACTTTATTACTACTGTACAACAATGAAAATAAAAGTAAGCAATAGTAGAATAGAAACAGGTATAAAGAACACGTTAATTAAAACCATTAACCCCTTACCGCTTTTCGTAGTGCGAGCGTTAGCACCTCGGTTCAGCGCCTCGTTGACGAGGTTCTGCTGTTATAATTAATCCTCTAAACAACGAGATGCCTTTTCGTGTTGAGCAGCAAAAGTTTCACAAAAAAACTACCACGCAGAAAGTAATTTTATTTATTCATTTTTTTTTCTCTGGTTCACATTATCAGTAGCGATATCCGCGTTAACGTATCCCAAATCATTTTCCAACTGCGGTTAATCTTTAATACAGCACATAGTGACTCGTGAATATTTATGGAATAAAAAGGTGGGATGTGAATATTCGGTATTGCAAATTTTCAGAAGCATTCGGTGAATTTTCGCGTCATACATGTCCCTCATATTTATTCACAGCAACTGATACACATCCCTCCATGATACACGGTTATCTATACTTTTTTCTTTTCATATTCACAATATTTACGTCGACATATATCTCCACATATCCAATATTTCTATATCTATATATATTTGCCTTTGTTTGCAGAACTGAGTGATTGAATTCTCGTCTCTCCCTAATGGACTGACCAATCACACTCCCTTTTACTTGTGCTTTTAGTCCACTTCTGCCAGATATATATATACATATATATAAATTCCTATCGGTTGTCCAGTCCCTTTTAGACTTGGAATAATATACACAAACGATCTGTCATCTCTGCTCTGAGCTATAACTAAATTAAACAATTGCTTAAGCTTACTTATCTTTCAAAATTAAATCTTCCTGTTTATTTATATTTTACTGCTCAGTCCATGTCCCCTGTATTCTATATAACACATATACTTGATATTTGAATCCATCTGGTAACAAACAAACAACAAAACCAGTATCACTTGACAATGCTTCTCAACGGAAAGAAAATAACTCCAAAGAGTTATCAAGTCGTGTAACTTATTTGAGCATTGGAATAAAAACCTTTACAGAAATTCATTTGAGCTTGTTCGAGATAACGACTGATGTTTTTTTTTTTTTTTTTTATTTTCACTATAGGATATTTTATTTATTTCCTTATACTTTTATCTCTTTTTTATTTCACACACACACACAATTTTTGACCGGCAAGATAACTGTTTGATTTATAGCACTGGCAGTTATCAAGAAACCATCAATTATCACCGGGATACCAAGTGATAATTAGTGAGTCCCCGATTAAATTATCTTTCCAGTTTAATACTCTTCCTTGTCTCGTCTCGTATTTACCCTCGACGATGTCGAAAATCTACATGAGAGTAAAAGTAACAAAAAATTATCGTCTTTTTTGCTGTGATCTCTGGTTGGTTTTACTATGAAACTTTCTCTGTCATCCGACAGTGCGCGATCGCATCCACCCCTCCGAAAAATTTAACGACGCGTCGCCATCGACGTGATTTACTCGACACGCACGTGCGGCGACGATCACAACCAGTCATTGGCACATCAAAAAATTGTTATCGACTCGTTTTCATAGCAACAACAACCCATGTGTTAATAGCAAGATAAACTAGTACCAAATGTCCACGCTTCATTTCCTCTGTCTTGCGTTTAAAATATTCCATTACAGTTAATAAAATATACGTCGCTTTAAAATTTATTTTCTAACCTCCTTAATTAATGAATAATAATTATTTACCTGTATTAAAATTTAAAAATACATAGTGAATAAAAGTATTTTATTGAGATAAAACGGTTGAAACATTTCTTGGCTAATTAATTGGGAATTGTCAGAACAACAACCCTCGGGGATACAACGGTCATGAATTAATTATCTTTCCCCTATAAACTGACCACTGTCATATCTCAAATATACATTTCAACTAGGTCTTCCTCCAACTCTCCCCCTTTCTCCTCTATATCAACATCTCTCTACACATTTTGATCAATGCGTGTCTATATACAAATAAAAACAGGCTAGAAAATTAAACATCAGTCAAACTAATAACCAATTAAACAAATGTTATTTCCAATGAATGATTCATGGTATTAGAAATAATAAATAAAGCATTGGAAGATTGAGTTTATTTAAAAATGAACTTGAGTTAACTGACGAGTAAAATTGTCAGCGGATAAAAGAGTGACAAGCATGAAATAAAAAATTTTATGTTTAACTGACGTGGACATTGAGGATGTTTTAAGTGAATTCAAGAACTTGCTGGCTGAGGTCTGAGGAGGAATTCTCCTACTCAGTTTATAAATATTTAACGATCGATGACCACTGAGGGCAGTCTCTTATATCTCTCGTACGAATCAGCCACAGAGACGATTCGAGAAGAATTGTTATCCACCGGAATTCGCTCAACCCGATGACAGAATTGAGGAATTGAGCCAACGTCCAATGAATATTATATATAAATATAAATAGCGATTTAACCATCGAGTACGTTCGTATCCAACAATGACATCCTTAATGTCACTTGTTAGTCAATCGACAAGTCCTTTGGCAATATTTCTGTCAAACTTAATTCAGTGCCCTGAATAAATTCAATACCAAGCAAACAACCTTTTGTCGATTATTCCTGGCTTAAATGAAAACGCCCTGTCAATTGGATTGCAAACCAGCCGCAGTCTTACTGTCGTATCCAGTCACCAATTGTTGTTCCACCGGATTTAGCTTTATTTAAGTCTTGTTGGCTTTGTCTCTGTCCCTTCTCGCTATAATTAGTGGTCGAATACAAGATTATTAATTAAATCCAACAAACGACGCTGTAAAAAACAAAGACCGCCAAAAGAAACTCTGCAATAGACATTTATAAAGTGATCCATTTGCGTGCGTCGCGCACGTGCGTCAGGTACGCACTTGTACGTGGGTGGCACAGTCTCTAAAATTTATAAATCTAGAGTAAAGTCGCTGGATGCTTTCTTGGATAGTCATCTCATTTATAACTCAGAATTTATGAATAAATGACGAATTTCATTTTTAACCTGCACTGACGTTTTGTAAACGATAAAATCTACATAAAAGTTGCATTAATACTGAAATATCCTGGGTCCAGACTCTGGAGTCCATTTATACAGTCCCTACTAATTATCCCATACCTGGAAGGGGTCTAGTCGAATAGAATTAAATGGAAATGTATAAAGAGAGATGAATAATGCAGCCAACGTAAATTTATATGGAAGTTAATGGATAAATAATTATGTAAAATAAATTAAAATTGTAAATGTAACAGGACGGAATTCAGAAAATATAATCTCGCTATAATTTTTCTAAAATACTCGCTATTGCGTCTTTCGAGCGCATCTGTATAACAAAATAGAAGCGACAGTAAAAATCATCAATGGAAATCAATACGAAGATTTTTCTTGACGACTCGATGAAATGGAAACTAAGCGGTCTTAAATCTACCGACAGATCTCTGGTGATGTCTCTTAACGAGTTTTTTTTTTCATCAAGATGTTTTCTATTTTTGTAAAGTAGACTGAGAGAAAAAATAAAATAAAATAAAAATATATAACAAGCGGAGGTAGTGAGAAAGTATATAGAGCATTCTGTGTGGTCTTGAGAGAGAAATCGTTCTAAAGACTCTGTTATGTGTACACGTTAGACGTTTTACTCATCACAAAATGCTTTTATCGTCAGTTTAAATCTTGCGAAACAGACGAAATCCTCGGTTAGGTCTTTACAATGGTTATTTTAAAATCGCCTTTCATCTCTACCTTTGTAATCTCACGGCCTTCAGCGAACGTGTAGTTTCCACAGACAGATTATGTGTGTCATAACATTAGTAATAAAGTTTTAAACTCGTGCTCGGTGGACCGATTTAAATTATTACGTCAGCCCACAGTGATGTTATGTACTGACGGAGGATTTTCTCGGTATAAACTGTACAGCCGAGGGTTTAATTTCACCCCGAGGTGTATTTGCCAATTAATTGTCTGGACACGTACGTCCCGAGAGGAGACGCCAGTCAAAACCAGCTCAAGACTTGACATCGGTCCCTCGATTTGCTTGGACTCACGACTTTTGATGTCTCTAGATCAACTGCTGGATGAATCCCTCGAGTATCGCTCAGATATTTTACCTCGCAGAGCCATATTTATCCGTATCTATGAATCTCTCTCTATATATATATATATATATATGTTATGAGAATACGAAGAGGGTGGAAAATAAAAGGAAAATACGGCGGTTTCACTTTCCGTCACCGATTTTACGGACCACCGAGAAAGGACCTTAGGGGAGCCAGGAGACTTTGCTGAGTTACAAGTTAGCTCAGTTGTCAGATCACGTGACAAGTTTTAAAATTATACCGGTAAAGTAAACTGGAGTGCGTCAGCAATTTAAAATTTTCGTTACACATAAACTTTATTATTCAATTGCGTGGATCAAAAATTAATTAAATGGTGGCGTATTTTCATTGAAAGCGCAGAGTTAGGAATTAGTTGGAATTAATACCATTGAAGTACAAGGAATTTAGTAGTAAAAAAAAGGTATTACGATGAAATGTAAAGGAAGACGAGGAAATGAGATAAATGAAATCAAGTAACATGTGCTTCGGGAATAACAATGAGGCGTGAATCTGAGAGAACAAGTTTTTAGCTGTCAAAACTGGAGCGAAATGTACTCTGGTTAACTTTTTTAGTCTCCTTATTCGTCTTGAGATCGCGATCTCGAAAGCAACTAACCGCTAATAAGAATTCGATGTTTCTTGTGATCGATTTCGTGGGTCCATTCAATCCGGAGTAAGTCCAGCACACGTGGATAGAGCAGAATATCAAAATACGATCGCCCAAGTTCTCAAGACAAAGTGAATAACCCCCAGACGAGGAGCACTTCTTCCATAAGTGGTGTGTCAAGAAGAACAACATGTCTCAAGATATTCGTCCTTTTGACTATAGCACACTTAGAAAAAAACAAAAACAGAAAAAAAAAAAAAAACGAAACTGCTGGAAACGTTATATGTTGTATCTACAAAAAGAATATGAGAAGAGGATAATAAAAATAGCGAAAAAGCTCGTGCACTACCACCCAGACAGATCATTTTTTATTGATACTCTTGTTTGACTTCGCAGCAAGTTTAATGGACATTTTCCTTCCCACAAATATCCTTCGGGGTGTATAAACGTCTGCCTTGTCCAAACGTCTGGACGTCACTTACCGCTGTCAGCGAAAGCCAAGGTAAAATCTCTCGAGTCCTCGCTCACCAACCCTCAGTATTAGTACACTCGGTATCGCACTAGTATTCCGCAAAAGAGCCCAAAACGTGTCTGGGGTGACCATCACCTTCGAGTTAGCAACCCAGCCAGCCACTTATATACTTTCGCTTCGCGACCCAAAACTCTAGCTCCGTTTTCTTCTCACTCTTATCCAAGATCCCGACTACACTTGTCTCACCCGTCAGCACAGAAGCTCCGACAAACACCTTCGGAGCCTCTTTTCGCTGAGAGATTGCCAAGTTTTGACATTAAACTTTTCCAAGCCTTCCTACGGATTTAACGGCTTTCATATAATATTGTTTTTAGCTATAAACCAAACACTTTTAACTCAAATAAATTACTTTTAGATCTCTACTAATAGCCCTCAGCTAACACTAAATACTCAAACGAACTTCGGATTCTTCAAATAGTTCACATATTCATGAATTAGAAAAAAAAAAAAATATAATAATAAAAATAAAAAAAAAAACTTTTTTAAAACAACAAAATTCTATTAGAATAATTTTAAAATTTAAAAGCCTCATAAATCATTTTTAATTTTAACGGCTCTAAAACACGTAAAATGTCTACGTGGGCTAGAATATTTTTTGTCATAAAAGAGCCATAAAAAAATCTAAAAATCGAATTTAGTGACCCGGTAATACCAGGCTGTCAGAATGTAACTAAAGTTGTCTGCAGACCGTACATGTACTTGTTCATGTTGTTAAAAATTTTCATGGACTCTAATTATATGATTTGAAGCGAACGGAAGCAGTGGTAACATTTAATCTCTGCAAGAAAGTAATATTTAAACTATCGTTTCACATGACGCATATAAATATACAACTCTCATAGCACAGAGTTTATATACATACATTGCTCGCATGCTTCTCGCAATTTACTTCCTCGCCCGATACCTACGTGAGAACCAGTGTCTTTTTTTATTGTAAATACCCTAGACCATTTAATATACATTTATTCTCATCCTTATAATTTCCTCAGTTAATACAAGATATTAATCTTCATGCCTTGATTGCTTTTCGCGATTCAGCTTAATACTTTTTTTCTTTTTTCAAAAGTCAAATAAAAATAAAGCTCTAGAGTCAAAACAAATTCACATTCATTCAATAGTCAAAATCCGTCATATAAAGTTTCTATAGAATTATACATGTGATTAATTTAATGAACTAATTAAAGCAAATTAATTTGACGGGAATTAATTAGTAGGCAGACCACCAAAATAACTAAGTCACATTGCGCGTGGGATGGAATATATATCGAGTAATGTGTTATGCTCTATATATAGCAATACAATAATAGTACATTATACAGTAATATAATAATAGTAACAGTAATAATGCTAGTGGATAATACAAAATACGAAATCGTAATTACCGATACGTAAACGTCAATTCGATAAACTAGTCGTGGTTTAAAGCTTTTAAATATTTATATGTGTATGTTGAGTTTGATATTACGTTTAAAATGGGTGTAACCAGTATTAGCATTAATCGATACTACAATTTGGATATATATGGGCGCACATGAACATGAACAGATACATTTTAACTTGAATTGAAATTTTATGTCGAAAATATCTAATGCCAGATAATATGCTCATGATAGTGCATCGTGTAACGGGTAGTAGTAGTAGAAGCATGTGAAATAGACGAGGCCACAATGTGCCCATAATGTAAGTTAACGTGTAACTACGGGTGTAAACAACGAGTTACGTCGAAAGCTATAACGTAGGCGTAGCACAACAGTGCGTAACGGGTAGCGCTGGTACGATAATCGGCGCCACTGGGGAAATTAACTATCAAATCGTTGAGCAGAGGACGAGACCGATTATTTCTCTATGTTAACTACAATAGTTACGAGAATATTGTGGCTTACATGACGCCATTTTCCTGGCTATATTATTCCTAATGCACTGGGTCCACTCATAAACCAGAGCTTGATACTTGCAAACAATTCGCTGGATAGATAAATATTTATCGTGATTTACAAGTTGTAAATTGTTGTACTTTGTGTTGAGTAAATACTTTCCAGTGGTTGATTTAATTTATTTAACTATTATATAATTATTATTAACTGCAGAATGTTTAGTCTGAGCTCAAACTAAGTTTGTTTGGCAATTATATAGATGGAAATTACATTTAATCAAGATAGCCTGTTGCGTATCCAGGGTACGGTAAATTATTTTGACAGAGTTACTTAATTAGCTTGTTAAATTTCTGGAAAATTAACAAGCGAAAAATGTTTGCTGATAATTAAACAAGACCTCACTGATCTTTTTATTATTATGATGAATGATATGGATATACATTTGATATTTATTTAGTGCGATCTATGTTGTTTTTGATCTTGGCTGGATCTCGTATCTCAATGGAGACTTAACTGCAGAACTAATCGGGCCTTTCGCCTACTGACTTTAAGAAATGTATACATATACATTTTTAAAAAAATATTGTTGATGAAATAAAAAAAAAAATAGCCGGCCTCCGCCGATAGGGATACCTACGCGATTCTGCCAGTTTAAGACCGGCTTCGTTGGCTCCTTGCGACATATTTATGGCTCTAAGAAATAACGATCAGTGTGCACGCCAAAATTTATCGCTACGTAATGCGGCCTAAATGATGCGCCGGTTATGAATCAAAATCAAGCGTGAGATAAAAATAAAAATGAATCAGATATGTACATTGCCAGAAAAAAAAATAAGCTTTTTTTTATTTCGAGCCATGGGATCACCGCAGGCTACTGTCGGACTATTGAAGCTCATTTTTTTTTCGATTCGTCATGTTATTTTTTAATTTATCTCCGCGAAAAATAAATTTTTAGATGCCTGAATTTTTGTGATTTTTTAAAAATTAATTTTTGATTTCGATCGAGGCTTTGTTTCATTGATGTATGGTAAATAGATTTAAGTCATCGTGATAAAAATACCATCACGGGGTTTAGTTACAGCAGATTGACAAGTCTTAAGCGGATTGGAAGTAAACAAAATTTATGGACTTGACGCCTGAGTTATAACTTAACTGCCCGTATATATACAGTCGTTACACGCCAGATTAATAATTGTTTGCACGAACACACATTAATTATAATTTATTAAATTACAAAATCTCTTGTTTATAATTTATTTATATACTTTTTTTTGTTTTCATTATCTACCGAGCCATTTATTAGACATCGTATCCGTCACATTGGACAATACAAGAGTGAGAGAGTGAAGTATTTCACTGACAGCACGGGGGGTAATCATGATCGTGAATTGAAATCGCCCCGCGGCGGCAGTAATATTTTATATCTTGAATGATAATATCCGGTTGCCGGTAGATCGAAACTCGATCGTCGCATCCGACGCCACCGCAAGCTAAATGCAACAAGAGAGCAGATGTTCTTAAATTTTGATCGGCCCTGTTATCTCGATTCCCATGGCCGCGGGCCACTAAGAAAACTGCTGCCCATCTGTCGATTATTCGCGTCCACTCGCTCCGAAAAAACATTGGAAAAAAAATATGGATAATTGAGTCACATAGTTTTTGATCACACATCTGCATAAATCTCTCCCCCAACACATAAATATATTTTTTTTACTACAACCGTGGTATCGATTCGACTCGATCCAAAAACTTTAAAAAATTCTACACTTCAAAGAGAAAGGAACTCAATTATTTCACGGCCTAATATTAAAAGTAATAATAATAATAATAATATAAAAAAATCACCATAAAATCTGTAGATATTTTTTGCCTGTTAATTTTTAAAAACTCAATTAATCAATCAACAAGTCTGACAGGAACTATTTATGCTGGTTAAATAAGAAATTAATCTCAATTAAATTAATTACCAGCAGGGGAATAAAATTATGCAAAAAAAAAAAAAAAAAAAATTTGTAGCCATTGATGTAATGATTGACGTGGATTATTAAGCGCGAATTATTAATCAAATAACCGACCTCTAAACCACGGACGAGACAATGGAGACACACAGTGCGTCTGGCTCGCGAATTTGCGATGCATTAACGCTTACACCCACTATCAATTCTCTTTATTGAATTACCGCATCAAAAGACTTAGCTAATGTAATTTACATGACTGCAACCTTTCGCCGAAAGCCATCATATCCGCAGACTGAAACCCCAGACTCAAACTCATCTCCCCTAAATATGCATTCTTTAAAACCCTAATATATATGCACATGTACTCATATATATATGTACTTATAATGAGAGCGAACATCACACGAAGTAATGAAACACGAGTAAATTCAACGTGTGCGAGGATGGAACAAATGACACGCGTAACCGCGGATAATGCGAGTCACCCTGCACTAGATATATGACTGCAAGGATGCGAGTAGTCTGCACACCCCCATGTGTACGCATCTCTACATCCAATAAGCATACACATGCCCCACAGGTGTACATGGACACTCGCTCGAGGCGTCGATCCTATCAAATTACGTATACATTCACCCGCACACATGCCACAAGCTAATAACTCATTGCGATTCAGTCGCCTAAATATTAAGCACCATATGATTGATCGATTCCATCAATACTTATTATTTTTAATAAACTCACTCTTTCATCCTGAATCTATAAATAGTTAAACATTCAATCATTATTTTTTAATGTCAATTTCTTTTCGTTTCATTTACTTCAGACAAGTCATCCGGAGAATCGAAAGTCGCCGGTTCGAGTCCAATTCGCAGTAATTTAATAAAAAAAAAAAAAAAAGAAATGTATATGTGAAATTTGAATTAAAAAACAATTAAATCGTTTTATCAGTACATTAAGCTGGCTTTATATATTTATGAATAAATGCATAAATAATTTCGTGCAGTAGTGCTACATATATATATGTATAAAATATATTTATACATTAGTTTGTATCGAAAATTTAGGTATCACACTGGTCCATGAAACCATGCCCGAGGCGATCGCCCGAGTTTATTCGTAATAAATTTACTCTACGTTCGATATACACCTCGTCATATATATCTATATATGTGCATGTATATATATATGATAATATATAAAAGCTAAAAATTTTTTGACAGCCGTTATTCAGCGCAGCGAGTATTCGAATACAGCTCATGAATTTGATCGATATTGATTTCATATACAGCCGCGTAATCATTGAAGAAACGATAAATAATAACTCAATGGAAAAAAAAAAATCCACAAGGTTTTATTGGTTTGTTTGGTTTAATCGCAGAGCCAGTCTCTATGTAATTTGAACGATGAGCTTTAAGATGTATTTTTCAATTAATATGGTAATACGCAGCTTGACAATTTGACTTTATAACGTGGCCGCGAGATGTTATTAAATTGCTGCAATAGATTTGTCGCTGGGTTACAATTAAGATGGGCGGTTGTTTTAAGTGGAATTAAAAATTATAAAAATTGCTTTATTTATAAAGTGAGTACTGGGAGGAATTATTGCTATCAGGAGAGTGAGAAATATTATCGTTAAATAATCGACTCAGTATATTTATCCATGTATGCTATATACGTTTGTATTTGTATTTGTGTGTGTGTATATATATAGTCACGCATCACAACGAATAATCGTTTAACCGGCAGGATATAAATTATTTATGTTTTAAATTCCCATGAATTTTTTATGAACCACCGACACGTCGTACCGCATTTTGCGCGTTTCGTTGCGGTCTCATGGGACAGCGATGCAATTTTATTATAAAAAATAAGACATTAAAGCCACAGTATGAAATATCATTCAATTAGCAGATTAACAGATTCTAAGGTTTTGATTTAATTTAATTTAACAATAACATTATTATCTTGATAAATATAATCATCAGCAAAAATTAATATAAATTTTTTTTATTAGCGGGTAATATTTGTAATAAAGTTATCCGACGGTTACGAAGGGTCCTTTGTACTTTATCGCCATAAGAAGCTTTTCAGTGAATCACGGTTCTATGTCACACACGAATCGGCGTCCATATGAGTCACTTTTGTTGGTGCCCATCGGAGCCGAAAAACCTGTCACACTAATTCCGATGGAAGTCAGAGATAAGAATAAATATTTTAATCACACATTTGGGGCTCAGGGTTACTTTGCCTTGCTGATCAATACCATTATCTCACTTTTTTTTTTTTCGTTAATTAATTCTTTACATTTTTTCATTTTATACTTTAGTCGAAGTTATTAATTTTTCTAAAAATATTCAATAGCAAAAATAATAAAATAGGAATTTTTTGTAGAATTTGATAATTGAAGTAGAAAATAGCAAGTTTACGGTATGTAAGCGAACCAGTGATTTAATTAATGTGGTTGGACATATATATAGATCAGAAAATGAAAAATTGGGTTAGCTTGGTTGTGTGTCACGAACATATATGTTATATATAAAACGATAATCGATTGGCCCAGAGGCCATTCAAATTGACGTTCAACTTTATATGATGCAGTAGTTTAATTTATCGATGCGATAAATAAATTTAGAGAGCATGATGATATTATAATAAATTTAAAATATATCACTCTTAAATCATTATTTTTCAAGTAATCAATCCTCGTTATCTTGATCAAATAAATATATTTATTTGCATAAATTAAGCTTACAGATGCTGGATATCCGTAAATATAAATTGAAAACTTCATTAGATGTTTATGGATTATATCAAATATTAAACGGTGTAATGAGTGGATTAAATTCTTAAAATGATATCGAATAAATGTGCAAGTAACTACGTGATGTTTCTGATGCTTCATATATATCTGTGTATATATACATGCACATAGACATCTATGGATATTTAACTCTAGAAGTTTTCTTTTAGTTGAGCAATTAGCGTGTTTACACGCAATAAAATCTCCAGGGGTTTGCTACCATAACGGTAATTAGTAATTAGCAAATATCAATGTACCACCATATTATTTCGCCAGATCCATTAATGAGTGAAAAAGTTTTTAATTATCAGACTTAAGCATAAAAAATTAATAAAATTTTTTCATCACTTGCTAACGATTTAAAAATTTTTTTTTTTATTAATGATTGATTAAGACCCGATTATTAATAAATTAATGTACGTAGACGGCTGGATACTTCTTAATTAATAAAGTTATATCAGTATAAGAAAGACAGAAAAATTTTAAGTGCGGAATTAGTCGTCAATGAGCAAATAATTTAATGCTAATTATACAAAATAAAAAAAAAAAAACGGACAAGTTGTAGTCCTGGAGCTGAATACTATCTCTTAAGAGAAAATTCCACCTTGAGCGATAATTTTTCTCAGAGCTGTCGCTGGCTGAGCGCACCATGGCGCCTTACATTCACCAAGTGTCCAGATATCCCGTGTTTAATTGCGTCAATTAATATTCACCTTTTTATTTTACTTCTTTCATACTTTATTATAGGTAGCCTGGAGAGTGTGGAGTACTCTCATCCTCTTATTCCTTTTCTCTACTCGAGTTGTACTGAGCAAACACAACATAACTCGTCCATGTCCATGCTTTCTTATATCTTTTATTTATATTAGCAAGTTAATGAGAGTAAGAGGGATTACCGCGACTTCGACCGCGTTCAAAGCTTCGAAAATTTCCCGTTCCTTTCTTATTTACTTTCACTTTATCCTCTTTAATCTCTTAATTAAATTTATCCGTGGGCCATGTTCATTTTCTCGTGATTCGATTCATCGGAGAAAAAATGATAAAGAGATCGGTGGCTTACCGTGTCATCTGGGTTGGTTGGTTGGTAGCAAGTTCTGCTGCTATTGCTGTTCGTATGTGCACGACGATAAATCGAGCAGACCGAAGGAGATTGATTCTCGAGATGGTTTTCCGGCAGGAGAATCGGTAGTCCGCGTATACACACTGGGCATTAGAGTGAATGTATGTAGTGCATGTATCTTCAGTCTCAGCCACAGCCACAACCACAGCCACAGCCTCTACTCAGGAATCTCTTGTATGGCTCCATCACGCTGAGAATGGATCGCTCGATTGTCGAGTGAGTAAGTGTACAGAGAAGAGAAGGAAAGCCGACCCAGAGAGCAAGACGGAATGGACGTACATGAACAAGACATGTATGCTCACGTCTTACCGTTAAAGTCTTATTAATTAACGACAGACTAGGCAGCAGTTGCAGAAGCAAAGGAAGAGAAGGGAGGAATAGAACTGCCGTAGGTCACGGCGGTAACACGAGAACGACAACAACAACGACAACGAAACAGCGACAAAGAGCAAGATGAAGACCAAGACCAAGACCAGGATGAGGATGAGGATGAGGATGAGAATGAAACAGGGGACTAAGTAAGCGTGCGCGTGTGCTGCTACTCGCGAATATCAAGACTGTCCGCATCCGTTGTCGTTTCTGCTCTCGATGCCCGCTTAGATATTTAATTAAGCTATCCATGTGCTTGGCTGATGCTGGTTCTGCTGGCTGTTCGACCTCCAGCTATTTCTCTATGCACAACTACTCAGTCGGAGAACATTTGTATCGCGACGAGAGGGATTCCCACAGCGATTCACTCGCTAAGACTTGGAGCATAAATTCTTCCTCATTCCTCCCATCGTGTCTACTACAACTCTGTACTTGTGCTGCTCTATTCTCGTCTCTTGGGCTGTTGAGCTCCAAGGTTTTAACCATTAAATTATCAACCCTCCCACTTGGACTTAATTCACTAAATCAATCTCATTCTCTTAGACCTGGACGTTCCGTGAATTAAATCGGATGAATTAATTTCCGTGAAAAAAAGAGTCGAAATAATAATTAGAATAAAATAAATTGAGAAAATTACCAAGTAGATGTAATTTAATTTTTAAAATCTTGGTGTTTGTAAGTATGAGTTGTGAGCTGCGAGAGAAAAGAGGAGAGATGACATCAGGTGTGTGGATTAAATTTTCGGGCGTCAAGAAGTTACTCCCACGAGGTGTCTAGGCTCAGACCCTCGTCGTAAACCAGCCACCCACGCACGGGAGTGCGTATGCAAAATATTCTGGACAAAGAGAATGCATCTGAGAGCTCGACTTGTGTGCCAGCAAGTACGCGATCTTGTATACTTCTTTATCGCTGGATATATATCTCTGAATTTGCTGGAAGCGAATGATGTCTTGATGTGTCGCCGTCGTTTACTCTCGAGTCCACCCAGCAACAATATAAGCTTGTGGGCATACATGTGTAGAACGTATAGAAGGCTGTGATTAACCTGTCACTAAAGCTTTCAAGCTTTCATTTCTCCCGTCGGTTTTCATATAAAAATTTTATTTTTTATTGTGTCATATATTTATTTATATACTTTTATTCTTCATCAGACTGCGCGGGCCAGAAGGAAGAAGTGTATGTGTGGCCCAAGTTTTATTCGCGATCGCAATTTTCAATTCTCCACGCCTTGTTCCTTTATTAACAGCGTCCGAATAAGGTTTCGTTATAATTCAAAGTGGGATCTCAGAAGCCTCGAGCCAGGGCCAGTGGGGATAAGCACCTTTTTTGCTCTGTTAAATTATTTTTTTTTTTTTTTTTTTGTAAATAATTTTTTTATTTTAAATCCAGTGGTTTCGAAATCTTCCAAGATAGTCTTTGTCTTTATGGATAAACTGGATACTGGCGAGTTCTAAAATAGGAATTGGCTGGATCGAAAAGCCGAAATAGATTCCGAGAATACCTTCCAGTGTCTTTAAGAACGGCTATTGTGGTGCACGAGTCAGATGCTGTTTTGTGCTCCTATTCTGCTTCTGGTCGTTTAGCTGAATCTCGAATGATCGCATTTAAATTCGAGGAGCGAAGCCGAGACAATCTCTCGTTTAAATTTTTTTACTCGTTTCTTTCTATTCGATGGATAAATAATTCTATTGGGAATATTGTTATGCCCCACAATGACATTGCATCGGTGATCTCTTCAGAGTTTATTTCTATATATATATAAAAATAAAAATAAAAATAAAATGGATCTAGAATCGATTCCTTTGTCTCAACAAAATCTCCGATTTCTCACCATCTTTACATCATTGAGTTTTATTGCCAACTCAAACTCACAATATTTTTTATCAACTTCCATTTCACTAGATTGTTTTACAAAACCCGTGCTAGCATACGATGACGATCGACGCCGTAAATCGCTTAGAGTCTTCACAAATAAACGAGAGTAAAAAGTTACGCCAACGATATATTGTCTCCTCTTCTTTTCCCAGTCCGGTTTTCGCGCCCAAGAATAATAACCGCCTGGGCAGAGACTGGACCAAGTAAATGTAGCTGATCGTCTTTTTATCCTCAACTTTTATCAATCTTTTTTGCCCACAAAACTGGTTCCGAAGTTGTACTCACTTTAAAAATTCATCGGTCATTTATAAGTTTATAAAAATAAATTCAACATCACATATTATTAAGTCATAACAATAATAAGTGTAATCACTAAAACAATTTTCAATATTTGCTGGAGTCATTTCAACAGCCGGTAATTTGAGGAACTCAAAAAATTTATAAATTCCTGCAATTATCGGGCGATTTAAGTCAGAGCTGATCCTCGAGCTCGTCACGGAACGCGTGAGACGGGATGACATTCCGAGATAATGTTTGCTACGCTAATGTTTTAAACCCCCAATCAATTCGCGGTCGTCAAGCTGATTGCCAAGTTTAACGACTTGAGCTTTTTACGTCAGCGTAAGCTGGTAAGATCGATTGTCCGGGTTATTTGTAGAACTCGTTAGGCTTTTTTCTTCACTAAAAAAAAGTTAACGACAAAAACAATCTGTTTTTCTGCTGATACGAACAAGAGTAAAAACAAACGGTTGTAAAAAAAATGAAATGACAAGGTAATTGATAGATGCGCTGTTTTTGTTGGGTCACTGGTGTTGTACACTGTTTTCAAACGTGCAAACGTGAGATGCGTCCGAAGTTGTACGTTCACTCGCTTCCTCACTTGCCATACAAATGGATCCAACGTATTGGAGTGAAAGAAACGGAAAGGATTCTTACGTGCTGGAACGCCAGACACGCAGGTTTTTTTTGTTCAACAAGCTTCCAGGCGATCGGAATGCAGTTCCTCTTCGGTACCATTCAAACGGTTCCTGTTTTTCTTCCACACAAATCTCGGGATTTGGCATAAATCTAAAGTAAAACTCTTGAATCATTAAAGAACCAAAAAACTATCTTTAATTATAAAATAAAAAGGCAGATGTTTGGATAAAAAAAAAGTAACTATTGGGAATATTTGATACTTCCTCTTTCCGTTTTATATTTCGGTATGTCTGTTTTGGTTCATCGATTTCACCAAATATAACTAATTTGTCTCTTTTCTCTTGTGTTCGGCATCCGATGGAAAATGTGGTATAGAAGTGGGTGGAAGTGGGGTAGGAGTCGAAACTGCTGCTAGAGCTGGAGTAAAAGTAGATGGTTAGAGTGCGGCGACGTCTCGTCGAACGGAAATGTAAAACCGCAGAGACCGCGATCGAGGGTTACGAACAGAACACAACTCACCCCTGCACTATGCACTCATCCTCCAGTCTCCTCTTTTTTTTTCTTTTTTATTTTCTCCATTCTCGACGTTTACCATTGCATCTGATGGTTAGTAGTATTCACAATCCAAAGGATCTTATTCCCCAGACCGTCAGTTTATGACGATGCAATATGCTCCAAGTCGAGTTTTTAGATACACACTCCTTCAATCTAGACATATAACATACACCAGAGTGGCCTTAAAACCCTGATATTTTTCGGATTCAACGACTGCTCAATGTTAAATAAAGTAGATACCATTTTTTTATTACTTTTGCTTACTCGAAAAATTTTTATGGTATTATATACCGGCGTCTAAATTCTTACAGTTGACTTGAAGTATTTTTCTGTCTCGATACTCATCACCATCGTTTAATACACCATATCCGTGGATCGTACACACATTCATGGTTTATGACATGACATATGTAGAAAACTTGATGGCTACTCTGGTTTACAGCGAGACTTGTTTATGTTATCATGCTATGAAATATAATATTTTTATAAATATAAAACTGCGAATTTAAAGTTTAAGCGTTTTAAAAGTATACAAGTAAACATACTTGACTTTTGTACTTAGCTGGTAAAAATTCCAATAAGTGCATAAAACTATAGACATTCTTGATATAAAGGCTTGATACGCGATACACTTTATTGTTAAAAATAAAACTCAGCAAGCTGAATGTTTGGCATATTGTTCAGTTATACTCTACTGAGTTAAGAAAATAGTTTGCATAACTAACAAGACGATTCATAAAACAATTGACTGCCACGTTAACATCAGTCACGGCTCTTCTCTTGATAATAAATATAAATAATGTACACTTATATATATATATGCATTTTGATGCTAAATGATGATAAATTGAGCGATTAATTTTGTCTGCTGCTGATGAACGAAAATAATGGAAGATGCGTAAGACATGAAGCCCGATGCTGGGATGTAGCCGAGCAGCGGAGGCACTCGAAGGTTGTTTCCAAGCTGACTAATCATATTCTCATCAACGTAGCCCTCGGTATCGTGCAAACGCACATTTAGGTCTCAACTCAGCTCATATCTGTATTTATATGCTCGCGTTTTACACGCAGGTTGTAGATGTGTGAGTGTGAGTGTAAGTAAGAATGTGTTGATCTGAGTCGGGCTGAGGAGAATATGCCAGTATATTTCATAAGCTGGTAGTAGTGGGGCTGCAAACGCTAATGTCTTTATCACGAGACTGCGGAACTGCCCCGCATGGAGCTACAATTTGTTCCCTCTAATGATCCCCAGGGCATGGGATTTCACACATCCCGCTAACTCCTGGGCCATTACGGCGCCCAAAGTCTCGATAATTCTTCTCTATTCGCTTATACTACCGCAGTGTCCCTTGGCGATTGTTCAACCGGCATACACTATGTTGGAGATAAATGTACATATTTTTCTTCAAACGCGATAAATTCAACGCTTGGTAAAATAATTCATTTCTTTTATTTTTTTTTTTTTTTTTTTTTTTTTATTATGCAATAATTATGTTTTTTTAATTTTATGGTACATGAAAAAAATTTTGTTGAGTTTTTTTTCATGTACGTGTGGAGGATGTCTGCGATTGAATTTCCACGGGTTTACTTTGTCGAGCGTTTTACATTCGGGATTCAAATCCTATGATTCGACCGAAAAAAAAAGTTTAAATTATTTTTTTATTTTATCAATTCCTTTTCAATTTGTCGTTTTCATTTTCGTGTTTTTGATGAATGCCTCGTGGAAATGTCACGCTCGATCGCTTAAGGATTATTCGCCATTGACAAATTTTTATCCGAATAAAAAAACGCTTTAAAAAGTTATAAAAATTATTTATATGGAAATTTAAATTACTCCAAGGTCTAATTTTTAAACTCAATTTTAATAGAAAATTTCAAAAATCAATAAAAAATAAAAAATTTTAATATCGCGCCTTATGCAGATCAAAGTGCTAAAAAAAATATGGATAAGAATGATAAGTAAGAGCTGTAGAAATGAAAGATAAAATATGGCTGGGTCTAAAATAAAAGTGGACGGATGTTTTATGCATATCTCTGAATAAAATATTATTACAAAGTCTTTTTGATTCAACGTACGTAGCTTTTCTGAAGGCTCGAAGTCTTCTAGAACCATCAGCATACCTGCTGGTGATCCAGAGCCAAGTTGCAGCTCTAGCTAGTGAGCTAGCAGGTATATCGAGCTTCGTGCTATGAAGGTACTGATGCAGAAGAGACCAAGGGAGTAAAAGGAATAAGAGAAAACACCCCATGACTGTTTGCTCACGCTGGTTCTTCATTCCTCGCTACCCTCTTTATGCAGATTGACTTTCCGTATCACACATACACGCACACACACACGGAAACGCAAACGCAACGCGTTCAACCCTCAAATATACAACCACCGTTGCGCTTCAATTGCACCGGCAGTAATAACAGTAAAACCATAATATAACTCCAAGAGGTGGGTTCCTGTTACCTGTGATGTTCCGCATCTTTTGAAACCTCAACAAATATCGCGATTACGGTTTCCTGTTTTATTTTTTTATTTTTAATGCGCTTTCATTAAAAACTATTTGAACATTTTTAACGTTATTGAGATAAAGCTCCGCAAATTGATGTTTTACGTGTGCATGGATAAAAAAACATGATAAATAAAGTAAAATGAATGAATATTTTTATAATAAATCGTTTTATAATCGCCAGGTAAAGCTAAACTCTTTTTATGTAAAATGTGTGTATAGCGTTGAGTGTTAGATGATTTGTAGGGATATAAGCTTTCATCTTTGTTCAACATAATATTTTTTTGCTTATTCTGGCTCGCGACTGTATATATATCCAAGTAAAAGTAAAACGGCAGGTAATTTGCCACGAACATTTCGTTTTGTATGTCTAGGAAGTTTTGATTGAGCTGAATAGATTGGGTTGTGGTGGTGGTGGTGTAGCGATGGCGATGGTGTAAGGGCTGCCGGGTGGTCGTGCGCATCGCATGAACGAGGAACATTAGGGTGACGTGTGCGTGAATGCCGTAAAATCGATCGACGTTGGGCCGGCGCCGTTATATTCGTCCCTACGTAGCTATCGCGCACACACGTTAACTTAACAGTGCACGTACAGCCGATGGAAATGAAAAATTATCTCGGTTCAATGAGAAATGTTTCGTTGGAAATTAATTGGTTCCTTGTGTGCAGCTACACTACAACCGGAAATCAAATGCCGTTTATGATTTTCTTAAAATATCCCAGCTCCCCCAGCTCTCCAGCTCCCCTTCAATCGCTCATGATAAAAAATGTTTTACAATTCTATCAATAAAACTGATAGATTGTCGGTTGTCATCATCAGTTACCCCCAGGTCTATGACTTGATTCAAGAAAAAATAATCTAATTAATTAATTAATCAATGTTTTTTTTTTATTTTCCAGCACAATTACGCACACCAAGAATAACGGAGCATCCATCGGACATAATTGTTGCTAAAAATGAACCAGTAACGCTAAATTGCAAAGCCGAAGGCAAACCAGAGCCAACGATAGAGTGGTACAAAGACGGTGAACCAGTTCAAACATCCCCGGGTGACGCGAAATCACACCGCGTGTTATTGCCTACGGGTTCGCTATTTTTTCTGCGAGTGATGCACGGAAAAAAGGAACAGGATGGAGGTGTCTATTGGTGCGTCGCAAAAAATCAAGCCGGGAGCGTCAGCAGCAGAAACGCAACTCTCACCGTAGCAGGTAAACATTTAATATTTAATTAAATAATTATAAAGAGCCGGTCATCGAATGAATAATTATTGAGGTTGAGTAATCATCTTGATTGATACAATTCCACTCAGCGTGATTAAGGAGAGTTTTATTTAAAACAAGTGGCTACAGGATATTTAATTTAATCACTACCGGAGCTGAATAAACAAATACCAGGAACCTTTATCACTCGAGTTATCAATTTAAACGATACACAATAAACGCAAATAAATAATTATTTATAAATATAACAATCAATTATTTGTTATATGAATGAATAATTAATTAATAAATTATTCGTTATAAATGTATTTATAGGTCTTTCTCGCTCAGTAGTTTGAAAAGTTAATCACTCGAATTTCCCAGATAAATACTGCTTGAAGCACTGCAGCCCGAGCGATTACTGCTATCGTAGAGTCGCATAATTCTCGTATAAAAGCTCGCGAGGACAATTAGCATTAATTACGATACGGATGTCGAGTAGAGTCGAGCTTGTTTACAATTCTAAGTGGTAGTTGTTATTTATATACCTGTATATAAACATAAATTTATTTATTTATATATATATATTTATATATATTTATAAGGTATGCAGTAGCAATGTATAATTTCCGGTTGCACGTTCAGTGATATCTTATCCAGGTTTTTTCTCTGTACGTGTTACAACAGCATGCACACTTACAAAGCAACCCAGCATCAGAAAAAAGCTGAGTAGTGTAGTTACTGTATACACTTTGGTTTACATAAAAAGTTGAGCTTTAATGTATTTTTTCTCCCACTTTCTTATCCCGTCGCTCTTGTCGCGAGTGATATTCAACCAGAGAAATGCAGCTTACGTTCTCGTTAGTGCTGTGTATTCAGATAAAAATTCGTGTTTTTTTTAAAAACTCTCTTTTATTACGCGCGAGTAGATACTATCGTGCACTCGTAACTTTAATGCTGAAAATAATAATAAACCCTGTGAATGCAAAAACATCTCAACACTCAGTCAGTTTATATTTATATTTATTTTAATATCTGTCATATATTTTTGAGCCTTTGAGTTTTCAGTTATTGAAATTTGAATATTTAACGCTGAAACGTCCTTTCCATATTTTTTGCCCTGATGGGCTTTTATTTATTTTTTCACTGTAATTGTTATTATTTTTATTTTTAGATTTATTATCATTTCCATTTTCATTTCGGATTAATATTTTTCGGTTAATGAAAATTTAATAACGCGGATGTAAACTGTTATTTAACATTATTTGATTGCACCCGAATCAAAATGTTATTTAATATACTGGATATATTGGAGTTGTGTAATCAAAGCTCCATATCGCGGGGTATAATTCGAACGACACATTTTACGGCAATACGGTTGTGATAAATTTGCCAATGGAGAGAAAGATAATAGAGAAAATAGAACACCGAAATACGAGCTCGCGAGTGTGCTGTACATGGGCATGAACCCGAAACGAGATATAGAATCCCAAGCTAAATAATTCTGATTTATATAGGTCACTAAAATACTCACGAGTCTTGTTGGGATCTCTGTATATTAAATGCAATCCCAGATTTTTTTAGTTTCAATTAAAAAAATTCTACTCAGTGGCTTTTACGGTTTTTTATTCAACTGCAAGTTTTTTTATTTTTGTTGTCAATTTTATCAAACTCAAGCGAAGCAATTATTGGTTTTTACCTCTAGTTCTAACATCCTTATTTTTTTGAAAGCTGAAATATTCATAAAAAGGTAAACATCGAAACATTTGATAGTTCAAGTAGATGATTACCAATTTATGTCTCGACTGAGTATCAAGTAGCATAGAAATGTAACTTGTCTTTCGAGCAAATAAAATCAAGGATATCCAACTGAGATTGGTTTAGTGCCCGTCAAAGGACACTCATATCGTCTGCTAACTTTCGAGCTCTTTAGTAAAAATTTCAAAAAAATTATTAATTGACCGTTACCACCAGTAGCTTTCTGATGATTCAATTAAAAGCACTTGCAAATATAGATTCAAATAAAATATAATGTGAAAGTACCCTCCTCTAGTTTCCTGGTGAAATGAAAGAGTAAAAATTATGCAGAGAATAGAGTTTTGAATCCTTTGAGAATGAAAATCGAGAGGGCGCGAACATGAGAATAATAAAAAATTATTGAACCAAGAAAACGGGCTGGTAACGCATTACTGTACACGTTTATGTCTCTTTATCTTCCAGACACACAAACACACACGTACAGACTAAAGGGTTTTAGGTATATAATTTATTGTCTCTCGCTTGTACTCGCGTATGCCCTCGTATATTATTCCACGAAATGGCGCCGGTGAACTTGCTAAAGGTGGCGAAGGCCAAGGAATATTCTCTTAATTTTTTTTATAAATTTTTTTTTTCCGAGTGAATTTTTTAATGCGTTTGGTTCGCGGTGTATTAATGCGTGCTTCGCTGCTTTAATGGGTACGTATGTAGAGTAGCCCGTCCATTGTCCTGGGAGCGAAAAAGTATCTGGATTCTACAGCACGCTCACCAGACTACGCCTTAGAACACAGCCTGGTACCGGGTTCTGGGCACTGGGCGCCAACCTATTGTTCAAAAAGACCTCCCGTAAGATCTAACGAGTCTACCCGACTTGCTAAATTTTTATTTATTTTTTAGCCCCCTTTATTCTTCATTTTACAGCATTATGTATTTATTTTTTTATTATTAATTCTTTTTAATCTCGGGTCGTTTTATCTGTCGTCAAGTTTTACCTCCTTACTTCTTAATCTTGCCTGCGGTTAATTCCGTGGCTCGTGTTTTCATGCATTCATGTACTCCGTACTGGTAATATACGTATATACATGTATGTAGACCGATATTCACATGGAATGGAAATTTGCGGCACTGAAACGAGGTATCATATGACACGAGAAATGAATGCGTACCGTATAATGTTCGAATTATATGCACGGCTTGTGTAAGTCGAGCAATGAGAAAGGTAATCCAAGATACACCTATATCAAGAGTATAAGGAAAGAGAGAAGACAGTAGCATGTGCAAGGTAATATAATGCAAGTTAATTCAACGTCACTTTAGTCCTCTCTCATCACAACATATTAACAAGTGACTTGTAAACTGATACTTTTCATTTTTGGATTCTCAATCCACTGTCGGCTGATTAATTTTTTAATCCATGGAGGTGCACCTCTCCCCTCATTCCCAACAAAACCACTCGTATCAAAATCATTATTTACTTATCTGGTAAAAAAACTTTCAAATATCTCTCGGAAGATCAGTTAACTTTTAAAGTTGTTGATTTATTGGTTTATTTGTACGCCCGAGTTTGTATAATATATTTGTATAAACTGTTGTTAAAAAATATATTGACCAATAAGTCATAGAAAAAGATTCCATTATACGGTCGTATAACGTTATACGATTGATTGAACTTAGTGGCTGTACTGGTACTTGATGAAAAATATATGACAAGGCATATATCTCATAACTTTCTATCTCCAGTTGGTTAAACCAACGACGTACATTGATTGAACTAAATAATTTTTTTTGACGTCTCTATTTGATAAAGTTATTAAATCCTGAGGAGGACTCATATATAGATATACAGGGACTGACATTACAGCGACCTGAATGTATGTAATGAAATAGAGAGTAGAATAGATTGATTTAAAGCTCTTTCAATCAAGAGCACACGCAGCGACGATGATAATGCTCGACGGGATAATCATTGAACCTACACGTTCTATTAAATAATTGTCGAGCTCTGACGCGGCATTTTTGAAACACTAAATCGCATACGTCGATCAGATCAAAATCATTGAACGTGAGTCAGCGATCTAGATCAAATTACGCGACAAAACTTTATTTTATTTGAGTTTTATATATTTTTATATATAAAAACTTTTATCGGACTTGGATTAATATCTTCAAACATCTTGGCTCTACTTCAGCTTGTCAATTCTCAAGCAATCGAACTTCAGACCCATGTACAAATACAAGTACAAGTGCAAGTACTAGTACGAGAATTACAACCAGCTCTATATTACTTTAAAGATAAATTTAACTTGGCTAATGGTTTCCAGCGGAGTTTTAAAATATAATGGAATACTTTCGAGTCATAAAATTTGCAATAAACAATAAACTTTTTACTTCCCTATTGTCTATTGTCTGTAGTAATGAGATTTAAAATAATATTTATATATAAGTTGGTTCGTTGCATTAAAGACAAATTAATTTATACGACAATCTCGTCAATATTTTCATTATCGAAGACAGCAATCTATTGTCAGGAATAATTTAATCAGCAGGTCGATCGCAATGCAATATCCATTAGCTAATAAAATTCCCGGGCGATAAAGGATAAACTGCAGGGAATAGAGTCTAGGTTCCGGCGCTCATCTAGCTCAGCCATTGCTAGTACAAGAGATAACTTAGTTGTAGCTGGAGGCACTCCATCAACTAATGAGTCGCGAGAAAACCCGACGAGTCCCATCACGGACTTGCTACTAGTTCACTAGATAGACTGAGTTGTACTATACAGAAGTTGTAGCTACTTATACACAAGATAAACCTACAGAGAGTACTGACGCGGTCAAGAAGATCTACAAGTCTGCGAGTCAAGTAATAACGGAGCTAATTAAGACAGTGACATGTCTGCTGAAAATTCTATCCACTCTGTCACACTTTCTGCTAAGTTCTTATCATTATTATTATTATTATTATTATTATTATTATTATTATTTTATGTGTTGTTGCAAAATATTAATTTAAATATTACAGAATTAAATTGATGGTGAGATAATAAATAAGTTTACGTGTCAAGTCAATCGGTTGATTTCTGAATTGATGATTATCGGGCACCGCGTGGGAAACCCACTGGCACGGAACGTCAGGAAGCCCTACGTGATCGGTTTATAAACATGTACTTTATACAATACTAGAGAAAGAAAAAGGAAAAAAAAAAAGTTTAAAAGAGCTTAAGATATAATGATATGAGCTACGGATTGAGAGATGTTGGGAGTACATCAAACTAGTTGTGTGTAGAATATATATGAGTACAGTTGTATAGCGAGTAATCAAAACTACAAAACGTGTTTTTACATCAGACTTAAAGTTATGATAGTGGCTAACGATAAACGACATGAGATTGACGCGTTTACGCTGGTAATGAATGATAAATATTAAATAACAATGCCACTAAAATTAGTCAAGTGTTTTTATAATAAATATTATTTCTGCTGATTAACAACGTGATGGCATTCAGTAGCTGTTTGGGAGTGTATCGAATACCGAAAAAGTTTTTTGAGATCCCGATAGCTGCCATGTGACGCCGGTTGAATTTTACACAGACTTTTTAGTGTTTTATAGAAAGCCGATAGTTTTACTTTTGAGCTGAAGAAAAAAATTACAAGCTTCTTTTCAGCAACTTCCGACACGTCGATGTGCCAATAAAAAAGTATCGTCGTGTTACTTTGATTGCTGAGGACACTAGATTCCCAGGACCAACTTGTGTACTCTTAGAATTATGTTTTTTTTTGTGTCTATAGACGAGAATACTTTCTAAAGCCAAAAATTACAGAGTGATTTAATTTTTATTGTACCTGCACCTATATATCTATTTATAAATACCACCTGTCTGTGGAGATAAAAAATAAAATAGACATTTTTAATTTGGATGAATAACACGTATAGAGTTTAGGATAGGGTTGGATAGTTGTTATAGACTAACTAACAATTTCGAGTAAGGTCGTCACAGGGTTCCTTAAACTGAGTTTCACTGATGTTACCTCTTGTTTGCCTTCTTCCTCTTCTTCTCGGTCTTGGACCTGGTCTTGTTCATCATGTTCTTGTCTTGGTAGTATCGGTTATTCGAAAATTCATCCGAAGCGCGTAGTCCTAAGCCCGAGGGCTTCGATAAGTCGATTTAATGGTTGAAGAAGGGGCTTCCGAGAATCTCCATTCCCGTGGCAGACCCCACGTGCGATTACCAAACTCAGCCAATGCAATCACCCCGTCATCATTTTTACAACTTTTATTTATTTATTTGAGCTTTTATACAAACACACGCACACTGTAAGTATACGACCGCTGTATCATCTAATCCGCGTACACTGCAATGCTTTTTAGCACTCGGGCTGGAAGAGATAATAGTCTAAGGATTAAGTTGTATCCTGGGTCAGAAAGCTAGAGCCGTAGTCTCGACTACAATACATAAAATAAGAGCTCTCTGGGCGATCAGTGGCTGCTTTTCGGCAGAGTGATGACTTTACGAGCGGGAATACTAAGAACCGCACGTTTCCGTGCCCGGGAGTCAAGTAGTCCGCTCGTAAAGTATCCAGTGGCCCTAAGAGAGTTGAGGATGATGCGGATGATGAGGATCAAGTAACGCCGGAAGCCAAAATCGGCAAATGAACGACGTAATATAGACCGGATGAGCCTCTAAAAGTACAAGACGAAAAGGATAATCGAAAAATATAGCATCTATTGCGCTGCTTCTAGTCAAGGGTCTCGTGGATTCGAACAAGCACAGAGACGTTTATATGTTTATTGTGTATCCATACAGATTGACGTAAGCCCTTTGGTATTATGTAGTCTTCACTTTGATGTAGATTGCACATTGTACTCTGTCTTTGTCTTCTTTATACTTCTTATATACCTGACCATCACCATCATCATCATCATCATCATAATCATCCGAGATATTATTATTCCTGCCTTAACTCAACGGTCATCACAAACTGCGTTTTCTCCAGTGCTTGTGTTCCTCACGATCCGACGTGCCACGATCCATAACCAACTGCATTGAAATGCCGAGCGAGAGAGAATTTACAGTATCAGTACAGTGTATTATATACATATATATGTATATTATGTAAAGAAGTTGAGGGCCAAGCGGCGTTTTAACGCTGGATTGTACGGGACGCCGTAATTTACTAAATTGAATATTGCTGCGGGCCGAAATGACGTTGGTTGAACGCGTGCGAGCATAAGATGAAAGAAAGAGGATACGATAGTATAAGGTCTCATCCTGAGTACAAAAGGTGAGAGAGTCACGAACGCGAGAAACTTATATCAAGAGACTTACACGTACCTCCCTATCTAGTCTTCAGTTACGTTGAGAAAGACGAGAAAACCTTGGACCGGAAAAGAATAGAGACCGGAGAAGATGAAACAGGAAAATTGCCGAATACTCGGTAACGAATGAAACTTGGAAATTCAAGACATTTTATTTTCACGTTGCACACATAATATACTGAACTTTTTTAACTATTTAATTTTTTTTATTTTTATCTTTTTTATCGTCGCCCCGAATGAGGGTTAAGTTAATCGTCTTCGCTTGATAACAGGGTTTTAGGGTTTCCAAAGTAAATTGTGTAGCTGAAAAATATACAAAAAATTTGTGTTAAAAAGCTATCTCTAAGAAATATACGTTATTAGATATTCATAAAGATGAAAGTGCAAGGGGTTTATTAAAATTCAAAAATCAACAGGCACTTAATAAAGACAGCGTGTTAATTGATACTCATGCCTCGTTGATGCATGCGGTGATCTAGCTCAGCAATCTCTAAAGACCATCATAATCTCTTGAAGCACTACACTCTCATCAGGCTTTGATCCTGCTTTGACGTTCGGTAATCGATAGTCTTGACAACAACAGAACTGGTTCATCCAAGCAGAATTAACACTCGGACCTGTAAGATCTCCCCCAGCTGGTGTAACCGAACCGTGAAACGACCCAGTGATCTTAACCAGCTGAAAGCATCCGACATCTGCTGTTGATTAGAGCGAGATACCTGCTGCCACCACGTACCTGAAACACTCCGCCTCACAGTCTGACAAACAGTTAGCTTAAGTACAACTAACTTTGTTGTTATTGTTTCTGTAATATACAACATGTAAAGCGATATAAATTCGCAGTTTAGTTTCTGGCTCCAATTATTTCGGCAAAGGAACCGCATGGGTCCATGAACCTCCGCAATAATCTTGCGGGCACTCTAACGTTTAATAAACTTTCAAGTTTAGTGATACTTTGAGGAAACCAAAACCCACAAACCAACCGGTTTTTTTAATACCTCAACTGGAAATTATTTTTAATAGTTTATTATTATTATTATTATTTTTAAAACCCATCAAAAAATTTAAAAGACGTGTAATCAGTTTGTTATCGGATAATTTACGTTTATTAAAATTACCGGTCGAATTATTATTCTCAGAGATCGGAGATTGGAGATGTAAAGATCAGGCATTGAATTCCTGGTGAATCGAAAAGTCATCTGGATCGACTAACGTGCAGCGTTGGATAGGACACAGTATACCGTGCAATGCCGAGTAGTTGAGCTAGACTCACCCCACGATAGGCGTAACCGTGTGTAGAGTGTGTAGATAGGGCATGAAATATGGCACCGAGATGACCGATACCGGTAGTAGAAGCTCGGCTCTACTTTCTGTTCTCTCTACAGTTATAGCGGTGCGCTGTTACATACATCCACTACTTCAGTAGTACGCTACGCTTTCCTGAAGACTTTTAACAACGGCTAAGAGCCGATACGAGACCGTAAACGGAAACATGGCTGCAGTATTTTTTCCAACTCTGAAAATTAATAATTCACGCACAGAAAATTAAAAACAAGTGAATATAAATAATTTAAATTGTTGTAAGTAAGAAAGCTGAATTAATGATTGTAGGAATATAAATCGTAAAATGTTGAAGAATTTATCCGGAATAAAAGCCGTAGAGATATAGATATAGATATATATGTAGTGGAAGGAAGAGTGGACATGCGGACAGAGATCGAGGGTGGAGAGTGTAATAAATCGGCGGTAGCAAAGAATCTCGAGCGACAATCGATCTTAGCTGCAATGCTTTATCGAGATCTTTCTCTCTACCCCTTCTGCGCCAAAGTCAACTCTTTTCTTCCTGCAACTCTTGCCGCGTGTGCTCGCCCGGTCGGTTTTACTGGAGAATGGAAGTATGTTATGTTCACTCGAGCAGTCACGGCCTCCAAGATCCCGGGCCTCTGGCGAAGTGATACATTTTTATTTATATTTTTTATTTCTTACATCCATACACTACTCCGCACTACCCAGGGTCATCGCTCTGGCCTTCGGTAAAGCTATAAATTTTCAGAAGCGCGATACACAATGCCACGCATCGTGATAACGCGTCAGAAAATTATTTATATGTCGATACTCGAGTATCCTCTGCTTTATAAACTCTCTTTCCCAGAAAATTCTTTTCGAATCAATAAAAAAAAATGAAAAAAAAAAAAAAAAAAAAAAAAATTCTAATAAAATGTCTGCTAAGACAATTTATTGAAGTTTTTTATTCAAACTTTATAACAGGTGCACTCTTGCTCTTGCTCGAGAACAATCTTGTATCTAAAGTCCGAAGGGGATGGAGTTTCCGGGCTGATGACAAGTCAGTTATCGGCAACTTTACTCAACCGATAACTCTCACCACAGACAATTCATATATATATCTATCTATATAATTCCAAATAGAGGATACCAGAGTATCAGCTGCGTCAATAATTTATCGCCGGTTGTTGCGAAACCGCAGCGAGACTCGGAGGTTACTAAATTCGATTACAGTTCACTGGCGGTTGGATGGAAAAACGGAAACGCTTCTCTCCGCGAAACCGGAGCTCTTGGACTTTTTCTGTCATTTTTCACGATACCAGAGCCCCAAAAAATCGATAACACAGATACCAGTATTTTATTTTCACACTCAAATCGTACTACTCCATCGAAACAAAAAAATAAATAAACAGCGCATTAGTTCGGTAAAGAATCAAGCGGGGCAGTTTGTCAATTGCTTCGTCATTAGATCAGCAACACGTGAGCCCACAACCGAATCAAATATATATGCTGATGTTTATCTAAACATACAGATAGTTTGGCTTCTGGAAACGTAGTTCTATTCCGCGTATATTTGTTTATGACCAAATCACGCCCACATTTAACATATCTGCTGAGTATTTACGAAGTAAACTGATTTCCGAAGTTCAAATTCACAAATTTCATTACCATCTACATTTATACCTGTGCGCACATGCATAAGTATACTTGATTACTAGTGAAACTATTAAATAGTTGACTCAATAAATCAAATAATTATAAATAATAGCAAATAATAATTAAACCGACTAATTACTCATTACCTATAGCTCATAAGATAAATAAAATTCAGTTGACTGTAGAGTGCTCGTAACATTTTATTAATATTTATAAAACCGTCGGTCTGGAGCTAGACCATTCACTGGCACGGATAATTATTGAATAGGTAATTATACTTTACGACGTGATTTTTTTATTTGCCAACACAATGAGCCTTAAAAGAGAGTAGCCTGATGTTAAAACGGGTGGTAGGTTAACAGTAGTGGTTGGTGGGTTTGGCATATACACAAGAATGGGTAATACGTGTGGCATGACACGGTGCGGCATTACTGATTACAGATTAGACACCGTCATGAGAATAACGCCAGTCACCTGGCCTCCCTTTGCTTCAACCTCTTTACCTCTACCTCTACCTACTTAATGTTTTATTTTTAAACTCCACATACAATCCAAACGATCCATAAAAGCTCCGCTCCGAAAGACCGTACCCTATCGTATCCAGTCATCGTTCTGTCACGAGATTGCCCGTTTACGTTTTTGCCCCCTTCGTTAAACAAAACCGCGGTAGCTATAAATTCGCGATAGTTATTTATAATTCAGCTTACTATAACAATGCCTTTACTTACTTTAATCTCTTATTTACATTTGTAACAACTTAAATGCCTGATTAAATAATTAAAATGGCTAAACAATTAAGATAATTAAGATAACCAGTACACTGAAAAAGTTATAGGCAACTACGAAAATAAATTACTCAAGTTTTTAAATTACCGTGTGCTAACAAATAAATGACACGCCTGTAAATGTAAGACGAATCATACCATAGGAATTTTATTGCATAAGCTCATCGAATTATTCGTAGGATGATCATTAATGTTAGATAATATAATAGTCGCGTTTTATGATCTTATCGTTGTATTCTGACGCAATAAAATTTTTAAAATTGTCCTGTCCTACAGTACACAAATAAAACACACTATTATTATACTGTAAAACATTAAAAAGTTAAATTATATATAATTTGAATAGCTAATGTCTTATCGCTAATATCAATCTTATTGTCTATTTGTTTGTTTGCTGTATACTTATTTATTAAAAGACGGTTTTAAATATTTTATTTAATAAAGTTACTTATAAGATTAAAAGTCGTGACTATACGATGAGTTGAGGGTGAAATTTAAGTGCCAAAGAACTTAACGTGTGGGATGTGCTTGTCGTCTTAAGCACTCCGCAGTAAACACCACCCTTTCGACTCTGTCATTAGAATAATTTTGAGGGGCCTTGGAGGGTCGAGTCTATTCAGCTGGGTGGTTCTTGCATCAGTCGAGCCAATGAAAAAATCTAGTGCAAAAAGGAATAAAATAGAAGACAAAGCACTTCCCCTTGGATACTTTTTGCAGGCTAATTCAATCTTTAACGTGATTAGATCGAGTAGGATATTTGAATTTAGGATTTTCGATCACTGCTCACGTCACGAACGCTTTTATCCGATTAGGAAAGATTGATTTGGGTGACGGTGTGCTTAACGTGACTCACTTTATTATATTATTTTTAGTTTTTTATTATTGAATTATATATTATATGAAATTTAAGTTGCACCCTTTGATCGATTTTGTTCGGCTCTCGGCACTATTGATAATGATGATGGATGATAATAATGATGAATGGCTGTCTGCAAAGACAATTGTCATTATCAATAAACAGGAGGGATACAAAAAAGGAAACAATTAGCAAATGGATTAAATTTATGTGATTGTTGACTGGAACAAAGGGAACGCAAGTCATTTTGACGAGCTGAGCGTCAGCGCCGACTGTTTAACTAAAACTCACACTCGAAATTAAGATAAATTAGAGTAGATGAGCATTAACGAGCGTAATACCGGCAACCGAGTACTTAATCTTAATTAACTCGTAGTCATTGTCTTTGCAAAAACACGTTGAATTGAAAAAAAAAAAAAAAAAAAAGAATAAATAAATAAATAAAATAACTAGACGATTGAATTCGTGTGTCACCTCGAAATTGTTTTCTCTTACTCAATCTCTGTACGCTGTTGGACACGATTAAAATCACAAACTCAAGCCATTGTACCGTTTCTCAAGCTCGTGATTCCGATCAGCAGATCCAGTCTTCGATAAGGGGGCTCAGCTCGGCTCTTTTCATTCACTCGATTGAATCTTGTATTGAAATATTTTTCCTTTTTCGATACCCAACAGAGATTAAACCTTCAGGTAACACTCGTCCCAGCCAACTAGTTCATTTGTGACGTTGTGACGGTGCCAGCAAACTCTGGGAGGCTGGGGTCTTTCCAGACAACCGACGACTAACTGAAATACACATAAACGTACTTTGAAATTTACCCGCCCACTGACTACTCAATTAGCCCATTTTGTTTCTATCCACATATATATCTATATACATTTTCCATGCTCTTTCGTACACATTGTGCACTGCGGTACGAATCGCGAGCACGTGGTGCCTACATCTGTCGCACCAGCATCACATACCCCACCTACTACTAGCGTTCTTTCATCTATATACTACATTATACACTATTTTTTTTTCAGCTTGTGTTTTTTATCTACTTCTCTCACTCTTTTTATTCTCGTCATAAACTCCTATTGTACTTGACGACTATTAGAATAACCCTGGGTAGTCTTCTTCCCTTTTATATTTTTCTTGGCTCTTTATTTTATGACACATGTGTTATAATGTACTGTTCAGTGATTCGCTACGATTCAAATTACTTTGCCTTATATCGGCCTTAGGCCAACAAATTGATACGGCGCTGAGATGATAGATCATAAAGAACAAAGTAATGGTGCAATAATATAGCAAGAAAAAAAATAAAATTTGATATGAAAGCCAAAGCAATCGAGATAAAATTTAAGAAATACTTAAATTTCTGGTGAGATTACTGAGACACGTGTCGTATTTCGTGTGTATTTTATATATTTGTTGTTATATGTGTTTTCTCATTTCGGCTAATTGACACGTGTCCCTCCCCCTTCCCTCTCTGGAATCAATAAACAATTTCGTTTACTCAGTGATTCACTGTCGGACAAAGTACAAAGCTTAGAGTTATTTTTAATATAAAGATTTTTCATCACGTGTTAAGTGCACAATATTGAATGCCGAATGGAATTGATGACATTTTTCATTTGGAAGATGAAGAATCTGAACAATGTAAGATTACACTCGCTGATCCGTGTTCTTACTTTATCAGTACGTCGTCGTATCACAAAGACATCGAGCTGTCTGGTAAAAAGTGAAAGAAAAAAAAAAATAAAAAAATGTATGACAAGACTAAAGAACTGAAACATCCAGCGTGCACCCTTGCTTCTCCCTCGGCTTCACCCTCTATCTTTTAGCTTTCGTTGAAATATGACGACCCTATATTAAACTGTTGTCAGAGTTTTTATACTTCACCATGCCACACTGTTGCTATAACTATGGCCGTATTCTTACACCCCTTTACGCGACAAAGCACAATAAGGGATAGTAACTAATCGATCAGAAAATCGTGAGATTATTAAATTGCAATATCCTTGGTTACTTATCAGATCACTAAGAACTAACGAATAAGAGACGCAGCTGTTGCCATTTCCGTCTCCTTGCTATCACAATTATAAATATATCTGGGTTGGCAAAGTGAAAATTTAAAAAATGATCAAAGCAATAATGCCAAGTTGTAATAAATAACAGACATAAATATCATCTGACTATTCGTGCAATTGAGAAGAGGATGTTATCTTTATGAAATGGAGCAAGATCAACCCGACTCCCGGCGTGGCTTGAGTTTGTAATCGGATCCAGCGTGCAATAAGCATAAGAGATCTAAATCGCGTATTTTGGGAACTGCCGAGGTTTTTGCGAGTTGATCCACTTGGCCTTAGCTTTGGCTTCTACGTCTACTACTTCATCATCATCATCATCATCATCATCATCTTGTCCTTCTTCAACTTAAACGCTGCTCTTGTTCTTGTTATTACTGTTGCTCTTACTCGTGCTCTTATTCTGTTTCTCTCGTCGCAAAGTTACTCTCAATGGGATGATCCTTTGACGCGTGAGTGACAGCCGTGGCTGCTCGCATCTGTCTCACCTCTCTTTTCACTTTGAACACATATCTCTCAGTTGCCCTCCTTAAACTCACTATCATCATCCTTTTTCGTCGTATAACTTGTCTTGGTAACCTCCTCCTTCCTCCTCTTGGCTTTTATGCTGATGGTTACGACTCGGACTATGAATGGGTCTTTGTAAAAGACTACGTACCATTTGCAACACCGAAATAAACTGTCACGATGAAAAGAAGACGAACAAGAACAAGAGTAAGAAGAGCAAGGGAAGAATAAAGCTGATGGTGAAGATGATCTTTAGGACTCTTATAGGCTGAGAATAAGAACAAGACGAAGAACAAGAAGATGAAGAAGAAGAAGAAGAAGAAGAAGAAGAAGAAGAATAATAAGGAACAGAAAGTAAAAGAAGCTCGTGCGAACACACTAATTATCCGTTTTGCACAGACAGGAATTCAGTAATGGAGAGCTCTCACTTTTATATCTCGCTTTCTCATTCTTCTTCCTCATTTTATTTATTTTTATGTCTTTTACCAGCGTATTTCGGTTCAGAAGCAGTACCAGCACCATCAGAGATCCAGATGCTTATTGCCCCCAGAGAGTCGTCTGCGGTAACCGAAGGATACGTTACCAGTATACACAAGTAGTCTAGCGGATACCCGACGATTTAAAGATCAGCCAAGAAGATTATCTCGTCCTGTTTCGTCTTGACACGAGTCCCACCAAACGATTTAACCATTTTTCTTAAAATAACATACCCGCTTGCCAATTAACGTTTTGTTTTTAAAGCTCTAACCAGACAGGCGCTTTTAACGCTCTTCGATTTATTCGACAATCCGAATAATCCACCCAAATGCAAACGACACTTTTATTTCCTATACAATCAATTCACGGAATACTATCTCCGTACAGTAGTAATGCCGTCTTTAAAAGTATTTTTATATGCTCATTTCATTTATTATACACGAAAACTTTATTATTATGTGTGTATGTGTGTGTAAATACATAATGTGCAAGAAAGTAAAAATGATTGTCACGGGGCGATAACAAAATACTTAAAAATTTTTTATCTCAGCTCCATTGTCAGGAGCGACAATGAAATTTAAAATTGAATGTGGCTGATTTAAAGGATAATAAGAAGCTATAATAATAAAAATGATAATCAACCGAAACGTCTAGTTTAACTACTGAGCAATGACTTTTAGGGACACCTTATTTAAAAATATTCTTTGCGGTTAAAACTATTCTGCTCTGACTTATCTTTTATCTGACTATCCGGTCCACACTCTCACAAATGCAGAATAGATTTTTATGCTAAACAGGGAGCAGCCTATCTCTGGAATCGATCTTGTAATGGGATCCTTTTAATCCGTATTAGGAGCATTGTTCGTAGGAACGAGTCTTCTTTTCATTGTCCTCGTACTATGGCCTCTTCTAGCTTCAAGATGAGCTCTCTGGATGTTTTTAGTGACGTAATAAGAGCATCCGAGGATACGGTGTGGTAATGGTGGGAGCATAAGTCTCTACCGCAATGTATACATCTATTCTAGACTTTAGTCTTCTGTTCATCAGTCTTGGATAGCTGTCTATATACATATATATATCTATATATATATATATATATATATAGACTTTGGGTCGATTGTTTTGAAAGGGTTTCGTCAGCTGTGTACATAATATACACGACCCACGACGCAACATTGCGGGTTTTTGAATGAAAGGGCGTGGTGTATATTTTTGGCCTGCAGAAGTCAAATTTCGAGTGCTCGACAAATATAAGACACTGGGTGGCCAGAGTAGTTTTTTTTTTTACAATCGTTTGGTAAACAAATGGTGTAATTTGTACGTGTGATATTTGATTAGACGATTTTTAAATCCAATGCTGTATTAACTATTTAAGAGTTTCGGTAAAGTAATTACTGACAAGTGAATCGTTAGTTTGAGTTGAGATAAAACATGAAATTAATGCAAACGCGAAAAATTCCTAGCCTCAGGCTTTTGACTCACCGGCATTCCTCAGTTAAAAGCTCTTATGCTGTGTGAATAAACACTTTCACGAGCGAAAAAAAAATGACTGAAAGAAACTCAACACTAGCGATGAATAAAAATTATAATAATAATAATAATAATAATAAAAATGAATAACTGCTGTGTATTGAGCGTGTGTCGCGTAAAGTCTTAATGCGCCGGGAACAAACGTGCGTCGAGATTAAATCCCGTATCTCTTATTTTCCTCGTGTCGTTATAAATTATTTTAAAGCGACATTGTATCCGAATCCACAATCCACTGGACTGTGGACTGTATGCTTTACTTAAGGGGACATATATATATCTATATGTACCTCGGAGGATTCATCTGCGGTGTAGTAGTTGAGAGGAGAAAGAGAGAGTATGTTCACTCGAGCGATGCGCTCTCAGTTATTTTTGCGGTAACAAAGCCTATTGTTCAATGAGAGATCGGCCGTTAGCGGTGTGCTATCATTCTCTCATTTTTCCCTTTTCATCAGACCGTATTCCACAATCGTGAGGCTCTATTTTTTATTTCATATTTATATGCACAGTATTATTATACATTTTTTTTTTTTTTTTTTTAATATATTTTTTCTCCATTTTGAAATATTTTGAAACACGTGTCGATACAATGACTAATGTAAAATATTTTTTTATTGTTTCAGGTAAGCCAGACATTTTTTTGGTCTAGACTACGTAGAATGTGGAAAAGAAACTGAAAAAATTACATCGATTTATCGTAAGTACCGGGCTAATAAATTTCGGGGTGTCGTCGGAAAACGAGGAAGAAAAGATGATAGCTCTAGTTGCGATAGTGGGGCATGAGCGCGAAGCAAAAAGAAGATTCCGGGTAGAAAGACTTGTGGATCCTCTGAAAAATGACCGGCTCAATACTTGAGCTTAAAAAATAACCAAACAGAGGCTTCTTTCTAACGAACTCGCATTTTTATGACAAATTCGTTAGTGAAAATTTCGCACCTCCCTTTTATTAATAGAAAAAAAAAAAATGTTTTAAATTAAAAGAATGAATCTCATCAGGAATACCCGCTGCTCTATCTTGTAGGACGACTCGAAATTGATGCTCGTAATAAAAGCGGCGTTTAAATTATTACGGTCTTCTCACTGGGCAGTCGTGTCTGGCGTATTTTCGACCCGACAATCGTTTATGTCACAGTAGTGAAAAACGTTTGCGTCCCCTGTTATTTTTTTTTATTTTTTGTTACCCGGAAGCTGTCAAAAGGGTTGATGACTCTGTGTTACGTCCCTTCGTGGCGAATCGTCAGGGCTAATGGTCTGTCAAGAGTACAAGTATACGCGTGAGCGATTATTTTTAAAAAAAATAACAACAAAAAATCTATCATCAATTTAATGTAAAATACGTGATAGATCTCGTACTAAACATTCGCCCGCTACAATTCCGCCGGTTTTGAAAAGTTTTAAAAAATTATACATTATTAAATTTTATTGTAAAGCAACAATAACTTATAAACGCTGACGTGGCTTAACAAAATTGAATCCATTGTAGACTTTATAGTCCGCGGCTATAGTCACTCTTCTCATATATCCCTCAAACATTTCATTTCATTCAGCCAAGTAGAATGATTTTAAATATACACTGTCACTTGGTGAGTTTCACCAGCAAGGCCAACTCATCTGGTTCAGCTTCGCACAAAGACTCACCGGACATGAGTGAAAAAATAATAATAATAATAATAATTCAAGTGTCTTAAACCACATCTCTTGATGCCCGAGCTATCCAAGTGTCACTTGTACTCTAAAAAAATTTTTTACCGTCTTTTAAACTCAATCCATTGGTTCATTCATTGAATTCATCTCTCATAAAACTTAGTCTTACTTTCATGATGATGCAAAAAGAAAATTATCAGAGATCCATGTCCCAAGTTTCGAGTCCCAGGTTACAGTCCTCAAGTCATTGAGCCCCTATTCAATATTCATTACACATTAAATATATATATCCAAGAACACACATGTGCAATAATTCTCTTTACTCAGTCTTTTATGTAGCTCTCAAAAGTCATGCACCGGTCAAAAGATACTTTTCGTTCTCTTGTTTTCTCAAGCACTCATACTCGATCTCAATCTTTATTCCCTGTCATTGACCATTCTCTGAGTATCGACCCAAGATCTATAGTTGCAATCAAATATTATACGTGACGCAATGCAGGTTCTCTCATATCTGAGTAGCAGCACGAGTACTCATTGCTCAGACCGTACGAGTCAATTTATCGTCGATGCGCGGTGGAAAATTACAAAATGACATTCTGCTGGAACTCATCTCTTAACTTCTTGATGCGCAATAGAGAAACAGATAATTTTTTACCATCTGCATCATACTTTCTTATAATACTTACCCTCCTCTCTCTCCCTCGAGCACTTTTATCTCCTTCACTGTAGCATCATTTCAAGCACTTTTATCACGTATCGAGATCACTCGTACTGATTATACCTCACGATTTAGCTCCGGGCTTATGCTCTTATTGTTCAAGTTCAATATACGATAATACTAAACTACATATTTATCTTAACTTTTTTCCTCCTATTATTCTCAACAATAAACTTTTACAACTCATATAGTAACCGCTATTTATATTGCAGCCTTACTCTACGCTTTAAATGAATAAATAATTAAAGAAATAGTACGTGACTCTATTTTTGCCACGTCAATGTTCTATACGCATATATATACTGGTGAAAAATTATACGCCCTCGACGGAAGCAATAGCAAAGCAATATATCACCGATGACAACGCCACCCCTTTTGACGAGCTTACTCTCAGTCCTCTAGTCTACTTCTCAGTAGGACAGCCGAGCTGGTGTAAGTGTAAGTGTACTGAAGTCTTCTGTATCTGAGTGACTTTGGTCTCGCAACTGAACCAACTGTATTCTGCCCCTCATTTGTTGTGACGTGTCGACGTTGATGTTTCGACAAAGCTTAGCCACGACGCTAATGTTAAACTTATTTCCCCCTTCAATTAAAAAGCCTGAGCGTCTATTGATATCAATATTCACATTAATTAATTCGGCTTCCATTGCCCACTTGATATTCCCATTGATTTTGAATTTGTATCAATTACTCAGCTTATATTATTTTAATTGATAAAAATATATGAAAACAGTACGTCAACTGTAACACTCACTTGAGTAATACTGGGGGTGGGCAGCAAAATATGTTTGACATTCCATCAATGAGAACTACTGTGATGGTCTTCATGGATCCAGACACGTGTCGTTCTCGCTCAGTGGATCTATAGGTAAAATTAATGCAATTCGCGGCAGTGGTGATTGACAAAGCCGCGTGGTTTACTCAATATCCCGAGTGTGGTGAAAAGTTGGTATGAAAGCCGTGTCACTGGCGTATCACATATTCGCACATATATATCTATAGATATCCATCGGATAGATAGGGATAAAGGGAAATGGAAGAGGAAGAGTGCTGGTGCAGAAGTGCACTCGAGTACCAGTATGAACTCGGCGTCGGTTTTCGACCCCACGTAACCTTGCCCAGTCAACTATATACGCGCCAGCCTGTCTATCACTGCCATATATCTATAATGCATCGTCTCTTTGAAAGCCAAGTATGCCGGTGACGCTTTAAGTGTTACAAATACCAGCAGATAGTATGTGTAATAGGAATATATATTGAATTATACAGGAAAAAAAAAAAAAAAAGAGAATGGGTAGGGTCTGTTTTATTTAAAAGCTCACTCGGTCAATCAGCCGGCGTTTGAGGTCATCAAGATAAGATAAAATGACAGTTTATTTCAATTAACGACTGTCAAAATATTATTTTAACAGAAATATTTCTCAGTAGATGGCAAATGGCTTGTGTTTATAGCGTGGATCGAATAACTGGCGGGAATTTAAGCAGATGTTTACTGTACACAAATTAAAGATTCCCGACAAAATTCCTCAATTAGCTGAGCACGCGTCGACACGCCGACTGGCCTTTCTTTCGCTAGACGTTTTCCAGGCGATATATCCAGACACAAGTTAGCTAGACGATACAGGGTTGGGATACACGGTAGGATAGTAAGATAACGTTACCCTAACGGCCCTCGGCATCAGCCCCTGCGTGTATTGATTAGCGGGACTCACTGCTAGCTATGGGGTTGAGGGTTGTTTAGCTTTTAATCCGACGTTTCGTGATGCGCCCTCTATATACACACTATCTCTCTCTTTCTCTATTAGTCGAGGTTTCGATGTCCTGTATTTATATTTTGTTTGCAACTACGTCCCTGTTACTGCCTGGTTTATTGACAATTTTATATATTAAGGGTTTATACCTTCTCGCAAGTCTACGGCGCATGGCTGCATAACAATTGTGTTTTTTATCCTGATGATAAGTTTTCAAAGTTGAGTTACTACAATTCCTCAATAAATTAGTCGACAAGATTGAGAGAGTGGTATTTCTTCCTATTTTCTGTATGCGATTCCTCCCAAGTCTCTCTTATTTTTTTCTTTTGTGGTAACGCGTCAGTGAACGCAGCATCACTAAGACTTGAGTATACTCACAGCCACAGCATCTCCACACATATGTGGAATCGCGTTCATCCCCAGATGCAGCCACTATAATCGAGCTAGAGAGGATGTCGGTTTACCTTTCCAGCAAGGAGGTTATATAGCAAGCCCAGGGGGTTGCGAACGATGATCCTCTGGAGATAAGTGAGTGCTGAAGAAATGTGGAGATGCACACGTGAGGAATAATAGCTAAGCTTAGACTACTTTCCTCTATTACTATATCTCCTACATAATATATAAAACATAGAGTAGCATGTAGCCTTTCAAAGAAGAAAGGCTGATCAAAGATATATATATATATATATATATAGCTATTATCTATTCTCAATAAGTTAAAGTTTGAGTGCCCGAAGAATACGCTACAGTAGAATCATTTCAGATAGTTCTCGAGCATCTGTGAAGTTCATTATGAAAACTTAAAAGAATAAATTTTAAATCCAACTACTTTATCATCCACTTGATAAACTCAATTGTGGAAAAGTTTCAAGGAAAGTTAACACTGCGGATTTCTTTGCATAAGTAGTGGATATTGAATTTTTATAAAATTTTATTAAACTTTTCTTTAAAAACAAAAAGTTGAATATGTGAGTTATTTTTTGTCACTATTTTTATTTTGTTTGAAACTTTTTTTTTTTAACGGGTAGCATTGCTGGGTGTCAGTACAAAACACTTGTTATAAAATATTCATGAAGATTGTTAACATTTATTATTTTAATCGAGCAGCCGCTGAGAAGACGCCTCGAGGCGACATTCGTCACCGCAAATGGCGCGAAAATTGTCGTCGACGCGCTAGATTAATCCGACTCCCGAAACGTTTTGTCTACTTTACAAACTCTCTTCTTCATCCTCGTTTTCACCCTCGTCTTACCAGTACTTATCCTTGTCATTCTACACAACTACTTACACTACATTCACTGTTAACTCTTCTGTTTTCCTCAAAGCTATTCATTCTCCAGCGCATTAATGCATACCGAAAAAGAAAAAAAAAAAAAAAAAAAAAAAAAACATAACTCTTGACACCACCACGACACGCTCAACTTGTACAGAGTCCGAAGCTTTGTCTGAATGACTGAAAGTCATGTAATTTTTTAAAACTCACACTTTTTCTTTCATTTATTCCATACTCTAGAAATAAAACCAACGGTTCAGACGTTAAACATTCCAACTTTAACAATTCATCACCGCTAGATTTGTCGAGCTGTCAACTTTATTTTTATCATCCATTCAAATATTTCCACCTCATTTTGTTATCTTCTTCATAAAAGCTCTTGCGAACCAGTAAATTTTCTAAAATTCATACAATGAAGCATCTCTAAATGTGTAAAAAAAAAATAATAAATAAATATTGAACGAAGCTTCACTCTGATGTTTAAACTTTTATCTGACATGTGTCTTATTTTTAATATATTTATAAAATTTTAAAAACAAAATACATAATAAATTTAACAGTTACTTTTGATGCACAACGTCCTCATAAGATTTATATATGTAATACACACGCATGTATTATACACACATCAGGGACCAAAAAGGATTTAAAAAACACAGTACAACGTTTTACGACGACGTTAAAGTAAACGCGACTCTCTTTCAAGCAGCATTTATGTTTGCCTTGCGGCCGTGGCCAACAAAACACGGCATATGTATTATATGTATATAGATTTATATATATATATACATATCGTCTTCTCCTCTTTTTCCATTATGCATTTTTAAAAATACTAATAGTTCAATTATTCTCTAGCATATATTATAGACACTCTTGTACTTGCAACAACAGCAAATCTCCATACATACTTACAACTAGTTATAGACAATACCAAAAAAAGAGTGCCAAGAAAATAACTGCACTGTTACCCAACAAAATTTAGCATTCAAATTGTAAAATCAATAAGACAAAAGAACCCTAGGTATTTAAAACAATCCGATTAAAATATTAGACTTATAGAAATAATAACGGCAACAAAGAAGTATCATGATCGCATCAATGAGCGGCAATGTGTATTATGATCATCAGACAGTGCGTCGAGCTTCGAGTCATTGTCTTAACGCATTGAAATGTCTTCCCTCAAGCAATTCACTGTGAATTATTTTTCATCGTAATTAAGCCGACTGAGCGTATTGAGTAGGAACAATACAGGATTTGAAGCATTGTTGCGGACCTTATCAGCGCACTGGCAGTCCCCATGCGCAACCAGCTAAACGCCGTTAAATGCCGCTTTGTTGTCGTCGTCTCGGTTAATTACTATAGCTTCGCTGGGAAGAAGACACCCGGGAACAACCAGGTAGTCCCTTCGCTGATAGAAGGGTGCGGATATCTCACAGCCATACAAGAGAGACTGAGGCGAGAGGATAAATCACCGAAACTACTCATTGTCATTATTTCGGAAAACACATTGTTCAAATTTCGACAATCTATATTACGATTACATTCTGCTGAGTAAATTAACATCAAGACGCAATATCTATAATTGACAATTTATGGCTACAAATAATTCACCAATTGGCTCTGTTTAAACCTACAAACTATCCTTTATAGATAAGCGGATTCGGATGGATAGATTATGGTTAACAATAGATTCCAGTCACAATAAAGCGACAGTATCGATTGGAAATTCAACTTCGGTGAGGATATATATATATATATGTATATATCTGCACCAGCGTCATAAAGCTTGTGAAACATTTGATCTTATATATCTTCACGTTCATTGTTCATACATGGATTTAGTAAGCGCCGAGCGTTGCTGGTTTATTAATCTTCGGACACCCCATTGAGAGAGTACAGCTCTATAGTTGGTCTCCTTGATTCAGGTCCTTCTGACATCCTTCCAGCTTCTTCATCTCTTCACTCAACAATCTTACAGTCATCCCAAGTTGCTTAAACTCATAGATAATTTACAGCAACATCTCAGTTGAATTCATATTCATTGTTCTGCTGAGCAGCTCTGCTGGATTTCGTATTTTTCCATGATAAAGTTAACGAAAATAAAGAAGCTCTTTGACTTGTGAAACATAAAAAAAGGACAATATAAGAAAACAAACTTTGAGATCATGAGTAAAAACAAGTAGAGTGAAAAGAAAAGCTTTCTCGCGTAGAAGAATCAGCTTTCTTAATGAGAAAAAGAAGAGGCCACTCAATTTCACAGGTGTATAAGCAACAACTAGCAGGAAAATGGATTGTCTTAAGTGAAAACAATACCAAGGTACCATTATCTTAGTGTCTATCTATCTATTTCCTCCTCTTCTGGCTGCTGGGTATTGTCTGACCGGTAATAGTACCTAATAACAGTTCACCCTCATTCTTTTCATCTCGCTCTCGAGTTTCCTGTCTCTTCCTACTGCTTTCTTTCTCTCTTCCACAGCATATAACCCATAGTATAAAGTGTGGACCGTACAGTAGAAGCTTTAGCTCCCGCTTCCATCAGTCGCAACTCTCGCGACTCTCCACTCGTCTCGAGAGTTCGCAATTACAAGCAATCTGGCAATTATTGACGAACCAGCTCGACGAACCCGTCCAGCCGAGTCGAGTACCACCAAAGACTTGCTCTCCTCTCCCACGCCAATGTTCCAGTTCAATTTCGTCAGTTTCAGTTCATCAAACTCCGATCAAACTTTCCGCTTCTCTATCCCTTCTGACCCTCATTCAAAACATCGAATTTGCCAGGAAAATACTCAATAAAATTCAGCTTATATTTATTTTTATATCCCCCGTTAAAAAAACATATTTCACTATGAAAAATCTGCATCGCTAACTCTTGCACAATAACTTTGAAAAGCTGGAGGTCAACGCTGTTACCTTCGTAAAATAAGCATCCAATGACACTTTTTACGCTGTATCGATAAATTTATCTCACAATTCGAAATCGGGTCATAAATTTAACGCGTTATATATCCTAGCTACCGGATTCGATACGTCTTATCTCCAACACTTTGGTCCCTCGTCAATAGATATATATCTACTTTACACTCTTTCCCACGGTATAAAACTTTATTCACCAATAAGCTTCTTTTTATTTATGAATAATAAACGTATTACCCGAATAACTTTATCAGCTCCCTTCTTTCCTCCCCCGAAGAATACATAATACAAACTACTTAATTTCACCCTTTCAAAACAAGTAAAACCATCCTCAATAATTCTGGGATTCAATCCGATACGAAAATAACTTTTTAAAAGTTTACACTGAATAAGATCAAGTGCTCAACTTTGGGAAATATATTATCTGCATCGGGCATAAGTTTAAACGATTGGAAAACCCTTTTAGATAAAGGTATAGCCATAGCTAACGGGAATCACAGTAGCACGTGTATCAAGAGGGAAAAGTAAAAGACCGTGAGGCCATACCACGACTGACTTATCCACAATCTGGAAGGATTAGCCTGATACAATATTCATAAGCCAGCCCAGTAGTACTTCTACTACTACTAAAATATACTATCATCTCTCTCTCTCTCTCTCTCTCTTTACTTTATCCAATGTTTTAACATACTTCACTTTAGTAAACTCCCGTCTCACTTGCACAGTCATTTAGCCCTCTTTCTCAACCCTTGAGACTTCTCCCTCGAGTATTCTCTATCTTTTTCGTAGCGTACTCCTGCTGCTCTTCCTCACGGTATTTGCGACGCTGTGCTATGTAAATGCACCCTCCTGTACGCATTTACTGCTCCCACGTTCATACCCCGGGCAAAGAGCATTACGAATACACTGGGTTGCGTCTGTCTGGATACTCATATATTTATATACCCACACAAGTATATCTATATATCTGTACATATCTCCACACGTAGACTTGCCTGGCTATGGATGATGGGAACTCGAACGACCCTCAGCATGTTCAAGTACAATTTACCCACGCGGGCAAACTGAACGCGAGATTACGTGTCCGAGAGACTTTTCGGACCATCCTCTTCCACGTTCGCCGAATTCTCTACAGGGAGGCTAAAAATTTACTTCCCATTTCCTCGTATCCTGTAGTATTGCCAACTAGTTTTTACAACCATTTTTCCATTCTCATGCCTATGTTTAGCATAAATTATCACCGCGGATTCACGCTCGGAAAAAGGAGGGAAAGAAAGAAATTTAAAAATCAGGTCTCTGCATTTCCATTTCCTTATTCCGATATATTCTATTAGACTCCGATAGCGACGTAAATCTGTCGAGCTCGGGTTTTTATTTAACGTATATATTTATATATAGATATATATTTCCAACCCGCATCTCACATTATCGTAGATAAAGCTCTCTTATACCTTAAGAGTAATATATTTTATATAAGATTGCTGGGATAAAGAGCACACGTGAGCTTGAATCATGATCATGATATAATAATTTAACTGAAAAATATCAATTGAAAATTTCAGACGCGTTATATTAAATTTTTTGACGACATGAGCTTGTATAAATTTTATCTGTATCGTAAGACACACTGTTTAAAGTATCATATAAATTCTCACACTTTTCTCATCCCGCCGTCGAGACTTGCACCTAAATATTTCCAAGTTTAATTACATTTAACCAAGTATATATATATAGTATATGTGTATGTGAGGGTGGAGCCGGTATATAATCATTAAACTCACGCCATTCTACGGGCAACAGTAAAGAACACCTCCCGCAAAAAGGGTTAGGCCTTTTATTTTTAATTTTAATTTTTTTTTCACATCTTGCTTTTTTTTCAGCACACAAAGTTATTATCTGTTTTCCCGTCGGTTCTTTCCTATCATCCGTAGCCCGGTGCTATGCCAGGTGCTGGTGTATAGACAAGGCGTGCGTGCAATACGGATTTATGACCGGCGTATAAATATAAACGCAGAGGAGATAGAGGAAAAGGGCGAAAACTGAAAAACATTTGAATACAAGTGGCTCTCGTTCGCCGACGAGCTGAATTGTGTGCTCCGACCATCAACCCTCGGGAGTCGTTTTCAAACTACACTACTCTGCCTCTGCCTCCACCTCTTCCTCTCCCTCTGCCGCTGGTGCTACATTACTGTAAATGTACATGAACATGGGTGTGTACATATACAGTACAGGAATACCTTTTCGCGAGAAAACGGGTAGCATACTGGAAAACTGAGGGTGGCCGAATGGGTTGAATTACTATGGGGATTTGTTTTGTTTAATTCAAAAGGGTGTGGCATCTTTGAATTTATTTAAACCACTAAAAGATTCGCTGATTTTTTTTTTAACGATATGAAATTAATTTAAGGTTTTTAATTATATAATCAGTAATTATTTACTGGGATGGAAAATGAGAGTCGGGAATAAAGCTCAGACAGCTAAAGGACAGCAGAAGTAAAAATATTTGAATTAGTCGAGGAAATTAATATTGAATCAATTCATTCAAGTACAGGAAATTTAGTGAAGATGAAGTTAAGTGAGTTAAAGTTCTCGGTTAAAGTTTAAAAGCAATTATATATACATATATATTTATATTGAAGAGCTGGGTGTTGAGTGAGCGCATGTTAAATGGGTAAAGTTTTAAATCGAGCAAGTTATCTACTCTGTTGCGAAGGTCAGAAGTTGTCAGGTAGCCGTGAGGTAGATTGGCAAAAATATAAGGAGGTTTTTATCCGCGTGCGGACTTAATTAAGACCTGGGATTATATTTTAGCTCTTTTGTCTTTAGCTCTCTATTTCTTAGACTCTATATCCTTTAGTAGTTAATCTTTGTCTCGGCGTACAATATAACTCTACCTCATTTCTTAACGAGCCCAGAGGCGCTCACCCAGGGGAACGAAACGTGGACCACCGTGGCCGCCGCGACGGCGACGAGGAAGACTCGGCTACATAACAACATCAGCCCAGGTCAAGTCTCAGTATCTGCCTCGGTTGTTTATATTTTTTCACACCTCTTTGCCAAAGTAAACCTCTAACTAGCCGTAAATAATTCCAAGAAGAATTTATTTTTCTGTTAATACCTAAAATACTTTTTAAATATTCGACGCCGCCTGGAACAAATACAATTAAGCCGACTATAATTGCCCGTGCAAAGATAACCAACCAAACTTTCAGCCACATATTTAAATAATATTTAATCTCAAGCAACTCTCCAAATAATTATGACATTTAAATTTTTTTTTCTTACATGATATGGACCCACCCATGCCAGAAATGTTAAAATGAAAAAAAAAATAATGTATGAAAAAAAAATAAAACCATCTCAGAAACTGAATTCATCTCCAAGCCACCGATAATTTTTGTACTGCGTCTGGCGCCTGGGGTGTTTGGTTCGTAGCAGATATATCGCGAAATAATATACACACATACACTCATATATGTGGCATATATATACAGGCGGTTATTTCGTGCAAATGTTTCAAGCTTAAACGAACACGACGTCGAGAAAAACTGTTGAGAAGTGGAGAAAAAATGTTGATGTAAAAGTAAGTTGAAATAGAGGATCTACTCTCTTGACGTTTGGGTTGGTTGTCTGGTATCCATGGCAGTATGAGTTGCGTTGGCTGTTATGCAGATACATGCATGTCGAGTGAAAAGAAATACATTTTAAAAAAATATTGACGGCGCCATAGGAGCCACTCCCTCGCGACAATTATCTTTCCAAGAATATTTCTCTACGTTTACTTGAACCTCGCTCTTGCAAATCCATCTAACGCTAAACACTATTCATTATTTTATCCATAATTATTTCCACATAATTTACGGGCCATTAGATCACTAATCCGGCATAATTGATCGGCGAACCAAGTGCACCGACTAATAGGAACTTGGACGTCACTTAAACTCAAGGAAAGTGCGAATGCAGTTATAATTTCAGAGCTACTTCAAATATACACAACTCAAATCATACTTACTGCGTGCATGTACATAAGCTTCAACACACCGACAAGTTTTTAGTCTAGTATAGAGGGAATAGGGAAAAAGAGAGAGGAACAAGTAGTCAGGCAAGAAGTAAGAAGCGAGACTCTGCTGGCGCCCCAACAAAACATCAACACGCGATATTGAAACATTTCTTCGCAAAGTTGTCTCCCGAGGTGTAAGTCATCAAGTATATCTATAATATAACAGCAGAACGACATATCGACATATATCTGTATCTGTACAAGAGTGCTATTGGCTCTCTCATATCCTACTTGTTTAAAATACATGACAAACATGAACTCACGATACCTGTCAATAATTAATAACTGTCGAACTTGTTTAAACACTCGTTTGAATTAGCTTGCACGACGATTAATTGATATATACTTGAGTTGAAGGCATAAATATTTAAAACCAACAGCAAATAGCCAGTAGAACTGCTGTAGCTCGAGATTTTCCACTTGATATATTATAATGTAAGCAGTAATATTTTATTATTTATTTGTTTTTTTATATATTCGACGGTTGTATGTGATGCACGCATCGCTTACAAAGCGTCTATTTTCAGCGGAAATAAACACGAGGCGTTCGTGTCATCGTTTTTTTTATCTGCATACATTGCCGCGGTACTTTGTCTCTTTCTATGGTAACGTCACAGTTTCCGTCGCAGTTGGTGAGCTTAGTGCCCCCACTGTCTGGTACGGTGCTACGAATCAGCTCCTTGTAACAATAAACGCGGTGCCCAAACCGACCTACGTCTCTCTTGTTATGTTGGGTTGCATTGGATGGGGAAGCTGATGAGGAGAAGTAAAGTAAGATGATAGAGAATAAGATGAAGAAGAAAAAGAAGAAGAAGAAGAAGAAGAAGGAGCTTTAGAGCTGGATATAAAGCCCTCGCGGATGAGCCGTGGATCACCGCCAGACACCATTTATTTTACATGCTTGACAAATCAAAAATAACAGCTGGTGAATTTTAAAACGAATTATATTTTGAGATCCTACGGTTTTATATTTTTTGATAGAGCTATACAAGCTCTTATAACTACGCGATTTCGTTTTATTCTGCTGTTAACATTCGTCCATATTGATGAACTCTCTAGCGAACCAAGAGGTTGTTTACCGACAGATCAATAAATTTACTGAATAGTCATCGCGGGTTTTATTGACAAGTTTTTATGAGCAATGCACTAAATTTTGCATGACGTTCACTGGATGGTTGAGAGTGAGAGAGTTTTTATAAGAGTGTTGATAGAATTGTGTCGAGATATAAAAAAAAAACAAGTGTTTGATTTTTTTCACGTGAAAGCCTTTTTTTATTATTTTTAATTTATTTATAAAACAAATGCAAGACAGAAGATGTCAGCGACTCGTGGAATAGATGATTAGTGGATCTAATTCAAAACAAGACAACGGCTGACATTAATTGGGCGTGTTTCTTCGCTGGCATGTTGTACGGCATCAGACAGAGGAAGAGAGAAAGATGGAGATAAAGACAGAGATAGTGACAGAACAGAGACAGAGACAGAGTGGGTAGCTATAGTTACATGGAGTACATAGAGCAGTGTGTAACCAGGACCTTCGATTTTTCTCAGATGTCGTCGTGTGACCGCGGTGCGGACAGATCCCGCTGTGCTGCGATTATTCACCAGTCGTGACAAAAACGACAGACGCATTTGGCGGACAACCCGAATATCTCATGCAACCGGGCCGAGTCTCTTTCGCGACGACGACATGAGCATCCAAAGACACCACGCGAATGACGGCTAATTTACTATCAGGCTGCGCTTCAGACTATTAATAAAACCCGATAAAAAAATTTAAAAAATAAAAAATACCCTTGTAAGTGGTTAGAAAAATTAAGAAGATCCGGCTGTCGTAAAAATTCTTCGTACTCTTCACCCTCATCCTCAGCCTCCGATCCGCAATCTTTTGGGCTTCTAAATAAAAAACAAATTAGACACAGAAAAACACTCGAGAACGAATTTTTTAAAAGGTGTAAAATATTTTAATTTAACGAGAAGTTTAGACCGCAAATTCATTTCCATCTTACGTCTGTGAAAGCACGTATTCATCATGTCCGCGGTTCCTGCGGCAGCTTTGACTCAGTGAGCTGGTTAGATGATTCACAATCTCCATAGTGTTACACGTTTAAACCGAGATAAATAAAACGACAAGCAAGTCCTTCTTGTACTCCTTCTTTTTCTTCTTCTCCTCCTCCGTTTTCTCTTTATTTTTTTACTCGTATTCTTCTTGCGGTCACCAAAGAGCGGCAGTTGCTCTACACTCAGCTTCTCGCATAGTATCGTGCGCCTGAGAACTGCTGTAAATATGTGGAGACGTCGAGAAAGAGAAGACTGAGAAGACTCAAGAGGAAGCAACCTAACCTGGTACTGAGCTAAAGTATATAGAAAAGAACGCCGGAGGCTTTAAAAATCCAAGTAAAGACCGACTCACTCACTAGCCGACGTCATTCTTTGGTGGTTTTAAAGTCGCGCTTTATACTTAAATTTCTCGCTCACTCACTTGCTCATCCGCTCTTCACAACTCACTCACTCACTACACGTTCTTTCTTACAAGCTGCGTCTTGTTAAAAATATCTACTCCGTCTTTGTCAACTTTACTCTCATACTCGTATCATGCAAATCCCAGTTTTGTGCGCTGGAAAAATATTATTTGTACAAAAAGTTTTTGTGTAATTTTTTCGAGCCCTCACACGAATGGATGAGCATTTGGAATGGGATTGGACATGTAGAGAGTAAAATGTAACTAAAATAATAAAGATGCGGGGCATTAAGACTGTCGGAAAGTCCGCAGGTTGGATGTACCGAGAGCGGAGGTAGTTCAAAAGAAGTGTAATATGCAGCAGGGAAAAGAGGCTGCACAGATGATAGAGTAAAAAAGTAAGATGTGGAAGAAAAAGACAAAGAAAAAGATGAAAAAGAAGAAGAAGAAGAAGAAGAAGATGCTGTAATAAAGAGAGCTGAGGTGGCTCTTGTGTATGTGCACTATACTTTTTCTCGGTTCTACACTCTTGCGAAGATGAGATATAGAGGTTTGCCCTCAAGGCGGTAAAATAACGACACGACTAGAGTACCCTTCTTCAATTCTTCCTCTCGTCTCTTCCGCTGAGCACAACAGACCTCAAGAGATCCTCGTGATGCATTCTACAAAACTAAATATACGTCGTCACCTCTAATATTATTTTATCGCGATTTATTTCATACATTTTTAGTAGTCATTCAGATCTAATCTCACCCTTTATTCTCAATGCCCTACGAGTACGTTTAACTGAATGAGCACTTGGGTTGAAAAAAAAAAATTAACCAAGTATTGAAAAAATAAATTCATGGATTGCGAGCCCAAGATAAGCCAACAGAATCACTGCGAAGCCAATTGATTCACATTCTTAAGACTTTTTATGTATAAAAATAAAGCCCACTAATTCGCAAGACTGGCACGTGAAATGTTTCGTCAACACGTTGCTCTTGACACGTTCCCCTGACATTATCGCGTAAAGCAGTCACGAACGAGCGCGAAGTCACGCCGGAAGTCTCCATCCACGCAGTTACCATGTATTCATCGATTCGTGCGTGTCGTTCCTCGTCTTTTATTTCTTCTTCACCTTTTTTCATACCTTTTTATGTTTGTGCCTTCTTGCCCGTCGACGTCGTCGTCGTCTTCGATACAAAGTCTACAATGGGCAGTTAAGCTGCAGAACCGGACGACAATCATTAGGGCTCATCATTTTATTTTTTCGATCAAAAGAAACAAAATTACATTGCCTGGTTTTTTTTCATTAAATAAAAATTGCGCGGGTAATCATCGAGGCATCTTGTACACAAGCTATCAGATAATCGAGCTAGGATGCAAATCGTTCTCGATAATGACTTCCAATTCGAGATACAGAGACACGTTTCGCTAAATGGGTCGCACGACCAAGATCCCAGATCCACAGTTCGATACGTCGATCTTATTCTTATCCTTATCTGTATTTTGTTATTTAAAATAATTTACGAGTCAAAAAATTTTCTGTAACTTAAATCATGTGTTACGAAGGCAGGTCTCGTACCTGGTTATTGGCCAGAGTTATTAGTTATAATATTATAAATATATGCAAGCAGAGTACAGAACAGTCTAGCAAAATGTAGTGTAGCTGGGGCGGAGCGTACAGAATCACAAGGCAAACAAAACCACAACAAGTCAGTAAACATGCTAAATTATGGACAAGTATACATGCAACAGAAAATTATTTTTAAACTCTTAAAGCATGCTGGATATAATGCCCAGCCAGCACTCTGGCTGCATTAAGTTATCAGCTAAAATGGTCACTCTTGCCCGTTATTTATCGCTTAATCGTACTGGGCTTCTCTGTCTCTCTCTCTCTCTCTCTTTCCCTCTTCTCTATATTATAAGTACATTTAAACAGAATTTTTACAATCTCTTATCTAAAAGATAACTCTTTGACGGTCAAAAAATATCCAGCCCACCCATTTATGCATTTTAATTAAATTTATATTTTTTTTTCTTATCATTCCTCGCGCAATTTAAAATTAATATCCAACTATTTACTGCAACTTTCTAACAGCTTTATTAAATTATCCGACACTAAACATTTAAATACTCAGAGTTTATTGAGCATTAATTTCATTATTTTTATCGTCTCAAATATAAATATAAATATAAAAAATAAATAAATGGGTCTGAATAAAAATAAATAATATAATAGCTAAAGGTTATCACTAAGTACTTTATGCTTCTACGATTGAACGTGTTTTGAACGCGAGTTGTAACAGATTGCCAACGCGTCCACGTTCGCGTCCGGTATCGCGAAGATTGCTCGCGAGATAACAGCCGTAGCAAGGAGAGAAAATTAAGAAGCCCGGGGGGCTGGGATGCCTCGACTGGACGATATGATTTACATTAGCTTGCAACAAGAATTTATGCACTACACTCTATATATAATAGTACTCGGCTAGTACTAGCACACTGCGTTATTCATCTAGACTGTACACAACCTCGACGCTCCTCACGATCAACATAATAATAAACAACGATTATGGTTATGATTGTGATTATCATTATTATGATGTTGCTGATGATAATGATGATGATGATGATGATGTTGCTGATGACATAGTTTATAAACCAACTCCCCATGCAGTTAATCCAGTAACAGTAAAGCGTACAAACAAACAAATGGATAAAAATTACCACAAGAGCTCAGCTGATTTAATCCAGATGCCTAATGTGTAACCATAACGATAAAGGATAGCGCGATGACAGCTTGTCGATTGCTTTACATTAAACAGAACAAAGAATAAATAAATAGTCTGAGGCTGATGATAATAAAATAAAGAATCTGATCTACAGTTTTAGTTAAAACTTGGGTTCAAACTCCGTTAACGTTTCAATAAAATAAAGTACTCGAGATTATCGTGCCAGGAAAATAATTTTTAAAATTATTACTTAGAAATCAGCAGATTTGCGTGGGCAAATTGTTTAAGTAAAAATAAAAAATTTTGATTTTGAAATAAATTAAAGATCTACGTGGATTTAAATAGATTTATGGAGGTAAATAAATAAATAAATAAATAAGTTAGTTGCAAAGTGGTCTAGGTAGATATAAATGTAGATACTTAGGATACATAAATAAAGCTAATGGTATACGGGTTTCGGGATTATGGGAAATCAAGTGTAGAATTAAGGTGATATCTCTTGGTTACTTTAGTGCTATGGGGGTCATATCTGTGCGGAGCTAGAAAACAAGTAGAGTGTTTAAGGGTCGAGGTTTACGAGCAAGTAGAGGTGCGCCTGCAACACGCCTTAACAAGCTCATTAGTCTATTTGCATGACAGCTCTAGCGCCTGGTGCGCGGTTTTGCTTGTGTGTAAATAATAACGGGTTTTGCGATGACATCGCTCGGTGTTAGCTGCAGAAGCTGGTAATATTCGCTCTCTATTCCTAGATATATATACATATATACAAATATTATTATCATTACTTATTACTATTGTTATTATTGTGTATATCATAAAACGTAATCGCGTGCGCTGCATAGCGATCACGTTGATCATCGGGTATCTTGTTCACACTTCTCAACTTGTTTCTTGCAATGGTCATTGCACTTGTAAATAATATATATTTTGTTGTTCTGGTTGTAGTCCGACCAAGAATCTCCCACAATTTTTTAATAAAACGTGAACTAATTGGTGAGATTACGCCTCTTGGGTTTAAATTCCTGTGTAATTTTGGTCAGACAATTGTAAGGACTATTGTCATGGCTACCACAATCTCATACAATCACACGCTACTAAACTCAACAACTCCAACTACTGCAGAACTAGTATGTATAGTATCAGGACATATTGATTCCGGTCGAATTGAATCAACCGACAACATAGATATATATATCCACGCCTGTTCCTGTTTAGTTGTCGATCTCACACACACACGAAACAGCACAACATCCAGCACCTCCACCATTACCGTTTTCACTTTGAGAACTCTCTGTTCCTGTTCATGATGTTTGACACCCTGCAATGTTGGCATCATTGATTAACTTCCGTCTGACGGGGTCATGACACTTTGATCTGTGTCCATTCGACACGAGCTATTTTTATACCCCAGTAATATAACTGAATTCTATAGAAATAAAATCACTCGCGTATTATCTATTTATTTACTCTTGTATTGCGATTATTCTTTGGTTACAAGTATCATTGGCTACTTTTGTTAGAAAAAAATATCACACCACGCCCAGAGCAACCACAATTCTAGATCGGAATATAAGTCACATACGCAGACACCAGTCGGCTAAACGGGTATCGCGATTTAAAATATAAATCGATGGCTGTGGTTGCGTGAAATTATAGATCTGCTTTAATATCCGGCTCTGATAAATACTAAACACCGAGAAAAAAAAAAATAAAAAAAATAGTTTATGTTGAACTGTTGCTTTACACTTGTCATTACTACAATACACTCGTTGTAATTTATACCTATGATATTTTACATTATGACAAATAAGATATTGCTTTGCGGCTATCAAATTATTTCCTTATCATTAATATAATAATATAGCTAATGCTAATACTAATTTATCAGTTATCAATGAGCATTAAGTATTAATTATCAATTGCATTTGTTGTGACAAAAAGTCTCCATAATCTGAAAAAAAAATCGCAGATATAAATCTTGGACTCAATTAATAACCAAATGAAATTTTTAGTTATTAAGTTAATAATAAAATTTCCGCATGAAGAATGTAATAATAATAATCAAGCTTCGTTAAACATACCCTCTGATCTTTGTTACCGTCTCGCTACAAAGACACTAAACAAGATTAACTCAAAAGGCAAAACCGTTAAATTAAATTACTAAGTACACAAGCTCATTCTTCAATCAACGATGAAAGATATGATTAACTATAGTTTATAGTCTCGTGATTCTGATTCACCAGCAAACTACAAGTCCGGAAACCACTTTGCCCAAAATAACTGAAGATGGAAAATGGAAATATTGGATTAGCGACTGACAACTTTAAAGCAATGGTTGCCTTCATCGACGGTCGAGTCATTCCATCCTTGATCCTCCATCTTCAATCCTCAATCCTGTCACCTATACTCCACTCCACACACAACTCACACCCAATAGCATGTCTCAAACGTGGCTTCATCAGTATGTGAAGCTAGACCACGCTGGCCACTCAGCTCGTACCAGGTCCCACACGAGCAACGGGCTCGTAAATCTCGATCGGGCGTTAAAACACAGAACATGTTCCATACGTACCTGCGTACATACGTGTATCCCGTGCTTGTGACAACCTAAACGAGACCCACAAGTTAACCCACAGTAAAACGCTGCACTCATGCTACGTAATATATATAAATATGGATACCACAAACGTGTACATCAACTGGACTATTGACACATTACTTTAACTCACTTTCTGATCTTCTCTACCAACACAATCATCATCTGAACCGTTTACTTCATTATTAAAGCTTATTTTTATCTACATACAAATCTAGACCCTGACTGAACAAAAGACCAATTTTCTTGATCCGACTCTCAGTAACGATGACATCTAAATAAAGTTGTTTCCATTTTTTATTATCGCTTTTAAAATTCAAACGATTTTTCGTGTTTGGGAAAAAATTTATTAGCTTTTCCTTTTCATAAAAAAAATAAACCTAAATCTTGATCTTGGAGCCATTGTATCAATGAAGCATTGTCTGAGATCTAAGACAGTATCAGATAATTTTCCGTAGCGACATAACGGGCGGAGGTGGACGAGACTCTTGTGTTGTAGGCGACAACGACACGAGAGGATCACTGGGTGTAGAGTCCTCACACGTAGTCTTTACCTGAGGCTCGTAAAATTTGTAGAAAAGCCTGTTGTATGTTTTTAGTTTAACCGCGCGTATATACCTTGTATACAAGTTGTCCTCATCTCGGATCACGTTTTTACGGGTAAAGACGCTCGCCAGTTTACGACGTCGTTGGATAAATTTATTTGACCCTACTGGGTCTTTTCGATTTTCACACCAACATAACACACAGTTTTAACATTTTTATTTATTATTCAGTTTTTATGTTTGGGGCCTCATCTTTCTGGATCCGAAATCCTGGAAGCGATCTGGGGTAATATCTGATCTTCAAATAAAACCTCCCAGACTCGACGCACGAGGTGTTATCAATCTCTTACCGACACGCGGATAATTAAGGCCTGACTCACCATCACACTGATCAACCAGATTTTTTTTCGTAACTGGGAGACCTTATGCACGGATCGCATGTCCAAGTATCCCTTATCTTGTGCGCCATCCCGTAACTTTTTTATTTTGATTCTGGTTTATTACCGGGTGGAAGCAGTTACTGCAGGGGCATTGGCGTTGGCGGGATCTTTTTATTCTTTCTCTCTGTCCTTGTCTGTTTCTACAGACAGACCCACAGGCAAAATATTAAATCTCAGCTCACTCTCACTCACATCGCGATATACCATCAATCCCCCACCACTGTTTTTATTTTTTACAACTACAACAAAACACCAACGCTAAATTATTTTAACGCCAATTCATTCCCGACATTTATTTAAATTAAATCACCGGACAAAGTTAATTAATAATATAATTTTAATAACGTACATTAAATCTGCATAATTATTGCTTTATAATAGATTGTCAATAATTTATATTTTCAATTAATATTCAACATATCAATCAGCTATTTTAAAAGCGTACTTTTAATTGAATATTAAATTAAGGTTATTAATGAGTGCAATTTAAAATGTAAACTCATTTTCATTTTACCGAAAAATACATTCTATACTTCTTAACCCATGGAATTTATAACTTTCAGATATATTTTATAAAATAAAATAAATGAGACTTATAATCTATTAAATTCATCACGAAGACAAAAAAAGTGACCGAAAATAACACCATTTTTTTTTTTCTTGTAAAAAAATCTCTGCATTCAGTATTTATAATTTTTTTCATTTATATTGAGGGTCTTTGACTCTTTAGCAGCAAAAAGTGCGATGGAACGCGGCACAGGAGCCAAAGATAAAGGATCTTTAGCTTAAATCCCCAGTAAATTTTTTAAAAAATTTTTTATCACGAAATAAACGAAGCAGGGGTCGGATTGAGGATAAAGATCGCCTTTGATACGTAAACATATTCGAAAACCGGGATTATTTTTAAAAACATTTATAAGAACTCGTGATGGTTTTAATTGGCGGACTAATTTGCGTGCATTTAGTATTTTGCCGACAGAAACAATATTTCGACAATATCTTCCTACGAATAAGATAACTTTGAGAACGAGAAGAAGATTAAGGAGAAAATGAAGGAGATGAAGAAGAAGAAGAAGGCAGTGGTACTAAAGAGGGAAGACACTAATCCCTAAAGGTCTCACGAAAAATCTTAACACGCGGCATGCTGAGTCGGCAAGTGATTATTTCCGAACCCGCTCGCGCGATTAATAACGAGACATTCAATTTTACGAGCCTATTAATTGCTCCAGCGAGTTAATTGCCATGGACGCGTACAAGTGGCCGAGTTTTTTTTTTCCAAATTATTATTATTATTGCGATATTTTTTTTCTTTCTGGATCAAATTTAATTACGATTCCGCTGGCCGACCTATTTCGCGTGTACTGCACGGTAGTTACCGTGCGAAAGCAATTAAGCACTTAAATTATTTTATTATTAATTTATTGATTAATATTACAATAAATATTATTTTTTGTTTGTTACAGGTACGTTGTTTACTCTGTTAATTGGAAAAAAACAGGTCAGAGCATAGAATAAGAGAGGGTAAAATAGGGCTCCTTCAAATAAAATTTCAGTAGTGTGAGTTTTTTTTTTATTTTTCACTAATTTTAACTTTTAATTTCCCTCTAAGAAAATTAAAAATTTTCCAAAACTCGGGAAGTTGATAGGTCAACTGATAGACCGATTTTTTTTGGTCGTCAAAGCTGATTTTGCTTTTTTCCATTTGTAATTATAAAAAAATTTGAATGATCCCGTGTATCCTCTCTTTGAATTATCACTCGCAAGCTCACATTATCATAAATACTATTTTTTATTTATTTTATTGATTTATAAAATAAAATTATAAAACGTAATTTAAATGCTGATAAATAAAATGATAGACGAGTTTAATTGGGATCGAGACGCCGCGATAAACGTCAAACAGCAGTTACCCATGATCAGATATCAATTCAAATGAGCTCATTATATTTTCGGGCAAAAGAGATTATAAATATCCACACAGATGACTGTTATAAATGATTAATGAAGACTGTTGACTGTTGAATCTCGCTAATGTGATAGCGATAGTTAATTTATAATGAAAATAAATATAAATAAATTCCCTCAGCTTGACATGGCTATACAAATGATATGCTGATTAGGTTAATTGTTGTCTGATTGAATTGAATAAGTATAAATATAAAAAAAAAAGATAATATTTTTTTAACGAAATGTAAGCATTTTAAATTGATAAAATAAATCATAAAAAACAAGTGAGCTGATCTCTTTGAGGATCAAATATCTCCAAGTCAAGCGACTCATGATGATAAATCCTACCTCTTCGCAGCTGCTGTTATACTCCTCGAATTAACAGTCGTCGTACGAGAATTTAAGCTCTATGAGTAAGGAAAAGAAATAAAAATAATTATAATAAAAATAACTTTAAGAGGGACGCAAAAATAGCGTGTCAAATTTATTATATTAAAAAAAATTTTAACTAAACCAATTTAATGTTTCCTTTAAACACACAGCCACACTATGCTAACATTTTATATTTATAATCCAAGTAGGTATATAACTATAATAAATAATACGATCAAGTGACTACAAGTAGTGAGTAGTGAGAACTGAGTAGATAAAAAGAAAAAAATAAATTTGTCGAGTTTTATTCTTAAATATTTATTGTAATGACAGTGTCACTGGCTGTGAGATTTTTTGACTAATTTGCCAATTTCTCGGTTGATTTAACTTCTTTCGGCTGTACATAAATATACCTAAGATACATTTAGACGTGTAATGGACCCAAGTGACGCACGACGAGTGAATAAACTGTCAGATTTAAATCCCAATGGCATCGAGTCGATAAACAAATTTAAATAGTCAATAAATATACAGCAAAATATATACATTAGGGTGATTCAAAAAACTTACTATAATTTTTGTTTTTAGCTGTAGGTAAGAAATTATCGTATTTTATTAAAAAAAAAAAAAAAAAAACTATCAGAGTAAAAAATATTTAGCTCATTTTCAAGAGATCGCTCAGAAATTTCGAAAATTTTGAAAATATTAAGCTTTAAACTTTCGAAGGGTGAAAAGGAAAAAAATAACCCGAATTTTTTTTAAAGATACCGTAGTATTTACTGTGGGTAAATAATTATAAAGCGGGGGTAGAAAAAAAAATGTATTTATAGATTGAGAATGAGAAAAACAATATAAGGCAGGAAGCAGAATTTACAGCAGGTGATTTATTTAAATGTTAGATAGGAATACTTGAAAATAGTTGTAAAATATGGTTTGGGGATGAGAGGTGCTAGAATAGATACAAGATGGAAAAGCCGAGCGAATATTGCTGTGTTGTATTGGATTCGCGAAAACACTATAGAGTTTGCTCGTACATCACGAAAAGATAAAAGTTTAGTGCTGGTGGGCGGCTTGGAGAGAGAAAGCTATAACTGTAGATACAAGCTTCATGACAGCAACAGAACCCAAAAGTTCTAAATAAACCAAGTAAAGGTATAACGCGTGCTCGCGAAACAGGCTGCTCGATTTATTTATAAAAATAAAAGTAAGTAGATTGTGATTTAAAAGATTTATCATTTCACACAAAACCCAACACTTTTCCAACTCAACAAAACAAAACTTTTATTTCTTAACACTTTTTATTTATTATTTTTTATCTACCATCTCTGACTACCATTATACTTTTCATCTAGTGCTTTTGTATTACCGATAAATAACTTTAATACTAAAGACCGTATATCTGACAAGAACCGAGGCCTCGAGAACATTTCACTGTCAATCCTCGGCGAAATGATTAACGACCCGGATTACAGTCAGGTGCTCTCAGTCCACGTTTTACAAATCATACATCTATAAATTCGTATACCTATATATGGATGAATTTATAAATGTATATGCGGGATATTTAAGTCGAATGACAGTTTGACATTGAAGCCATTCAACGCAACTCTATGCTACATTATTAAACATCACGTACAAAATAAAAAAAAAAAAACTAATATATACATATAAAGTGTAGCAAAATAATAATTCCCGATAAGGCGGGGATTTTTTGTTTTTACAAACCGACAAATAACCTACGCTATTGACATTTCATCTGAGATTAATCTAAAACGAATAAATTGAAGATTAAAGGAAATGAAAAAAAAAAAAAATGAAAAAAAAGGGATGCTATAATTAAGGGCTTGCTAGCATTTACTCAAATGGATGAATGTATCGCGTCGGTATCAGGATCGAGAGTAGGTAGACTGGCAGGATCGACGATGCGGCGTAAATGCCTGACAAACAACGAGGCATTGAACCGTTCAACTGGAAACGCGTCATGGACCACGAGTCCCGACGCCGCCGTCGAAACCGAATCTGCTCTCTACTCTGTTCTCTGTTCCCTCTACTTTTTCCTCTTTACACTGTATGTGCGTCGCGACGCTATTATCCTAGAGCTCCATGGACCGGATATTTTTTAAATTTTTTTAGTCGCCGCGACCACGCGAAACAAACGAGTGGTCAAAAATTAACTGGCTGGATATTTAAACGTTTATTTTTAGTATAGTTTACTATTATCACGTACATGCGGCGCGTTGATGGTCACTCGGGTGTAAATGATTTTAATTTATGGTCATATTTGGATTATAAATAATTTTTGACATCTAACTGCTGTTTAGATTTTTTATTTTTCATTAAGCAGCCAAGCTTTTCCGCGAATCCGATCACCCACGATGAGACACGTAGAGCTTTCCTCGTCCGCTGGCTGCTAAAGTATACACCAGTGTCGACGCAATTACGAGACTCAGTGAAGTCGTCTTGCCACGCGCTATTCGACGACGTTGATCTCTGAATAGAACGTGTCGTACAATATATATATATATATATATATATATATATATATATATATATATAAAAGACAAGATACGCACGACGAAATGCCATCAGAAACTTATTCTCGCTAATCTAGTGAACGCGATCTACGCTGTCATCAACTTGATTCTATTTTTACGTCACTGTTTCCTCGAAAGTACGGGCATTTAAAGTTTTATAATGAAAAATAAAATAGTTTTTAAAATATCTAGATCAATGTTGTCATCCAGGCAGTATCTTTGTGTAGAATAATTATCACTTAGCTATCATATATTTTAACGTGAAAATGTATGAGCACTAAAGGATTTTTCGTTGGTGGAACTGCGGTACCATAAACCCGTTGCCCGTTGCTGGATTAATGTGTCAGCTGCGGCGAGTTTCTCCACTGGTGGCGGATACCATGGCTCAGCACCGGGCTCGCGGTATGTTCAAACTGCCCGAAAGAACGACAGGACGAAAAACTATCGGCCACATGGCGCGATTCCCTCGGTGAGCACACACGGCGCTAAAGACAACTTGGGGAATAAAATTAAAAAATAAACCATCAAAAAAGGATACCAATGCTGAGATAGCTCGAGATGACTGATCATCATCATAACTCTGTATCACTGTTAAGTATAATTATATATATAAATAATGAATGAGTGATATTTTTTCGAGTCAATGTTGGCGTTGGACCCAAGTGAGTCCTATACTTTGGCTGCAGAGAGCAAAGCCAGTGAACTTTCGTACGATTTTCCGGTGGCGAGGGTGAATGACAATGGGTTTATCGTGGACCCCCAGTGGACTGAATGGTTCGCGTCAATTGGCCGGAGCCGATAAACGGGCGGTACGATCATGATAATTGCTTTAATGCACGTGAGGTGGTAATGCAACGATCCAAACGTGAATCTAGAGGATGAAGTGGAGGAAGAGGAAGAGGAAGAGGAAGAGAGGACGACCAGACGTACTGCTATTGCGATATGCGATAGGGTGTCTGGTATTCCAGTCAATGAGAAATAGAGCATCTAGTTCGGTGTCACATATATATGAGGATCAGTTTCATTCCCGAATTCGCTGGATGCACGTCTGCTCTGTACTTGTATGCACCAGCGACAGGAGTTCGTTATTCCCGATGCGAATTGCTTTTACACAGAGAACCAATAACCCTACCGTAGATACTATAGATGTGGATGCCCTTGCATGTAACCCTACACATGCACATGGAAATGTATATGGCTGTATGGGTTATGGATGTTGGTACAGTACTATAGAACACGAGGATATAATTGATTGGGTCGGTTCGTTATGACAGCCGTCTCATTAAGATGCGCACGGTGCGACCAACGTTGCTCGTTTGTTCCGCCGAATCGAATGTACGTGCGTTTAACTATTCTACATGTATATGTATATATTTGTACAGACTATTTATTTATAAATGTAGTGTACAGTTTACAGTGTCAACTATATTCTCATGGTGGCTGTGTGTACCGCACCGGTACGAGCTTAATGACCGAAACGAATTGGGGGATCTCGCGAAAAAATTTCAAGACCGGATTTTGCGGCAGTGGATTTGTCTGATGAACGTGGTCAGCCGTGCGTCCTACAGGGATTAATGTCTAGGGAAAAAGTAATAAAAATAAAATTTAAATAAATAAAAAGAAAAAAAATAGTTGTGGTTATTGTTGCAGGAAGATGAAACTGTCGGAACAGAATTTAAATATATGACCTCCGTTGATCACATGTTTTAATTTATTTCTGGTTAAAATTACCGTTTTTATTATTATAATTATTTAATGTGCAAGTATGGATATCTGGTCGTTCAGAAAAATTAAAAAAAAAATATCGGATTTATTATTGAATATGTTAATAAATATTTAAATAATAAGCGAGATAAAATGAAATTAACATAATTTTTATTCTTTAAATGGCTACCTGGATCTGAATAGACTCATGATAACTAATCTACCCTTTTTATTTCAAACTCCTAAACTCTATCTGGTTATTTAATCATTCAATTATTCCGTCATTAATAACTCCATCTAGCGTACATGTTTTTTGTATTTATTATGCGGTAGATTTATTTTGACATGTTTAGATTTCAGTGAAATGATATTTATTATATTTTTATCTCCTCATAGAATTTGTAAAAAATTTATAAAACCATTATTTTCACTTGTTATCAAGCCGCTTTTTAACTTTATTTCAAAAGCACTTAATTAAAAAACTATCGATTTTTATTTTAAAAAGTTTTCGTTACTGGGAGATTATGAACTCACGAAAGATCGGAGGAATATTAAAAAATGTGGGTTTTAAAAAAGTTAAAAAATGGAGTTTTATCAAAAAAGAAAAAAATAACTCTGACGTGGTGAGTTGGGAGTGAAAAAGTAAAGGCATGTATACGAGAGCTGAAGCCAAAGAGGCACCGCGAGGTTCCGCAATGTGCCCGCGATATTCACCAGTAGCAGCAGAAAATTTATCGTCAACACGTGGCATACTGTGTGTTGGGCGTGACGAGAAGCTACGGGTAAGACTGCGATAACCCAGAGTATCTACGCGAAGACCATAAGAAATTATTAGCAAATTCCACGGTGATGCATATGCTGAGAGGATGATGCTAAGAAAAGAAAAATTTACCAAATGTATTAAAAGAAAAAAGTAACTCTGTAATCATCCGGCTCGGCGAGTCGTAAAGTGCTGAGCTAAAGTATGCTAATTTTTTATACTTATTTTCTCCGTAACATAATTCAACAATTTGCTCATTACATACAGCTTTCAAAATTCAAATCAAATAATCTTGAGTTTTATTTAAAATAATATGCGAGTTTACAACAATCCCAATTAAATTCCCGTGCAATTATTTTAAATCAAATAACATTGATTTTAGTTAATGAGACAAGTTTGAACGTTGATGGAAATAAATTCACCGACGTCGTTGCCCTCAATAACTTCCTGAGGGTTTAAGCCTCGGAGATCGATATAAATTATTTAATCATCGCCATACTCTAAGTATTAATAACGATTTCAAAAATGTTTATTTAATTAATTTTTATTTTTTGTTAATTAAAAAAATTAATTTAAAAAAAAAAAAAATTAATTATTTGGACGGGACTCGAACCACAATCTTCGGCTAGAGTTACCCGTAACTATTCCCTATAAATTTATCGGTTTTTATAACAAAAAAAAATGTTAAATAAAAAATAGTGTGTAGGATATCGAAAAGATTGAGTTGGATGAGCTAAAGGATATGAATGGATGAGCGAAATTTAGTGCGTGGGTGGATCGCGTGACAAGAGAAGTTATCTGGTTTCTCTCTAAAACTATTATACCAACAATCATGCAGAAATATACTTACCGTAAACATCATCAACAACAAAACTGTTAGCCCCGAGCGTCTGAGCCGAGGTTCTGCTCGTCTTGCATCGAGGATTCGTGATAGGATCAAAATTATCGCTAATAGCGATAAACATCGTTAAGACAGCCCAAGGAAACTGAAACTTATTTAATGAGTATGATAATGAATTTAAAAGATAATCTACGCGAAACTTTAGCAATAAAAAACGATATTCAAACCCAGTAATGATATAAAAAAATATTATTATCATTATTATCACAATAAAAAATTACAAAAAATATATTGAGGTCAAAGGCGTGAAAATAAAAATTAATTAACCAGACAGTTGATGTAAGACGCGTGTAAATATTTAGCGCGTGGAAAATCGCGGGTAATCTGTCATGGCCAGTGTAAAAAAAATCTAAACAAAACAAAGAAGATAATAACAAAGAAGACAAGAAGGCTGAGAATAAATGAATGAGTAAGAGAGACGAGTCACATCGATCATGTGGACGTCGGGCGTGCAGAACAACCAGCCGAGCTGCCGTTGTGACAACCGACAAGCAGCCCATAAACGATCTACCGGTCTTCTCTGGTACCCACATCTATACACAGACAGTCAGTTGCTATGCGTTACTTTAAGTACGCCTACAACTGCTGCTGTCGTTACTGAGGGCGTCATATCATTATTAACTGACAATTTCAAACTTACAACACTTTAAGTGTCTGGTCTATAGTCATCACGACAATGACAACACTTTCCAATAATTCCTATCTCTCATTTTAAGTAATTACAAATGGATTTGGTCTCATCCGAATGACTTGTATGTGACGTGATGATGCGAGAATTAAATGGATAACAAATATTGTAAGTAAAACATAAGTAGATTATTGTGATAACGATCCAGTGACCAGGAACATGGATACCGTAAACTGGACACTGGACACTGGTTCAAACACTGCACATTAAAGTTAACTTTTTGACATGACTCTTATCTTATCTAGACAATTTGCAAGCATTAATATTCGTCCAACGCTCCCGTCCCACGACAACCCAACTCTCTACTTTTAAAAAGAAGAACCAGTAGTTCACTGGGTGTAATATTTGCTAATCCGCCTACTACTAGAACGAGAACTAGACATATATAATTTTTTTTTTTAATTTGTACTTAAATAAAACCTATAAATAAAAATAAAAATTTTTTTCAATCGAAATATTTGAAGAGTAAATTAAATCCTGTATATAAGTAAACGGAATTAGCTCTCATATATTGACTTTTATCTTTATACTGTCTCTATTGCAAACAAATGTAAGTAAAAAAAAACAAATGTAAATAAAAAATAAGAAGAACATTCTGGTATTCTCGTGATAAATATTTAGAGACAAGAATAACGCCGTTCAAGTCATTATTGGGACGTTTATTGGTCCCGTCGGGACGACGAGGCGAATGCGTTTACGACGCAAAGATCTGCCCACGTATTTTCTTCACGTTTAACTTCTTGTTCTTATTTTTATTCTCCTTATTCTCATTCTTCTTCTTCTTCATCTTCTTTTACATCTTCTACTATTAAGCATACAGAGTAAAACAGTACAAACTCTCTAGATTCTCTTTACACTTCTCTTATACTCGTAAAGGAGGTACGCACGAGATACTTCTCTCGGAATAGCTTTAACGGCCTCGGGTGACGAACTGGGTATGTAAGAGCTGCTGGACTCATCGCTATTTTCCCGTAGGATTTACTCCTTTAAATAGATTGCTATTGTCACCGTAAGCGCTTATAGACAGCGCTAAGAAAATAACCGGCTCAAAAATCTATGAAAATTACCATACACCATACATCATCTGTTATTCTCATCAAACTGTCATTGTAAATTTTTTTCCGACTTTTAAGACGACGTAATTCGACTTTAGTGGCTTAAGAAAAAGACATTCCAGTGTTTATGCTCTTTTTAATTTTTTTTTATTGCAGCGAAAATTATAACAAACAGTTTCATATATTTTGAGTTTCTTAAAAAATAAACTGCCATTTATTTGGAGCATCTTGTTTCTGTGCTTCTATAGAGTGGTTTACACTTGTAAGCCCCGCAACAGTAGTTATTTACATTGCACTGTGACAAATAAACAAATAAATAATTTACAATATAAACTTGACAATTATCATTTTAATTATTACAAAGAAAATTTTTTAATTTTGTACCTTTTTATTTGGTAAAGCACACGTTTTATAAATTACGTTACTGTCTGTCAAAACTATTGCTGCCATTAGTCCAAATGCAAACAGAAAAATTTTTAAAAGCTTAAAATCCATTTTTTGCGACACTTTAACGAATTTATACTGAAATAATAATATTGTTATATTGAAATAAACTTGGAAATTCTCAATCCAAAAATATATTAAATTTAATATTTTCAATAGTACAATTTTCGGTAAAAAAAAAAAACGATATTTTTTCTCTCATACCATAAAAGTATTCCATCAATTCACAATGAAAATATTTTTATGTTTTAGTTTTACTCACCTGAGAAATATGCGAGTCACTTTTTTTTACCGTCACTTCTAATGACAAACACAAATATATTTGTCATCCAAAAAAAATATAATGTGATAATTATTAATAAGCCAAGTATTAGCCTGAGGAAAAAAAGATATTAAATTGGGTTTTTTATTATTGACCGAATAAAATTTAATTAGTCCGTAGTAGTTAATTTTTGTCTCTGAACTTATATTAATTAAGAATTAAAAATCGGTTAAAAAGTATTTTTAATTTTATATATTAGTAATCACAATAATTTATATTCTAAAATTTATTGATCCTCTTCAGGAACAATAAATTTTTTTTTTAAAAAAAATATATACAGTATATATTTTTTAAGTTATACATAATTATGATAAATATCAATAATTATGCGAAAAAAGCTGCATAATGAAGCAAAAATATTAATGTTAGTAGTTTGATTAACAAAAATATTTTTTGCATGCTAATTTTTTTTTTTTACTGAAAACTAAATAATATACACTTACAACAAGACACTTTATTACTGGTCTCATGACCATCTCAAGAATTTTTATTCATACATACATATATGTAAGTAATGTTTCATTACTGGATACGACACGCACCAAAGTCGATTATCGGGTAAGATTGCCCAAGGGGCACGCATCATTATCCGGATCGCAGATGTCAGGGATCGTTGTTCTCTTTGGGAACCAAGTAGCTCCGTAATAATATGCAGTCTTCTTAAAAAATAAATAATAGCAATAATAACAAAATAAAAAAAAACTTCATTCAGTACTAACGCGTGATTGCGAAATAATCGACGAGCCCGAGGCGTCACTGGGTTGTCAGTTACTCTGGGTGCATGTTTCGTCAACAGTAGTACGTTATTGCAATTTAATTCTTACACGAGAGCTCGTAAGAAATAAAACAACAAAATAAATAAATAACTGAATAAAAAGCTCGTCGTGTTGGCGCCAAAGGCCATCAGCCGATCCGAAGGAATCTCAGTGTTTTGAGAAGCAAACATCGGATTATTGACAGATCGTCCCTTGGTTGGAGTTTAAAAAATTTTCCGGCATTGATTTTTTGCTGAAAATCTTTTCATAGGCCAGAGTTGAATAAAAGTTTGCAGAAACATTAAAGTTGAGGATTTTTGTCACTGTCAAAACTTGACTGTTTTTATCTTCTTGTCTACATGTTAAATTTTTTAAATTCCTGCAGTGAACTAACCAACTTACGATGAAAACGACAGAGTTACGTTTCGGCAAAAAAGTTTTAAAGCTGGTTTTACTTTTATTCTGCAAGTATAAGCACCCGCGTGTTCTAACATTTGCAAAAGCGACGGCAATACGTCACCAACTGACAAATATTTCAGAAAAACGATGAACCGGGTGCACTTAATGTATTACCTTCTCTAAACTACAGTAATCCATTTTACATGACGTCTGCCGCCATTTTGTTGAGCTAGAGAACACTTAAACTTATTTGTATATGATATAGTTCCATTAAAAAAACACCGAAAGCACTTTTAGAAAAAATGGAAAAATTTTTTTACTGTCTAGAGTACTAGAAATTATTAAGTGAAGGCCTAATCTACCCCTGGTGAGTCACACGAGTTGACATTTCGACCCCTGGATCTCCTAAGCGATAGACAAAATAAAAAAAAAGTGTTTTGATTTTTCTGACTCGAACTTCACGAGACTTATCGACGCATACCAAACGCTGGCATTAAATGATACGCGCCTCTCTACATTTTTTCTATTCATCCATAATCCAGCCGTGAGGTTGGTGATCCGATCGGCAACTAAGCTTCGATAGAACTTTATAAAAGCTGTCTAGCACTAGAGAAATACAGTCTCGAGGTATTCAGTCTTGTCTCGTGTACACAAAAGACCTTTTTTCCCTTTTTTTACAAGGGGCGTGACTGAGGGATGTTTATCGTGAGCTAATCACATTTTACGCGCTTATCTAACTCACATGTCACGATTTGTTGATCTAGGGCATACAAAAAAGTTAAACCCAAACTTCTAAACCACCAAAATTAATAGTCTTTTTTTTATCGTGTTTTACTCCCAAAGTAATTATCAAATGATAAAAAAAAACTGTTAAGAATATAGAATTTAAAAAAAGTGTATCGATTAGTGTTTGCCCGGGAAAGAACTGGAAAAACGGGTTTTAAAAAAAAACCAAAGTCTTGTGGTTTTTGTATAAGATACTGTGGCAAAAAGAGGATGAAAAAAAGGTTGCAGTAAAAACATTTAACGTTCTAGCGGGAAGTAGAGAATAAAAAGAAATCAAAGACCGTTAACGACACTGGTGATCGTTAAGAAATTAAGGAATTAAGGGTTTTCGACGTCGGCAACTACCACTAGTTACTATTATACTGTTACTGTTATAACTACAACTATAACTAAGTCAGAGTTGTGGTAGTGAACTGGAGAGGCGACTGAAGTACTGAAAGGATGCGATGATAAAAATAAAAATAAAAAATACCAAGGTATCTTATCGGCGGTCGTTTGTCTCTACCGAGAAAAATTCACCTCTATTTTTCACAGTTTCGCTGTGAGAATAAGAACGACTGGGAAAACCCGATGAAAACAGACGCAGGTACACACACTACACACATACTGAGATGGGAGTTGAGACAGTGATAGAAATAAGTGAGACAGAAAGTAAGAAAGTGAGTCGCCATTTGCCAAGTACCGTGAACCGGAAGTATTTCATCCGTGAATGAGAACGGGAACAAAGAAAATGGATCTTAATAAGAAAAATGATAAAAAAAAAAATTAAAGTGACAAAAGGATGAATGAAGGATAGACAGTTGACTAATTGGAGATGCTGCACATTGAAAACAAATAATATCTTGAAAAAAAAAAATACATTTAACGAATTATTGGTCTTAAAAAAAAACTAATCCGTAAAAGGTGATAAGTCGTCAGTGAATTTAAAGTATACGTGTCAGTAGTTACGAAAATTGTCCACCTAACCATCATCTCCACCGCCAATAACACCCAATTACGTAAATTGCTCTTCTATCCAGCTTTGCGGATACTGCTGCGGCCCATTAATACGAATTACACGCGCTCAAAGTGTGTTCACATTTAATGCGTACACACTCGCCTCACGGTCGTGATGTTGTACGTCATTTCTTCACCCATAGACCCTTTTTCAGATTACACGCGTGTATTTAATAAAGAGAGCCACAAAAAATACTCGCTCACACACACATTCACATATAAGTACATAATCCCTGGACTGAGCAGTCTTGTAGCAATATGATGTCACCTAATTGCCGCCCGGCACATCTATATAAAGACCAATCATTAGACGCGATTATCGTCTCTTTAAATGTCCAAAATCGTCACTCAATTACGCACGACCCTTTTAGCAAACTTTTATTTTCACCGCACACTTGTTAAGAAATTCTTTTCACGCTCTCTGGGGGTTGCAATTTGTCAAGTCGCGTGTCCTGAAAATTTCTGGCCAGACCCTGGCTGGGTTAAATTTAAATTAACTATACTCACATACATGCATGTGTAATTAGAGACGAAGAACAGACATACGGATGACAATTATACAGTGAAAAACGCATAAATCATCTTTGGTCACATTGAGTCCTGTCCCCTAAAGGAGTCACGAGTAGCCACCACTGCAGCTGCCGAAAAAATATATATGTACGTTGACCCGGCACTTTCCCGATGCCATTAGCAGCGAAAAAGCCATTTTGTAAAAATTACCCGGCAAGGCATGTGCTTAGGGAGCGTGGCATCCAGGACACTGTGAAAGAGAAAGTGAAAATGAGAGTAAAAGTGAGAGAAATGGTTAGTCTACCCTTGAGGTCATATAGTATTCTGTTGACTAACCCCTCGATCTCCCGGGAATGCAGAAATGCACCGCTAATGGCCGAATCGTGTTGCATTAGAGGATTAATGCAGCCTTGAGTACGTTGCTGCGTGCGGGCGATCATCCAAAGACTGGGCCTGTGCCATGATCTAGCCGAGTTCTAATTTTTAGTTAACTTTTATCCGAAAGTTTCTCTCCTGACATGTATGTAGGTAAAGTCTGTATTTATTTAGCGTTTTACACAGCGAGTAAGCTTTGATTTAGCACTTTAATGCAAATGTTTACTATTGACACGGGACTTTTGACTTGTTGCTGTTAAATAGTACGTCGGAAAGTTTTTAATTAAATTTTATAACAGGTGACATTTTGCGTATATAGGTCAGTGCGAGTAAACAATCGAGGCTTTCAGCACTTGTGACCGTAACACAAAATACTTTGGGCTACATTGAAATATTTTTTAGTGAGCTGTAAAAAAAATTTAACGATGGGTTTATTGTTCAGAGGTTAAACGTGAGATTGTCACAACCCGTGAGCCGTGAGTTTTATTATTTTCGCTGCACGTGCGTAAAAATAATAGGTAATAGCTATTCTTGCTGGCAATAATGACCTCGAGTTTTGAGATAAATGAGATTCGACCGTGACAAATTTAGAATTTTCATGATTTAGGTTGCCCGAGGGTCAAACTCGGCCGTTAATTAAGACACTTATGTGTTCGATGGAGGTTCTGACCCCTGTGTCGACGTCGCTCCGATGATATAAGGGCTGTTTAATTCATGTGCTTTGTGTGCGCGTCGAAATTCGGGTGGAATAAGAGAACCGTTGATTCGTTCGGCACCGGTGTTTTATTCAGATTTATCTACCGCTAACCATTAAACTCAAATTTTTCTTTCCATTTAGTTTTTATTTTTATTTTTATACCGACATTATAACGTGATTTTTAACAATTTTATTATAAAAAAATTTATAAAAGTATTTATACAACACACATTCATGAAAAAAATGTCTCTTGAAATTCATGCTGATGAGAATCTCATTACCCTTTGGTATAAGCCGCTACTGCTGATGCTGCTGGCACGTTGAAAAGACATCGCGATGGAAAATGAAGTTCGCATTACTAGGAAAACTAGGTTATCCTACTAGGTTGTAAAGCAGCTAGAAGCTAGAATAGAGCACAAACTTTTAGCTTTTTATTAAAGGGACTGAGTGGAGCAAGAACACTTTGTTTAGCGCCATCATCAAGTGTACTACACCGCGCTGCAGTCTCTGTACCATGCATACTTACATAGATACATCCAAACAAGCCGCAATAGTATCTGTGGCTCGTTGACCACCAACCATTTTCAAGGATCGTTTGCTCGCGTTCACTTCCGCGTACACAATCACACAATCTCTCACAACTTTGACCTTATTTCCTGTCGGTACTCAATAAAAAATTTTGCCTTCTTACTAAGACTTGCGTATAAATAAATTCAACTGCAAAAAAAAAGATCACCAAATCTAGTGATCTACTTTCTCAAATATCATTTTCGTCAGGTCAATATATTCATAATATGTATATATGTATTTTCAAGAGTATCTACAAAAGCGACTTCATACCCAATATATAATCCGAGTAGATAGAATTCGTTGACTTTACATAACATCGCAAGCGTGTAGCAAACTTATTTTATTTTACATTATTTTTTTACGCTACTCTATTTCATGGCTCGTCTCACAGGAAACTAGAGCAATCCCAGCCGAACATCACTCAATAGCTTCCTATACCGGAGATCCGATATTCCAGGGAATTTCCCGAAAAATTTCAATGGATAAAAAATCAGAAAAAAATTAAATAAAAATTCGGTGCATCCTTTATGGGTATCAGTGTTTATGTATATGAGCCTGAATTGTATGTAGGAACAAATACGAGTGAGAGATAGGGTATAAAATAAATATATGTATTTAAATATAACCAACAAGTATCGATAAAATCGCGGAGTATTCTCATGCTCGTAAAATTTTCAGCACAATGTCTCTTAACACATTCGCTTGCCGCTCTAATATCGAATTGCCCGAGACGAGAGTTGGAGGGAACAAACCTCCGCTAGCTGCTGCATGGTCTCTCGTTAACTACAAAGATCTACATTGAGATAAAGTTAACGACTTGAGTTAGAATCGATAACAGTGCATGTACATTTGCGCCTGAGGTACACCGATTCAAGTGGGTGTAAACGAGCAGATTCGATCGTTACCGATCTCGCTGAAAGTGAATCCCACATTCATATATAGGTATAGATAAATATAAATACATATATATTTCAGTACGACTTTAGTACGTTGTTTGTTCCCGCTTATACCTCCATATATTTTTCATTTTTAATAAATCTAACCTCATTGTACATTTGATAAGTGCAATAAACCCTCTACAAATATTTAATCAGTCAAGTTTGTTTGCACTTGATGGATTTATTATTCCTACAGAGCATATTGAATTGTTATTGGGTTATTACATAAAGACTACTTTTCGTAGTGGTAATCGACTCGATAAATTCGTAAATTATTTCCAAACCGTGCATACAAGACAGTCGTAGTAAGCATGATACAGTTATGGAGTTGGCTGGTATATGTATATATGTGTAAATATGTAATAGTTTTCGTTCAAACAGTAGCTGCTCGCATGTCCCGACAACATCAGGGTGAATGGAATCGATATCAGAGAGCACTGGATCGCAGTTACGTGGCTCAAAAAAAAGACAAAGAAAATAAAGGGCCCGAGGGTCGTTGGTTATGGGTTCTGCGTTCTGGTTTCGAGTAAATTTCTATTATATTTCCGGGCTTATGTTGATCGCGTGATCCAGCTGAATTGTTCAGCGATCTAGCCACCAGTACCGATAGAAATGTGTAAGACCCGGTCGGGAATGTCGACACGCGGGTTTTCCATCCACTTCTATTTCTGCTTATACTTTTTTTTTTTTTTTTTTGACTAGTTATTTGATCTTTTTTTAGATCAATATCTCTATTAGTTAGAAGCTACGAGCTATGCGGAATAAATTCAACCCTCATGGAGATCGTATGTAATTTAACGACTGGACCATTGACGTATAAATGGAATGCCGTCTGCGCAACTCGCATGGTCTTTGATGTATCAATTATTACCAAATAGCTTTATTGATAACAAAGTCATGAGTCGGTGCACGACCGCAGCATTTTACGCTTCGATTACCCGCTGCATCATTTTGATAAATAATTATCCCTAAAGGGAGTTTAATGTTATCTTTGGTGTAATAAAAGATTTGCTTGCATATCAATAATTATAATAACAATGAATAGTTAAACATTTTTGATCACGGAAAAAAATTGTGGATTTACAAAAAAAAAGCTGTAGTTGAATTAACGATAAGTTGGAGTAAAGAAATGCTAACTCAAACTTAAAACAACTTCATGGGACGTTGTCAAGTTGACCGCAATAAGTTGATGCCAACTTGTCCGCAAGTTGAGTAAAATAAGTTGACGTAAAGTTGTGGCAGTATTGTCGTCTACTTACTATCAGAATAATAATGCGAACCACAGTTGAAGTACCCACTTCAACAATACTGTTAACTATTTTTTTTTTTTTTTCATATTTTATTTGGGTTGATATTTATTTTGATACATTTGTATTTTAACTTCACAAAATTTGAAACTTTAGTTTACAAATATTCATAATAAAGCTTTAAAAGCTATTTATTTTATTATTGTCTCATACGATAAGGCTTTTTGGTGCATGTGCCATAATAAAGTATAGTTCTTCCTTCACAATGATATGTGCAGCAGTCGCCATCTTCGCTGCACTAAAACGAAAAAAAAATCATTTATTTTAATGTAATAAAATTAATTGTTTACTTTAAATTAAAAATACTCTGGGTTTTAATATTTACTTACTGCTTGTCCCAAATGATAACAAATATCTGCGTTGATAACGCTCATTCCCACAATTAATAGCTGTATTATAATGATAAACCAAATTTTGAGCATTTGAAAAATGTGCAGATTTGAATTTATTTTAGATGGGATAAATTTTAATTATATATTCAAAAAAATTTCTAAGCACTTGGTAAGAATGTTATTTGTTGTTAGAACTTGTTGCGTTTGACTAGTTGTTAAAAAATAAATAGATGAGTTTAAAAGTTAAAACGCAGTTATGACTCAGCAATGCCTACGATATGAGATATGTCGTATCAGGTTTTTATTTTAATAGTCTTCTTACACTATTTAATACTGGATAACATTTATTTTAGCAATAATTTAAAGTCAAACTACTTTTATACGTGGCTACTAGTTTAAAAGTTTTCAAAGATAGTAGATTTAAAAAATTCCAAGTATTAAAAGTATAAAAAGTTGAAGTTTATGTTTCAAAATATATTTTAAAACCAGATAAATAAAAAATTTTAGAAAAATAGTTAATAATAGTTGTTAGAATGAAAGAAAAAGACATTTTGTTTTTAAAATTTTTATTCATTCAATTTTTTAACAATCGTCACCTTATATTTTTAACAAGTATAACAGAAAACTGAGTTATTCAAAATTATAAGCGGCAAGCTTTAATAAGAAATTCAATAAACGTCAAAAGTGATATTTCGACCATCTTTCTATTGGATTTTTGTCTCGATTAATATTTGTGTCTATTAATTTCAAAAACCTTGAGTTTACTGACGTACTGATGTTTTTTACATGTAGAACATCTATAATCTTAATGACTATAACTATTATCAGTGTTTGATACCAGAATTTTTTTCAATAACATGTTTTCGGACAAATCTTAAATAACAGCTTAAATTTTGTAATAAAATTCTTTATGGCTTAGAAAATTTATTTAAAAATCGAGTACATTTCTGAATACAATTTTTATAAATCGACATTATTATCCTGTTTATAAAAATAAATTTCAACATGAAGAAATAATTCTCAAAAATATTAATCATAAATATTAATTTAATATCCGCAGATTTGAAAACTTTCTGAACAAATGCGGGAGCAGCATTCACGATTAATCCTACACTGAAATGTAAAATAAAAAAGATAGTTATTTATAAATGATTAGTTTTTTTTTTTTTTAATTTCTACCTTTTGAAAATAAACTTTACAGACACTTCTGACGGCCTCTACAGCAAGTGACATAGCAAAAAAACATAAAAGTTTAAGTAGCATAGAAAACGATAGCATTGCCATTGTGAAATGAATAGAGTGATGATTCTTGATTTAATAGATATCAAAAAAAAATTATTAACAAATAAAAATTTAACTATTGAATTTGAGAAAACAATTTTGAATACTCACGTTCCAACACTCTTATGTCTGCAAGACCCGGTTAAAAATGACACTATGATTTTTATATAAAATATTTTCTCAATTATATACACCAATTTTTAATGGATTGATCAGATACCTCATAAAACTTGTTTTTTAGCCGCCAAAAATAGACATGACAAAGTTTTTGCGATGAAACTTTAAAAATAATAGCAGATCATTTAAGTTCTATTAAAAAAATGCTACGGGATTTTCCAAAAGAATTTTTGTTTTTAAAAATAACTTTAAACTTCACTAAATTGCTTTTATAATAATTTTCCATAAATTTTAATTATCCGATACTTAATTTAAATATTTTTTAAATAAAGATTTTTTCTCTTGGCACATTTATAATTTTCCTCAGTATCTTTATTATAAAACCAACTACGAAAAAATTCATTAAAAATAAAAAAAAAAGTACCGAGGTAATTAATATTTTTAATGCGCAGTAAAAAAAAGACATACTTAGTCCATTACGCCGCAAAAGTTTATTGAATGCGATTAGTTAATTGCTAACATAAAAGAACTCGATTTGGGCTTTGGTTGTTGAAATAAAAAGAGTTTAGCAGTCGGTAGTTACCGATACTGATGGCCCAAGGGCTTCGACCTCAAGTCAAACGGAACAATCAGGCCCCAAGATGGGCCAGCAGTGAGACAAAGCAAGACGAATGAAGAAACCCCAGCACATTGGCATGTGGAATAAACCAAAGAGACGAACTTTCTTTGTATTGTGTGTCCAGTTTCTCTCTTGTACGCAGTATTCGATCTTTAATCTTTGCGAGGGTCTGCAACCTACGGTCTACAGGATCCAAGAGCAGCTCTATTGTGCTCGGGAACTTAAAAGACATTATATAAGTAATAAGTACAGGGATAAAAAAGAGAGAATCCTTAAGTAATGTTTTTATATTTAGAAAAAAAATAAAAAAATAATGAAAGAGCCATTGGAAGTACGCAAAATATGTAAATGCACTTTAAGAAAACGACCACCGGCGTCAAGTGACTTTACTTTCACAACAGACTAAAATGCAGCTGATGTGTACAGACATTACATCTAAAGCCATAGGGCGCTATTTATAAGCTGAAAAAAGTCCATCCGATGTGAATTTGCATATTTTAGAATTGCATTAATTACCGGGTTGTGATGTAGACGTAGACGGTTCTGGCGCTCAGCCTCCGATGTCGATACCGCAAAAAATTTAAGCGAAGAGAGAGATTGAAGGAGTGAGAGTGTGACTAAAGCGAGGTAATGTTACGTAGGCGGCTACTTAAACTTGTGACTACAAGAGTTAAAACATCTCGTTTGTTCTCATCGCAGATATCGCCCCGGGCTGAGAGACATTAACAACAATAATTAACGCTAAAATTCCTTGTATATTTTGTTTTTAAATAAAAATTTTAAATAATTAAAAAGAAAAGTGAGTGGTTGTCTTGAGAAAAAGGCGCAACACCCGAGTACCCGACACGCTTTGTACCCAAGCTTTCCTACGGAATTAACTTCCCGAGACACGATTATTATTCTAATATGATAATACCTCGGCGAAGGTTAAATTAAAAGCCCACCTTCGCTGTCTTCTATAATTATTATTCTATTCTGTACATGATATTAATAATACATATTACATATCTATTAGAATATCATCCGGCTCCATCGGTTTTTCGGTATTTATTGAAATTTAAGATGACTCTATTATTTTACCATAACCTCGTGCTTCTCCATAAACTGGAGTCTCTCCATAAATAATTTATATTTGTATAAACAGACGTAGGTGTAGACCATGAAAAATCTATAAAGAACAAAGCGATTTTAACAGCCCTTATGGTGCATCCCAATGTGTGGGGTAACTGACCAGACACCCGAGTGAGTTCATGGTGTGAGTTACTACCATCGGTTCAATGTCGTATTCGTTGATTTAGAGATGAGAATAGAGAAATTCATGTCTATGTACACATATACATATATGAATATGATTGTATGTATTGGAGTACTCAAAGTTCTGACTGCATGGGTGTGCGGAGTGTGGAGTCCTCTAGCCAGGGAGCAAGCTCTCATACTTGGTTTATCTCTGCTAGTTGATACGGATGTCGTGCGGTGGACGTCGTGGTGTGATATATGTGTACAAGTGCGTCGGAGGACCACGCCTACTAACACCGCGGTCTAATTGAGTGATCGAGTGCCCTTGCGGCGTTGGCACCCCCCTGTTACTGGCTCAGGGGATGCTGATGCTGATGCTGTTGCTGCTGGTAGTGTCCGAGCTAAACCATCGCCATAAGCATCCCATGCCCATGGGATCTAACAGTTTATATTTATCAGAAACCTTGTTTTCAATGCCACCATATATTTTATGTTCTATTTTTATTCTCATTTTATTTATGAGGATTTTTTTTTTGTTTCAGGTATGTACGAGTCGAGTTTTCTCTCCTTGTTATATGACCAGATGTGGTAGGATTATTTTTTTTAATGTGAAGATATTGGGAGTAAGATGTTTGAGTATAAACGATATTAATGATGTGAAAATAAACAACAAGCAGGTAAGTTGCAAAAAGAAAATACGCGTCGACGTTACCAGTCAGTGCATTATATTAGAGAGGACATTTTCTAGTTTTATGAGCTCGTACATTATAACATCCGTGTGTGAGTTACATAGCATCTCGCACGGGGATCCTTTTGCCGGCAACGAGAACAAACTTGGATATAAAAGAATGCGAGTGTAAGCAAAAGAGAGAAAGAGAAATAGAGAGGAAAAATGACAACGGTGTTTTATTACATGAGAGTAAAATCATACATAAATTTATTTCACTTATTCAGAATATCACACTCTCTTATTTAGTCTAATGTCACGACACCCTTTACTACAACTTCATTTGAACCTTGAACATTAGCTTTAATCAAATGAGAATGAAAACGAATTTATCAGAATTCTACGGATCTTTTATTTTTTCAAAAAAAAAAAACAAATAAAAAATATAAATGACATGTAAAAAGTATTGAGGAAAGAAAACAGGTGAAAGGAAGGTCATTAAGCAGCAGTGGCAGTAGATCAGATCGAAAAGATTAGGTCATTAGGAAGCCACATCATCAGAGTTTAAATCGAAAAAGATCAACTTCATCTTCCCCCGGGCTCTCATCACAGAAGCATAAGCACAAAAAATGAATAAAGAATTCCAGATTGAAAGTATCTTGGCTCGTCTGCATCCGCGATCGCGAAATCGATCCGCTCGTCGAGAGATCTCCGATTGGGTTTATATCGATCGAGCGGCTCGATCACCGTGACGATGCCAGAGAGTCGCGTAATCGCGACTCGGTACACAAAGAGCTGAACACGGGTTTTTCTTCTCTCGTGTTCCTTTACTCAATACTTAATACCTCGAGGGCCGTCGAGGCTCAGGATGCGCGCAATTTATTCGATGATATAAAATCCTCTGATTGGTTGTGCGCACGCTCGCCCGTCCTGCTCTACCGATCGACGCTCTCACGTGGTGATCGATTTCCTCCTCTGCAAATGGATCCCTCGTACTTTTAGTTTTGTTTTGTTATTTCTTTCATCTACCCATCAGAGAGGTATCTAATGAGCTTCAATCTATTTATTGTTTTCTCCTTAAGGCAAAAAATTATAAACATCGATCGTGGGGTCGTTAAAATGTCAGATGAAATCGATCTAAAATCGAGACGTGGCTTGTTATCGATTTTGCTTCAATGACTCGTCAACTTTTTTATATTTTATCTATCAGTACAGTTATCAATCTAATGTTATCATTTCCAGAAAGTAATCTAAAGAAAATAACAGATTATATTGAGCTGAGAGTAGCAAAATCAAGACTCACGTGTTCCTCCCTATATTTATATAGATATATATTCACAACAGTGAGTTATATCATTCATCCGGTGTATTGGACGGGTAATGGTATAGGGAGAGAATGGCACCCGGCTCACAGTAGAAACAATGCAATTTAAATGTTAAACGGACGTGACTCCCTCTTGATGTTTCTTGTCTCTTTTTATCGCTTTAACTACTCTCTCCTCAGCGCTGTCACTGTACACACATTCTAGTTACGTTACAATTCCTCTTATTTCACTCTTACCCTCGCCCTCACCCTCATCCTCACCCTCGGCCTTACCCTCGGACAACCCCAACGCGAGCTATATCCGATCGAGTCGAGTCGAGTCGAGTCGAGTTGTTGCGATACGACGTCGCGGGTACGACAGCCGAGCTTTTTTCCCGTTTAAATGCGCGACAGTTTAAATCGAACGCGCTCGTTTATTCTGTCTGCCGTGGGTTGTCCGGGAATGAAAACGTAAAAGAAATCCACAAAAAAATAAATTACGTATGAAATAACACCCGTGAGTCGTCGTGGTTTAAGTACTGGTGCAGGTATACATTTATATACATATACATATCAGTACTATTAGATTGCATTGTATTGTAATGCGCAGCATAGTGATAGTGGGAGTGATGATGTCGAGGATAAAACGCATATCAGCCACAGGCAACAAGATGTAAGCAATTTCTAAAAACGTCGACTTTTCTACTACTGCTGCCTGCTGCTGCTATGTCGTTTTTACGGTAATTGCTAAAATACCCGCTGGCGTCTTTTTCAATCTACTTTTTTAAACCATTGTTTTACGACAATACCAAGTGTATGTCTTTAAATACAAAACAAAGATAAAAGACTTGCCTTTGTATCACCATCTATACTCTAAATAATAACAAAGTGAATGAAAGAATTGCATTAGAAATTTTATTCCCTGTTCCTTTTTTTTTCTAAAATCTAGTCCAGTAACTGAAATAAAAAACTTCATCTCCTGATTGTGTGATTTGAATTTTGATTAGTCTTCAAAAAATATCAACGTGAGCAATCACGAGGGACAAAGATATCCGAAATCGTTGCATTCTGCCATTAGTATTTTAGTTGTATATATATATATATATATATATATATATATATATATATATATATATATATATATATATATAGGTGTATAGATTTTTTTTATTTCATTTTATTTTATTTAACGTTCTCAATTAACAGGAACAATTTGTCGAGCAAGCGGGAAATGGGAGTAGAGACTAGATCAGAGACGGAGGATAGGGAGTATAAAAAAAAAGATAGACATGAAGCAGAGACAATTAATCCCACGATTGGTTTAATTTGCTCGACATTATCCAATCAAATACCGAACCAAATTCGAACTAACCTTTCCTCTGTATTTTAACTCCCTTACTCGCTCCCATCAGTGCCCGCTCTCTTCTGCACCCTATAGGATATAAATACAATATATATAACACAGTCCTCTCGACATCCGCCCTGCGCTCGCTCTTTATACACTCGCGAAACGTTGAATTAAACAACCGGACGCCATTGAGAACAGGGACGTTAATTCGTTGGGAACAAGAGATAGGAGGTACTTGTTATTTTGCATATGGAAATTTATTTCGACTCAATGTTAATCAGTAGTAATTAAAAATTTTATTTTATTTCTTTTTTTTAAGCTACACCGATCTCTCGATAAATCATTTTTTTTCCTTCGGTGTCAAAACAAATTATAAAATGTATCAAATGATGCAATAAATATTTATAAAGGATGCATTTGTGAATTATTGTTATGTCGCAGTAATATAAAAAAAAAAAAATATATATATATATATATATATATATATATTTATAATAAAATATACGACGGAACATTTGAAAAATATGCAATTTGATTGTTTCATTGAAATGATTTATATGTGCAGCGACAACGGGAATGTGAACACACGGAAACACGTTATAAAATAAAAAAAAAAAATGAGTAAAATATATATGTATGTATAAATATATAAGTGTGTGTTGTTTAGAGTAAAGCTCGCTAGGAAGCCGAGAACGAGAGTAAGATCGAAGGCTGCGATTTAGCGGCCGCTGAAAACGACTTTGCGAGATGTTACCAATCGTTCACACTAGTGTAACTGTTACTAGAATTGACGGTGGAAGTGCCGGTTGATAAACAAGAATATATATATGTATATATATATATTGCACTGCAGTACTCCCTCGGGAGACCGCGGGCCGAATAATTCGCGATTGTGCCGCGAGATAAACTCATGCTTCTCATAGTTCTCGCGTGACACTGAGATAAGACCTATAGTGCGCTGTTCTAAACGAGGTGTTGAAATAAAACACACATGCAATTGTACACATTTTTTAACTCTCTTCCGCATTCATTTCTCTCGCTTATCAAAAGCTTCTCTTCTATTCTCTTCACTTCTCTCATTCTATCTGTCCGTTCACTGTAATATATAAAACTCAATATTGGAAAATTAGTTGTCAACAATTGCTTGCTGATAACAACCACACCATCAATATTACCATCTCTATTTTATTTCATGATTTATACTCAATCCTCGTTATAAATAACTTTTCAAAAAACAAATATATTTGTTTTCCCGTAATCCGCGGTAGTTGTTTAAAATTTAATAGCTATCACGAACAAATAGTTTGTTCGTGTGACAACTTTACGATTATTTTCTATCTAAGATCAATATATAATATAGAATATCATAACAGTAGTAACATATATAATGCAAAAGTGGTCTTAAGGGCACATAAACCCAACAACAGTAGCAGCCACCGTAGATTCACATATTTGTGATCTTATTCCCGTACTATCGTTAAGTTTATTATATCCACATATGCCTATTGCCTACATGTCTAGACTCAACACACGTGTACTCGAGTACCTACACCACAAACTCGTAGGAATACGATAAGAGAGTAGTCGGATAGCTGAAGCACAACCTCAAGACGATCGTCTTTTAGCCGAGTTATCCCGACGTCTTGGCTGTCACATCGTACATACTCCACACTCTGTATCCGTACTTGCGACTTAGTACCTGAGAGACAAGTGAGAAGTACAAAGTGTCAAGTACTTTTAGCATTATATACTATATACACTCACTAGTCATTCGTTTCAGTTTACAGTGCTTTCCCAAGGCGTTATCATATACCATGTATATGTACACAAGACTCGCTCTTTGCTTTACAATCCACCTGAAAATATTTTACAAGCACAAGAATAAATTTTAAATATTTTTAAAAAATATTTATCAAATACTTTTACTTTTTTTTTTTTTTGTATGAAAAAAAAAAAAAAAAATGGTGAGACGTGGGGCAAAGTAGTTTGGATGACCTGTGTACATATATCACGGTTTGCAAAACGTGTTATTAGATCGAGCCGGCCCACGCGATGTACGGTCCCAGAGTATCATCCTGAGAGCTCTTAAACGTTCATAATTATCGCCTATACATCCCACCCTTTTTCCTTCACTAGCTCCCTCTCTCTCCCTCTCTCTCTCTCATACTCACTAATTCTCTCTCGTCTATCTACATATATTATTCCGCTTTTTACACCACCAGCGTCGTGTGTAATGCCCTGAACCCTGTGCAATTATTTACTGTACCGTCCACACACGTATAGACAATAATCCACCGGTCCTTATATCCCACGGTAAATTAATCTTTAAAAATTTATTCATCTTCTTTATGAATAACATCGTGATTAATTATAATATTATATATTACAAATAACGTATCTGTGAATTTACTCAATCATCTGGGGAATAATTAATACCGATGTGTTATCCATCATACATCCACCTTGCCACATAAATATTAATATCTGTATGCACATACATATTTTTGATCCATACTGTATAGGATATAGATGTAAAATAAATAATAAAAATAAGTTGCAATTACTATTAGTTTAAAGTTTATTCGTGACGTAGATTTATTGATTCGCGTCGAAGGGAGACAAATTGATCGTGAATTTTTAAAAGCTAAAATAAAATAAAATAAAAATATTTGTTGAGAAACTCTGGCACTCTTTGGCGTCTTTGAGAAACAACTCCTTCACGCATCACTTGGATACATATATATATATATATATACATATACATATACTTATACATGTATATGAATATGTGTGTGAAGAAGATGCGACGCAATGTTAAAAGGATATCCATGTATCGCGAGATAGTCCCAAGGCAGCAGACGTAAAAAAAATTTTAAAGTATCACGTGGAAAATTTGATGGTCGTGGATAAAAAAAAAAAGAAATGCACTAAGATAAATGATGAAGCTGCGGTAAGTATCTTCGACGAGAAAGAGCCTTAGCAGACGTGTAGAAAGATATATAGATAAAAAATAAATATAGTACATATTAACAGTAAGAGAGTTTGAGAAAGAGGAAGAGGAAGAGGAAGAAAAATAAAAAATAATTTAAAACTTGTCATTATACCAGTAGAGTTGTGCGTACAACTGGTATAAAATACACACGCATTTATTATGTACGACAAACAAAATGAACAAAAGTGCCAGTGACTGTTTATACTAAATATTTGCATACGATCGCCATGGAAGCCACGATCTGTATATGTACATATATATATATATATATATATACCATCCGAGTGCTGGTCTTCTACGGCAGATACTTAAAACACTACACTAGTAAACGATTACTTGTAGAATTATTTAAACCCGTGTTTTTATTAAACACAAGAGATCATAGGATAATATAAAATAACATTTGTTTTTTTTTTTATTCGACTGTGTATATATTTGCGTAATAGTGATACGTACACTCGGGTCATTACTAGGTAGTAAGTTGCTTCGGAAATAATGAAATAAAAAAGGCTTAGTGTAATTTATTCTACAAGTCGATATATATATATCTGCATATACTTTATATGTTGGGGCAATCCTCTTATCTTAAGAACTTGAGGCTTTGTGGACCCGGCGCTTGGTGGGTACGCTATCGGTTTCCCTCTCGTATTTGCATCCGGGTCCGCTTAAATATTTTACAGCGAGCCCGATTGACGGGTTACAATTATTGTCGACCATAAACGATTATAACAAATTCGGATCGCCGGATAATTGTAAATAAATAAATTCTGTCTGATAAGAACTGGCGATCGATCTTGGTGAATTATTTTTTTCGTGTAAGTTATCTCGGAGTAGGTTGTCGCGATATCAAGTACATCGTCATTCGTGTTTGGTATTTATACAGGCTGTAAGCAGTTGGTACTTGAGCTTCTTGTGTTTCTAGCAGGGTTTTTATTTATTTTGTTAAAAATGCTTGTCATAAAGTGGAATGTCTTTTTAGCGTGAGATCTTAGCGACTTGGCGGTTTCTGCCAATCCTTCTTTACTTTATTCTTGTTCCTTTTATTTTGTTTCTATGTGTTGAGCATCAGCCCATACTGTAACTGATACTAATACAGTTAGTGTACTGTGTGACACAAGTAGACGCGTGTCCCTTTGTCACGGGATATCTTGACAACGCCGAAAATAAAAATTACACTCGGATTTCAAAGAGTCCGCGTTGACGAGAAGCCTCCGGTGGGTGTAAGAGATAAAAAATTTGAATAAAAACTTTTGGATGCAGATGCCGGTTCCGGCGAGCTAATTGAACTAATTTAATAAAATATCACTGCAAGGGTAAAAAAAAGTACCCGGTGACATTTTACTTGCGGTGTTATATAACAATGCTTGTTATCTTAAATCTTATTTTCAATATGGCGCAATTGCGATTCACTTGTTGGCGTGGACTTTGCGAAGAACAATAAAGATATGAATCAAAATGTTGAGTGGAAAATATTTAGTTAATCTGGGCGAGAGTCGGTTTGCAAAAAAAAAAAAAAAAAAAAAAAACAGTTTAATAATTATTCTGTAAAAACTGGAAAGCTCTGGTGATTTTTTTTTTCCTTTTTTTCGGCCTATCTTAGTTGCTGGTGTTCGCTTTTTCTTTGGACCGTTGAGCTAGATTATTTGAATTTTATGTAAAAAGTATGTAGCGTGAGTTTTTTCCCAAAGACCGTGGAATTAATAAGAACCTCGTAATACCCTTTAACGCTCGGTTTATCGCCCCGGGGATGGAAAATGAGCCAACAATGCCTGGTTACTCGGCGAGTATGCAGCTTTGGGAATGAAAAAAAATATAAAAATATCACACCATCGTCTGGCGGCAAGAGCACGCCCCTTTGAAAACTAAACTCATAAAACTCGATGAGACTTATACACTATCGTGTATTCTTCTTCATCGGCGGGTCTCGAGCTTGTTTTATATCTTCTTCCTCGTTCGCTTGATTCTCTTCTACTGCACTCTTACTCATGTTCGTTTTACATGATATCAACCAACCTCATTTTTTCAGTGTCAAACTTTTATGAGTATCCCCGGGGGACCGCGGGCCCTGAATAAGCCACAGCAGCCAACTCGTAGATCACTAGCTGCGTAAAGATCCCGATCTTCTCCGATAAAGACTTCTCTCCTTAAAATTCACATAAATATATATCTATATCTATATCTATATCTACCGAATACTGCATCATAATCAGAAGCAGCATCATATACGCGGCAATAACTGCTCGAGAAGTTCCACCAGTACAGCAAACTAACCCGAGTAGTCGATCATATCCAAATGCCAGATACGCCATCTCGTGTCTTAGTCGCCGCGGAACTTGTGATAAATCATGAACTTGCGGTTTTCGTTTACTGACAAGTTCTCATCCCTCTCTCTCTATCTCAGTCTCTATTTCTCTTTCATGTCCGCAAGTGTTTACCTGGTTATATAGACTCAAGGAAACTCTGTCTGTCAGCAAACTTTCTCTAAAATACACATCAACTAATATTTCACCATAAAAAATAAAAAATTACTCTCCCATACATTTTTAGTAAATTAAAAAAAAAAAAAATACTCAAATAATAAATAAATTAAAAATTAAAATATCTTTTCTCGAGATTATATGATTACTGAATGACGTTCTACATGTGTTGGTGTCTAGTTTATTTATACAAAATATATAAACAGACATACCGGATGCTAATGGAGTGAATGCATTTCTATGAATACCTTTGCTGCATGTTACACACCATTAAGAATTTGTCTAATAGTTTGAAGGCTACAGCCATAGCCGAGTGATTTGTTTTAGATAATTTTTAAAAATAATAAATTGAACATGATACGCTATGAAATTAAATCCGTGTTCGCGTTTAAGGTGTTAACATTTTTATTTTCACTTTGAATAATACCGACGATTAGACTTGAAAAAAAAAAAAAAAAGAAAAATGTATTAAAGGCGCCTGTTATATCAAGTAAGTTAGACAGGATCGACAGGATATTGACGAGCGATTTAGTACCACACGCAACACACCGACTAGGAGCGGTTAGTATGCGCTCTGTTCTAAGACTTTTGTCAGTCACGCTTATTAATTTATATACCGAGTAACCTGTCATTACTCATTGCGAAATTAGTTCGACTGTATCTAATCGATTTTAATTTTAAATTGTACGATCAATCGTGTAAATATATACTCGACTCACGATAAATATAAGCTATATATCCTACATTTATTTTTATCTAAATTTTTCATTATTTTATAATATTAATTACTATTATTATTTATCATTAAATTACAGTTTGTGATTAATGATTATTGTTATTAGTTGACGTTCAAACTTGGAATTATATTATTTTTTCAAATTTATTATTAATGAGGGGAGAGAGAGACAATTATCGAATTAAATATATAATGAAGAGAGTAAATTTATATTTTAAATTAAATGCGGTATTTATTTGAAAAAGTTTATTATATTATTCATTGAAAAATGAATACGTAAACATAAATAAAATATGTGTTATATATACGGTTAAAAATGAAAAATAAATAGAGTAAATGTATTGGAAAATGAAACGACAATATATTGCACACGGAGTATTGGAAATAAATTCTATCGAAATGTATACACGTTCGATGGTATTTATTATTGGCATTTCGATGCATTGGTTAAATTTAACGTCCTTTTGTAATAATCCAAGCATAATAATCAAATAACTCGGTTAATGTGAAAAAATATAGTTATTGTCATTTATATAGATCAGTTTTATTATTTTTTGCCTCAATAAATTTTTTATTTATTATTAAATATGTTACTTTTTTTTTTATTTCCTGGGGCTTTGGAAAATATTAAACCTTTGAAATCTATCACAATAAGTACAATTATAATCTTATTAAATATATATTTCAAAAAAAGTATTTTTTGCGAGCGAAAATAATTCGGAAAATCTGATTATAGAATTTTTTTTTATTGTAACGCGTTGCTGCGCGAATCGTGATAAGCGTTTTTAATTCTGTTTCAGTGTATTGTGATAATTATATATTTTTTTTATATATCTTGATAACAGATTTAATGTTGGAAATAATATTTAAAAAAATATTATTTTGAATTTTAAAATTTATGTCAATAACCACTAAAAATTTTTATTTAAGCAATAAATCGTAAAAATTTAACATGCAATTCGATTCGTTTTTCTCGCATGTCAATAATCCTCGAGACGTCTGTACAAGATGGATATATTGAAATTCGCCAGTGGATTCGAAAATCGTGAGTCGATAAGTCACTATTCACTATGAAAAATGACGAATATGAATAAGTAGATAACTCTTGACAACTTTGTACATAATAAAATAAATAAAAAAAAAAAAAAAAAAGACATGCATGCATAGAAAAATATAAAACTATTGAACGAAAACAATGTGTCATGTTTCACGTCAGTTCACTGTGATAGTTTTGCCAGATGTATAAAAAAATCATGCTCAGGATATTAAGAAAAAAAAAATAGTAGTAAGATATAGACTATAGGCCAATTCATAAAGTTGCAGAGATTGACTTGCAAATCGCGACACATTGAAGCAGAGTAATAAAAAAAGCAAGAACAATAATAATGAAACGAGACAATGCAGCATCCGAGGATAAATAAAGTGCGTCGACTCGTGTTTCGAATAATCGAGCGGAATATTCAACGAAAATTTCCAATATAATACTTGAAAAATGCATGAGCTCGAAATTAAGTCGCTAAGAAGTTTCGTCTACCAGCTACGACCCAAAGTCTCGCCTCCAAACCCGCCATTTTTTTAAACCCACTCTTCATTTTCTATTTCTACCTCTACTACTATCTTTATCTTTACCTCTGAGTATTCCTCTCTGCGCTCCACTCAGTTTTTTTGTTAATTTTTTTCTCCACAAAAGAATATAGTAAACGAAAAGCCGTAATTGTCTTTCAGCCCTCGAGACAATTAGACATTTTATTTTTTTAATGCTAAAATAAAAGAAAAATATATACAGCAGGTTAATAACGCAATTTGTAGTCTCCAATTAATGGATTTAAAGCTTAAGAAGCCGCCGATACGGAGCTCCCGCATAGAGTTGAGTATTGAAACATTAAAAAACCGTGTCCCGAAGAAATTAGCCGCGGGATCGTTAGGGGAGCGGAGATGTAAAAAAAAAAAAACAACGAACCCTCGTTTCGATTCGGCATTTCTCTATATTAACTAAGACGCCAAAAACATAAGCGCTGGAGCATCTGCCTCACACACGGATCCCGACTCCCTCGAAAAAAAAAAATTAAAAAAAATTACTTAATTAAGAACAAATAAAACTAAAATACTCGGCAGAATACAGAATTATCTGCTTAATTCAAGTGCGCATACGTGACGGGTTAAAAATACGCGGCAAGTTTGTTGGAAATATTTTTTTTTTATTTTATTAGCAAAATAGTTAATTCGAGTGACCGCAGTATTCACGAGGGAACGATTTCTCTGTCTGGCACAATACAAGATGCAGCCGAGACCGTTAACAGGGAAATGAGCATGCGGGATGTGGCTCACTCTCCACTTTGCAATATATATGTGTATATTAAATATACAATACACACGGGCGAGAGTTTCGAACAACGATTTGCATTTTCAGAAGTGAAACCACCAAGAGAATTCAACAGTATCTATACTACCTGCTGGCGTACGTTGGACTACTGCGCGTCACAATCAAATATGTAAATTGGCTTGATATTTGTCAAGAGCACGGTTACCAGGCTTAACTCTTGTCTGAACCGATATCCCCACGATACTTTTCCATAATATAAAATCACCCAGATGAAAATAAATATAAAAAAAAAAAAAAAACATTTTAACGGTTAATGGTTTTAGTCAATAAAAACAAACTCGTTTTCTGCTGGCTTTAAAACGTGGGTGGTTAACTTGGATCCTATGATTATCTAAAATTAGCAGCAGTTTTACACACACACACACACACAACTTTAAAGTACACTAGATTTACACGGAAGTCGTATAATAAGCAAGATCAACAGCAGAGTGTTAAAAGTGGTCGTTTCAATTACTGCTAATAGTTTATAGATCACGAAGAGGCTATAAAAAGAGTACATGCCAAGACGCCAATGAAAGCTGACACTCGTCTGTGTTATTGGAAAACTCAAGTGACTCAACAACACATTTTAAAAATTAACAGCGATTTGAGACCATTTTTAGAAAAAACTTTTTTGTTTGTCTATTTTTGAATACATGATTACGTCATCCCTCTTACTAATTTATATAAATTAATCATGATTTCACAAACGAGATATTGGTAATGAAGACGTCATAATTTGGGAGCTAAAATTGTTAATTAAGATTGAGTGACATTTACAAGTACTTTAGCCATTCGAACAATTTTCTTGCTTTTATTATCGATCTTTGTAATTGTAGAACCGAGAAGACTCAAATAAATATGAATAATAGTCGTGTGATGGATTGAAATAGAACGTTTTTTATAATTCTGTATTAATAGTTGAAGTAAATTAATCCGTCGAGCGTTATTTAACGTGGAATAAAATAGTCTAAGTGGGTCATTTAAAAAAATGTGACGGTTTTTTAAATAGAAATGATATTTCAGAAAACATTAAGAGAATGATAAATGAAGTAGGCAAAGTGAATCGAGTAAGAAATATGAAAGGAGTAAGTTATTACGGTGGGTTAAGTTATTGAAAATTTGATTTAGCGGGTTTGAAAATAATAACCGTCTCTATGAATTGACGTAGTACCTATGAAGAAGATGCTGGAGGAGTCGGGAAGGTTTCTAACACTCAGCAAAGTACATTCTTACCCCAGTTACATCGTTAAATTTTTCCTTTAAGACCGTCTCTGAAGAACAGAGTGAATACATCAGGACGTTACGTCAAGAAAGAATAGAATTTTTCGCTCCACTTTCACGAGAAAACTCTTCGAATCCACTTGATCGATTTGCTTGCGCACTCTTGGGTTAAATTTTTATGGAAAAGAGCTTTCATAAATTTATTTAATGCATTTTTTATATTAAAAAGTGATTTTTTAATTTTAAAAATATTTTTAACGAAAAATTAAATGAATCATAAATAACTTTGAGAAGTTGAGTTGAGATAAATCAAGATGATCAGATGGAAAAAATTGTATGTCGATTCGCAAAGGACGTTAGGAGTGAAGGCAGCATCGGAAGCACTTTAGCAACATAGAAAGGCCAAGATTAATGCGCCCTTTGGTTGCTGGGGCTACTGAGTGGCTTCAGCTTTAACGCGGAAGAGCTATTAGCTTTTCCTACTTTACCTCTTTCTCTCCGTGTAATGCTCATAAGCAACCCAGTGTGCTGCTGGTTACTATTGTATAGTACCTAGGTATAACCAGCCAATAAAAAGTACAGAAAATGTGAACACATCAGTGTGTGTTAAAAATACCAACTCACCTTAAATATTTTTCCCAACTAAAGCTTTTACCATTTTATAAACTTGTGTCAAATAATTTTCAACGTTACCTAATAAATTATCCAAGTCGACAGAAAAAAAAAAAAAAAAAAAAAAAAAAAAACTTGAGATCCTATGAAATAGTTTAAATTGTCAGCGCTTAGTCACGTGCTGTTTAAATTTGAATTTATAAGCTAACAATGAGAATTATATTGTAGAGACTTGAGATACAGTCTACACTCAATATCTTTTTGTGAGTGATGGTTTAAATTACTCTACTGTCACTTGATCAAATAACCTACGACAATTACAATGACAATAGACCCGTATAGTGAGAGAGTGGATTGTGATTAAAATAATTTTTAAACGGGAATAAAAAGTAAAAGGTTTAATTGTCGGTTAATAACTATTAATTTTTTTATTTAACTTTTTGAAAATGTGGTAATTTATAAATGTTAAACGCATAATATACTGGTGAGTTGAAATGAATGTACACACATTGAGTTTAGCAATTACATTAGGGGTTAAACGAACTGCACATTTACTCACTCGTTTCCCATTTGTTTTACCGAGTGTGTATGTATACGACCCGAGACCTGAGACCCGAGAACCGAGACCCGGGGGCTTCTTTTCCGCAACAACTTTGTCTTCTGTCGAATTGTCTCGTAAAAGAAACCGTAAAAGACATAAAAGAAAATAAAGTGACAAGTTTGTAAGTCCGAGAAATCCATTTAAAACAAATTAACTGATACTATTTGTCCTTAAAAAATTTAACTACACAATTAAATTTATGAATTACTGAAAGTGTTTTCATTCTGATAATTGTCACTAAATAATTCCAAACGCCAGAGCTTAAATTTTTATTTAAGATATAAAAGTAACAGCCAAGAAGACAAAAGAATTATGAATTATGAATTACGATCTTGAAGTAGCATTTTAGCCATAACGTAGCGTTAAAATAAAGTCTTGCTGATGTAATTTTCAAACTAAAGACTTGCTATTTAAATTTTTTCCCAACGAAAGACAAGTCGATGTCGTCGTTAAATCTTTTCGGTTTCCGCTAGCGGCCTCCATTAACAAAACCACTAAACGCTTCACTGTCTTGCAGTTAAGTAGTCGGCGAGCCAATAAAACTGACGTCAATTCAATTTTTAAATCTTTTATTGTGGTCAGAAAATATTTTCAGCAATTTATAAAATAATTGTCTCTAATTTTATATTTATAATTTATAGCCAAAATTATCCTTCAGCGATAATCATTTCCAACTAATAAAATATTATGTATTAATTTAAATATGACATAAGTGATAATTTCAAGGGAATAATTTAAATTGAAAGTTGAATTATCAGTATCGCAATAATTCGAGCGTAAAGGGTCATACATTTATATTTTATCGAGTTATTTATCCAACATTATATTTTTAACTATCGATTATTGACACTTGTTAATGCCAATTAATCTATCATGATATTTATTCTCATATATATGTACAGATTAATTAAGAATATTTATATATGTTTCCATAATGATCGATAAAAATGTTGATGGTAAAAAAAAAAGTAACAGCTAAAGTAAAATCTCGGGGTAATTTAACTCAAGCACCGTAGAATGAATGTTTAAAATAAATATATTATAGTTGTATACCTTTTTGAGTGCATACAACAGAGTGTACATTGGAATGCCTGCTAAAATAATTGCACTCCGCGAGTGGTCCGCTAATTAAGATCTCGAATGAGCATCAAAGTGGTTTCTCAACGTCGACTAACGATACCGCGGGTAGAGTACAAGTAAAAAATAATCACTTATACTTTTTTTACTTAGGTATTTTTTTTAATTACCTGTGTGCGCATGTGCACGTCGATCTACTCTTAAACCTTTAGTACGTTGATGGCGCGGTAATTAAAAAAAAATCGTCAAAACAATATTTGTGTTGAACACTTGATCTAAATTTTAGGTAACGATTTATAATTTTTGTTTACTTATAAACTAGGGCACGTCGTTGACATATTTAGCTGACGTTGTACAAAATATATTTTTATGTTTATACAATTTTTATTGAATAGATTTTAGCAGAGGCTCATAAATAAGCATGGGAGTAAGCAGAAAAGGAAGTAGTACAAGTAAACCCACGCTGATCTCGCTCTGTACAGACAAATTATAGAAGCTCGGAAGACACTTGATGACAAATGAAAGTAGCACGACAGCATCAGTTATAAACACTCGTACTCTAGTTGGGAATGACCGAGTCTTACTAATGAGTTTCGGCTGTTTCAAAACATACAGACATATACTACTACAAAGTTAGTGGTGCTGTGAGTCTTCTCCTTGAGGGACTTGCCCGCCACCATCAAACTTCTAATTTCCTTAGATTGCGCGTTTCACCATTGCCATATAACGAGGAACCCCGGATTCACAAAGCGAGCACAAGATTAATGATCGCTTACTGGGAATCCAACAAAACATTTAAACAAAAAAGCCAGCTTTCTCTTTTTAATCGTTTATCAAAATCTAACAGCTAAAATCAACACTTTTTTACCATTGCCATTATCATTGTTATTATTGTTGGCATTATCTCCGGTACAATTACCCGTCACGAGCATTTATTATTTTGATATTTTATGCTTACTAACTTGAGCATTGGCTGAGACTGAGGCTGAGGCTGAGATTTATCGGTGATACATGGGCTTCATTATCGATGAAAGCCGAGTAGAGCGAAGGTGGACGTACTTATATGTACCATACGAATCGATGTATATCGAGAATAGGGAACGTGCGCGTCACCTAGCGATATATCGGCGAGATACCGAGAAAGAATATGGTACGGGGTTGTGCCAGCCAGGAAGGCTTAGAGGCAACAGTAAATGCAAGTTCTACCCGCCCGCCTGCTATACCTTTTAATCTAAAACGAGTATGAAGAAGAAAAGAGCATTGGATGGTACCTATCCAAAGTGGAATACTTTTTTTTTGACTTTTTTCTGGTAGTTGTGCCTCGCCCTGAGCCTAATGGAGCGTACTCTATATTGTTGCTGTTGCTATTGCTGTTGCTGTTGCTGTTACTGACCAGGGTAAAAATTCATCTTATCAGATTGTCCATTGTAGGTTGCCTCAAGGACTGAAGAAAGTTCTTTTTCGCGGACGGTATAACGGACAGACGCGCTTCATCGACTTGAGCAAATATTATCGAGCTTGTGATCCACCACATAAACTCTGTAATTTTTAATTTAATGTATAATAAATGGTCATATGATTTATCGATAGCGCAGATTTTATAGCGACAGTAGTACGATTTGTTGGTATAATTTATTGACGATTGTCTGCTGGCTGCTGGGGGATTTGGTGGAGTGTGTGTTGGGTTATCAGGTTAAAACTCGCGCTCGATAGACCTCATTGATAAGTGAGATATCGAAAAGCTGGCACGTGCGATAATCACACACAAGCCATCGAGCTATCGAGGAGACAGTTGTTGAATTATTATTCCGTTATCTGTAATAACACTTTTCACGAGTCGAGATTTAAGTATTATAAGGTGAATTATTTGTGGCTTATTGAGCTATTAATCACTCATGTCGTCTATTTTTTCTTTTTTTATATTTTTTTTTTTTTTTATCATTATTGTTGCTCACATTTCGACATTAAAAAGTGACTAAAGTGTAGGTATGGCTGTTAAGGAACGGAGCTATTGTCTTGTCTTGACGATAATCCGGGGCACTCGGGCGTCCCGGAAATAGCCATTGCACTTTTTCCACTCTTGCAAGCAATAACCAGAGATTTCAGAAGCATCTTTGTTTTATTTTCCAAAAGCTATGTAATAATGGGAAAGCTGTTTCTCTGAAGCTCTAGACGTGCAATAAATTCAAGTCCTCGCGACCTTGCCTAACTTAAGCCGGCTTTAACAAACCTCTGTCTTCATGTATATATATATATATATATTATAGTCTTTATTTTTTATCTGTCTCTATTGCTCTCATTTTGCATCCCAACTGCAGAATCTATTCGTTAGAGTTATATAGCTCTAGTCGAGCCCTATATAGAGTATAGTGGAGTGTATACATCTAGCGCTGGATTTGGCTTGGCTCCAGCCAACGATTCGTTCGTTATTGTCCGGAAAATGGGTCGACTATAATTGCAGCCGCTCGCGAACTCCGGATCTCAATCTCTCACGAGTGCCAGGATCTCTCGGCTGTTTCCGGTTCCCTCGCAATTGCTCAGAGATTCCCTCGTGACTCACTCACTAACTCACTCACTATATCTGACTCAATGAATGTGCTTGACGTTATTCTCTCTCACAGAATTCAGTCTACTTCTGCCCATCTCTCCTCTCCTCTCCTCTTCTCTTCTCTCCTCTCTTCTTCATCTTCATACCAACCGGAAAATAAATTTCCAGTAATTTTCATCCTCTTCACCTCTCAACAATTCACCATGCACTTGCTATATTTTCCTGCCAAGTCATCTTCAATAAGCCCCGTAATCATATTAGTATATAATTAAAATTTTGATGCAACATTATATTAATCCATCATAATTATTTTTATGTTGCAGGTAAACTATCAAGTTCTGACAGTTGAGTAGATATAACAATTAAAAAGCAAAAAACGTCTTACAAACTTGTGAACATGTGTATAATCGATTGATTACAACCAGCAGGGAGCTATCGTGTCGGTGAGTCCGTTCTGGTTTATCCTCAGCAATTAATCATCCGGCATTACATTGCAGCAACCTAAGGTAGAAAGAGGAAGATACAAATAGATACATGGTGTGAATCGAATGGGATTAATTGTGACCCTTGCTGATAAACAAATCGCTCATGGTCTCTTATCTAAACAAACGGATCGAAGTAAAACTTTAACTCTTGACGGGGCACGTGGACTAAACATAGATACCAACCACTTCAAGATAGCGCATCCCTAGTCCTCAGACCCCATTCTATTGTTATATATATAATATGTTAACCCATCCTTTTCTATACCCGTACTCTGACGTAGCGTCCGAATCTGTGGCATTGTCCTGGGAATCTGTAGGCGGCAATTAAAGTGGGGACTGGGGAGGAATGTCACGTGTTGCGTATTAGGAGATGAGATTAGCTCATCTGACGGCGAGTTGCGATATGGGCATGCCAATGGGGGTTAACTGCCTGCGGGTATTCAGACTCCTGGAGGCCCTTTGGGGCAACCGTCTCATCTCCGGGTGCTTCTTGATCGACATTTATCAGCATAGATACCATCTCCTTCGAGATAAGTTTATATCTAATGCCAATTACTAGGATTTGTGGTACAGTGACAAAGCACAATTACATATATATACACATATATATCTACACTTTTTGAAATACAATATTCATGAATGGCATAAATTGACCTTTATAAATGCTTAGATTAACTTATTTCCTTTTTTTTTTGTACATGTGATGAAAAATGATATGAAAGGAAAGATATATTTTTTAGTTCACCAAATAAATTGCGTTTTTGAATAATGAATAATGAGATTTCTTTGTGCATAAAACGTTCTACTGATGAGTAGGTTATTCAATTCAGTAAATATATATGTATATACATAAATATTTATTTATGTGTGTGTGTGATGTATAATCCAGCAAATCATGAAAATTAATTCGCAGAATGTCATTTCGTAATGTAAATTTTTTAACCAATTAACAGAGACAATTTTAGCAACGTCAACTTGAATACCCTGATTACGTTAATATAAATATTAATTTTTTTACCTCTGATGTTATAATTTATTTTTATTTAAAACTAAAAAAAAAATAAAACCACTATCACGAGACTTGAGTTTATGGTTTAACGCATAATGTGCTCTATAACTACGAACTGTGTGATTTTTTTCATACACGTACATACAAATGGATTAAAGATGCCGACGTGGTTTAAAGAATTTGCGACAAAGCGTTTGCTTCAACTCCTTCCGTTTTTCATCTGGAGCTCGTCTTTCTGCTTTCTTTATCGTTGGCTTATGCGGATGAGTCGGGCCTAAGAAGGGAACCAAAGGAACAAAGAAGAAACGAATTTCTTTCTTGATTCTTCTACAAGTCTCCAAACGACCTAAGCCTCGAAACTTTTCATTTTTTTTCGGTCAAAAGACTCGTTTTCTTTAAGCAGAAGTAAATAGGCTGCCCGTTCAATAGAAAGTATAATTTATTAATGACACTGAATAAGTGGAGAGCTGATTAAATGCTAAACCCAATAGTCCTTTCTAAAGGTGGTTTAATTAAGGCTAATACCAAATATTGAACAGCAAGTTTACTTCCATTAAGTGATTCATACATATATAATGTATATAAACTGTCGTGTCTTATAAATCCAATCCCTTTGGCTTTGATTTGTGTAAGCATACTAAAGAGAAGCTATTCACCAATACGGCTCCCTCGTGTCGACGTCGTCATTGAGGAATTTCCAACCCCGACAACCAGACGCCGTCGCCATCCCTGATGGTAAATGTCTTCACTCATTCCTCATCACTACCCCAGAGCATCAGCTCTTACGTCCCATGTCTCTTGGTCTACCATCTCTTGGAATATCTCCGATGAACCCTCGTCTTTGCTCCTTGCTCCTTGTCCCTTATTCTCAAACGCGCCGAGTCTCAGTGGTCATGATCGTGAGTTGTTACATCTGATCAGCGAACGCAGTAGACCACAAACTTCTGGCATCATCACCCGTCTTGCATTAGATATAGATTCTGGGCATGTTCCCCATAAAATTATCATTCCTGCTACCGCAGTCACTTACAGACCAGGCAATTCAATGGAATTGAAGAAAGACATTTCACCCTCGACTAATCGAACTTTCCCTAAAACTGTCCGACAGTGACATAGATCGATTGGCAATATCTTGCCAGCTGATGCATATAGAATTTCATTTATTGTTGAATAAAAAGAGCTTAAATTATTTTTAATAAACAAGTTATAATAAAGTTTAAGCAAAGTACATTACAAAGAATCATTAAATGTTGAGAAACACCACGAGGTTTCATTAAAAATAATTCTCCTCAGTCTTTGTTTGTTTGTTCGGCGCTCTTGCTCTTATACTATACGGAAGAACGAACTTGATAGTATCTGAGAGAGAGTAAGGTTGGGTTCTTCTCAGCGCAGTACTCTTCAGAGGCCTTTAATTAATCGCGAGCTTATTTTCTCAGTCCCAGCGATGCATCCCTTCTTCTTTTTACCTCCACGACCTTCTTCTTCTTATTCTTTTTCTCATACTTTTCCCTCTTCTTCTTCCACTTCTTATGCACCTACTAACGTCTCGTTTCGTACTGTTAAAAGTTCTTAAGTAGGATTAGCACCGATACGGGTAAAACAAGCCCAAATAATGAAACTTTGCTGTACCAACACTTGCCAACAAATACTCTCATTACGTCTAAGAATAAATATTATTATCATTATTTGTTTACATATTTATTTATTCATGGCACGATAAATATATAGTAATTAAAATAATGTTAATTAATATATTGCGGTTGGATAATGTCAGTGAGGGATGATTTCGGTGGATGCTCAGCAACTGGAGTAGATGAAAGTGCACATCTATCTGTTTGCTAAGAGAATCTTCTTCAGCTAGAGCTATATTACAGCAGAGTCTCCTTAACCCGCAACATAGCAGAGAGAGAGAATTATCCGGCATTTGCATTGAATGCCCTTATACTGGGCTTCCTATAGATACTCCTGCTACTGCTACTGCTACTGCTACTGCTACTGCACCCGGTACCTTGTACCATTGTGTTTATTTATGGACTTTAATTATATCAAATATGGTGTGGGAGAGAGTTACGTCTTGTATAATGGCCATGTGTACGAATAATGTATATATATATATATATATATATATATATATAAACAACAGTTACTGGTGTCTCTGGACTCGAATACCAGAACCATCCAGGACTCTCCCAACTTGTATAACTTCTCGTTTATGTGTACATATATATTTGGCTCTTATTGTGTGGAGACGTCTGAAGATAGTATTTGCTTATATTATTTCAGTATAAATTAAGTAAATAAAAATGCTTTAGATTTTAAAGTAATCAGATGATATTTTTAAGCTCATTATTATTAAATAATTGTCGGTGGTATGAGTTGGACATTTATTGGACTGGTAGAAATACGTAGAGCAGCAGAATCGCGGTTTTGAATATTATAAAAATAATGATAATGTATAACTGGGATTCTATTCACTCCTACAAGAACCGTAAATGGTTCTCTGGGACTTACATGGTTTTATCTCAATGTATATCGCTCCGTAGCTGGTTCTTGTTTTTTGTTGGTTGCTGCTGCTTACTACTTACTACTTACTACTATATTCTTCAGGAGCTGCTTATTCTCTCGGCGAGAGCGCAGAGCAGTGAGCGAAGAAGAGGCAGTTTGTGGCTGCCTTGAGTTCTTTCGTCGTTGCGCGAAATGCAAATGTTGGCGTTAAATCCGCCCTTTTGTATTGCGCGTTTCCGTACCGGGAGACAATGCACAATGCAAGTGAATTTACCTTTACCACACACGGTATACGCCAGATCGGATCATTGTGTGAATATTTTTTTTTATTTTTTATGCTTTTTCGCTCGAGTTGATACTGTGAAAAATATATAAATTTTTTTCATTTTTTTTTTTTTTTTTTCAGGATTAAAGTTTATAAAATATTCAATTTAAGCAGTTTCAGAATAAAATGGGTTCAATTTATACGCAGACTGTTTTTATGGCTGATGAGTATGAAGAGTGTGTAGTGTGTGCATATTTTTTGTACCCAGGACATCGTTAGGACGATTAATTGTAAAGAAAAAGCCGGTAGAATAAGTAATAATAGAAAAAAGCTTTTAGAGAATTCTTATTCGTATGCAGCAGGCAGCCCCTGAGGAAAATGCACCTGAGACACGCCTACCGTGGAATGAGAGTAGAGAGTAGAGAGCAAAGAGTAGTGAGTAGTGAGTAGTCCTTTGGTGTGTTGCGTCTGGCGAAAGACATTGTGAATAATCCAACATAAGGCCAAACAACCGACAGACATGTAACGTTGATGGGGAGAGCAAAGAAGTTTTAGTAAAGGATAAAGGACACAATATAGTGGCAGGAAGAGCTGGATATATGCAATGCAGGGTGTAATCCGCGCGTGACCCCGCACTACCGGGTGTATCTTAGATTGCACTCTGACAAGAGCCACGAGTATTTTATTGTTTCGTTGGGCGCAGAACCAACGGGTAGCCCGATTGTTCCCCGAGTACTTGAATCGTCCAAACGAGGGTTGTGCGAATTGTTACGGGACGTTCGTCGCCTCGAGATATCCTCCTACCTTCCTGCGCCTTTTTCAACCCTTCAGTTCTTTCCTCTCTCGCTCTCTCATTTGTGATGCCGAATCCTATCCTTCCAAATGTGTACAGAGAGAATACTGAGCACCCTTATTGCTTGACGCTCGTCTCGCATCAACCAGACGTGACGCGTTCATTCAAATACACACTGTACACACAACACATATATTTATATTTATGTGTGTGTGTGTGTGTGTGTATTTCTTCGCCCCCTGGCAAGTGTCTCGCACTCATTAGTTTGCCAGAGGGGTAACTGTTGAGGGAAGATGAGTGAAAGAGACCCTTGAATTTTTTCGCTCCAGATCCACAGTTTGTTAATTGGAGGCCCGTTTTATACGGCTTTGACACCGAGGGTCATATATACTCTACACTCGCCCCCCAGGAAACAACTCACGAGCTCTTGTCGAGCACCGATTAGGTACTTATAAAATACTAGTACCGTAAGACATTGACCTGTCATCTAGCTTTTTTTTACCCACTCAAGAATTTATTTTAATTCGCTGAAATTCCAAAGGAAATTATAACTTAAAATTTTATTTAATTTATTTAAATTGAAATAGTAGTTTTAAATTACTTTTCTTTGTTGTTTGCATAAAAAATTTTGGCTTTTGAAAATGTATATATATATAAATGTCATGAGGATAAAAAAAATACTTTACTAGGTAAAATTGAACAAAGGAAATAGCTTTTTCATCTACGACTAGCGTGTACCTCATTGCAATTAGCTTTATTATTTTTTGCTATTATTAATAAACTTTAAATTAACTCACATCCACAGAAAGAAAAAACTAAAAGAGAGAATATATGTCGAGAGCCAAGACTACCTAGAGCTGTTCGCTGTGTCGTAATATAATGTTTATATAGAGTTATACTGAATAAAAGGGCAGAACTTAATTAAACTCTTTCTGTAAATGGTCACGTAGCACAAAGAGATCAAATATATATATATATATATATACTTGTGTAAAATATATATCTCTCACACAGCAGTGAGAGTCTCCTTTGTCTTACGGATTCAGCGAAACGACGTGTTAAATAAATCGTACGAGCAATTCTCGGGCGTAAGGCCTGGAATAGCCACCGAGTGAGAGAGTAACGGTTGCACCGGGTGTTAATGATGATTAAGCTACGACTTGGGTCACATGAAGCTGCGATGACTCATGGGGATGGAACTACGGGGTAGAATACCCATGCCCCATTGCACTGAAACTTTCTTTATTTAATTCTCTTTATATTTCCCTCTCTATGAAGACATCTATCTTTTTTTTTCTATTTATATATCATTATGTGGTACCAAATGCTGTCGAGTACATAGACAAGAAGTGGATCATTGTTTTTACACCAGACAACACGTGGTTGGCTAATGGAACTGGTGGATGTGGATGTCAAGTGTCATTGATTTTCCCACTTAAACTTTCGCCATACGAGGACACTTTAATGCAGCTGGTTGTCATTCTTAGTAAGAGGACGGACGTCAAGAACCAGTGAAACGTATCGATAGTTTATTGACCTCGGATTACCGTCACTGCAAATTATCTTTCAATCGTTCATTCATTTATATTTATATTCATATTCATATATATACTTAACTCATTCCACATGATATAATTAAATTATGGGGTAAAAAATCGGCAGGATATCGTCCAGTAATCAGACTTGACTTTGACACGAGTGAAAACCACATCGATAGTTGTTTCTTTTTATCTTGGTTTATTTTTCAACGTTTGAGCGAATTGTTCTAATGCCATTAAAAGCGATAATGGGTGAAAACGCCAGTAGACAAAGAATTCGGATAAGGAGAAATAAAATAGAGTTTTCAAAAACTAAAAAATAAAGATTGAGGAAAAGTAACTTTTTAAAAGGCAAGTTTTTTCGTTGATCTTGGATTTTTCTTTTCATCATCATTTTTTTTTCGCTATCTTTTCTTCCACAAAGCTCTCAAGCGCTTTCGTAATTTAAGGTTGTGCTCTTGAAGATCTTTACTTTTTTTTTTTGTCTAAAATAGCTTTTTCTACCCTCGATCTCCCTTTAAGCTTTTATTTTTTAATGTTTCTGTCTTAAATATTACACCGTTCGCGTGGATTTTTTTCCCTAACCAAAAAAAACTTTAGATATAAATAAAAAATATCCATAAATATTTTTAACGTAAACGGACGTAAGAAAAATAGGATAAAGTCACGAGTAAAAAATAATACGCGTCCAGACAAGAAAAAGGTATATTGAGTAAAAATGCCTGAGAAAATCTAAAAGCATAAATATATACACATATATGTCTATCCAAACATATAAATATATAACAGCAATATTCTCTCTCAACTATTTACTCGGACCATTACTCACGTCAGGCAATACGTATAAAACTCATACCGCCGAGAATCGCACGGAAATCGGGAAGTTCAAGTGAGTATTATTGCTATTGCTTTGCCTCAGTCTACTTTATACATATACATATACTACATACATATTCACCGTTTAAAGATAAGCGCACTAGATTTAACAAAATGAAAAGTCACTTGCAAAAACACTTATCGTTATTGGATTGCCGTAATATAAATAATATAGAGCCGAAAAATTATTTAAATTTATGGTACTTGTTTAAGTGACCGCACCTCTGAAAATCAATATCCGCCAAGTATTCCAATAACCAACAGATTTTTATGCGCTATCAATGTCAATCAAAATAACACTGTGAGTACCCAATACTCGTTTGCACTTTTTTAAATTATAAAAAAAAAAATATATATATATATATATATATATATATATATATATATATAATCCTAATAACACAAATAATAATAATAATAAATTATGGCATACAAGTCTGGATAACGAGACCAAGGCAAAAAACTCATTCGTCTCACGCGAAGCTAAAGAGGAAGTATCCGCACGCGCAACTTGAGGTGTAAGACCAAAGAAATGTATGAGAATAATAAAACCCCAAGTTAAATGAAAGCAATACAGGGGAAGGAGAGCAAGAGTCTGACGGGTTAACAGTTGATTTTAAATGAGAAAGGTGCATGCTTCGTCACCAGAGGATAATCTTGTTTTACGAGAACGTTAATCTGGCAACATCTGTATTATACGACGTTTTCATGTATAATGTGGATCAAAATAGCTATTATTTATATGTGGATTAATTTATTTAGTACATATCAAGAAATGTTTTAATTAGACAGATGTTTAGGCTACCAGCACGTTATGACGGGTGTGTTACAGGTTATAAGTTTCTGTTGTATAGAAATAAAAAAAAAAACTGGTTGCATGGCACGGCACGCAATCTAATACTCCCATCCATCTCCGTGGACACGGTATTGGGATAAAAAAATTTGTGATAGAGCCGGTATGAAAAGTTACGCCTCACATAAAACATTTAACATTTTCATTACACTAGTTTACTTTTTTTTTATGAGCATTGTATTGTAGAGCGAATCCATCGGGTCTATAAAAATTTTATTTGCGGCAATATTTTTTTTATTTTTACACGAACATTAAAATTAATGAAGCTAAAAGTTATTTTTTTAGCAATGTAAAAGCGAAGATAAAGATTATCAGATGGTATGTAAGGGGACTTGGGGTTTGTTGTAGTTATGTTCCCATGAGAGCGAGATTAAGCCTTAAAGGCAGCGGTTGTTCTCGGTTAGTTGATCTTAACTAACACAATCACAAAGTGGATGTGTATAACTGAGTGAGAGCAGTAAGAACCAACTCAAGGCATGACACATCCTTGGACACACAAACCATAACTCGGTTACGATATTTGCAAGCACGAAACCCCCGTTGATGTCACTTTGGTACGTCACCCGTGCATGGAGAGGAGAATCTAGCGATGCCTTGTGATATCAACGACAACCGAATTTTCAAGGGCTCAGCGAGGGTGTCAATCCCTTGAGCATCAGGACATTTCTTATGCTCCGTCGTACTGTCGTATGAGGAGACATTAGTTGATTAAGATTTTCATTTATTATTTGTCGGGTTATCAGATCAATGGTATGGTATGACGTTAATACTTAATCTGGTCGCATTGATTGAACATTATAATTAAAATGTCATTGAAGAAGACAAGGTATTGAATGTATTTAAATGGTGAACTATAGTTCTTTCGTCACCGATTCAATGATGAATATAGAGTAGAGGACTGTAAAAAAAGATTTAAAAATAACCTTTTAGTCGCGTTTGGTAAAATGAAAATGGATCCAATCAATGTCCGAGTAATTGATGAAGAACGGCAAGATAATTGCTTTATAAAATCCATTCGAAAATAGATTGATAGACTGTGGACATAGCTCGATGACCTAGTTGAGGTTCACCATAAATATATATACATATATACCCATTTTAATATTATTTTTAAAATTTTTATTTTTTTTTTTCATGTACATCCTCGGATACTCGGGTTATATCGGTAGCGACGTAGGCGGTGAAATCGAATTCAATTGAGCGCGGAACAGTAAAATAGAGGTAGAAAATGAGAATGAGAAAGAGAAAACTGTAAAGATCTGGTGAACTGAAAGGAGAGAAACAACGGGTGCGACAGGACGAGAATCTAAAATTAACAACACTACGTTAGCTTGTCATTATCGTAACTAAAACCGTCATTTACAGACTAAATGTTCGTACTGTAATCTAAAACAACGCAGTCGCTTGCACAGGGAGCAGTAGTCATTACAATATAACTAGTAAAACTTCAACTAAAACTATAACACTATACAACTGGTGAATCGGGCATTTATATAAATATAAATAAAACGTGTATGTGTGTGTTTGCGAGAGTATAAGTGTATGTTACGCTTGTAGAAACGTGTTTTGCTTTCCCGGAAGCTGAATATTTGAAAATATAAATCGACTATGCAAGACCAGAGGAGCGAGATTGCGTTTTGGATAAATCCATACAGAGGATCGAGGTAACCCGATATTCACAGAGGGTGTAAATCGATGTAAATTTTAACCATCTCTCTGGCGGTTATACACTCAACACTACACTTCTATACTCTATACTAACTGATACTGCTACTGTTACTGCTTTTGGCGCTACTGATGCCGCTACTGTTTCTGCTACCGCTGTTATTCACATCCGGTTTTATATGCAAGTGTTTTGCTTTCGTGTTTCTCACTTTAAAATTATTATTCACTGACGAATATTACAATTGCAAAATACTCGTTATAGAGGTATTATTTTACAAACCACCTTGGCTAAAAAACTATAAACCAGAATCAGATCCAGAGCCTAGACCAAAAAGAGCATAAAATATTTAAAACTTAATGGTGATAGTTATCACGATTAAACAATCCACGATTCGAATTCACCGACCAACAGCCATCATCGGGTGTATCAGTATCAGAGAGCAGTTACACGAGATTTCAGTGTATATTATGCATCTCGAAAGCTCAGCACTCGGTGCTCGGTGCTCGGTTCTGCTCACGTCTCCAGTGAAGCATACAAAATCACTAACACGACAAGTTCGCTAACAACGTTTACTCAGAGGGTAAAACATCACTGATACCTGGCTATTGCTCTATATGTCTATCCACTACATATCCTGCATACAACTATCACTAAACCACTACTACCAGCTAAACCTACTGCTCCAACTACAACTACAACAATAACAATAACAACAACTATTACAAATCTAGCTTCACTGTTACTCAAGGTATCGTGTCAAAATGGAATCGCGTGCCGTCCAATGTACCAGACATAAATAAACTCAACTTATATATATGTATACACATATACATACACATGCACTATTTCTATGTAAATTCTGTTTGGTGTTCTGCAGTCTGCATACATTCAGTACATCAAATAACTATCATCATCAACAAGAGGAGGGCTCGAAACATTAGATAAATTTACGGCATTAGTTTCGAAATCACATTCAATGGTATATAACTGGATGCGATTGAGTTCCAAGTTAACATTGACGAAATTAGTTGCTATAAATGGACTGATAAAATATATATAATTTATTAAAACTAATTCACGATAATATCGAGTGGTGATTCACACTTGAATAAATGTATATCGTGATGATAGCGCAATTACAATTTGCTCCAATTATACGGCAATGTAATAACGTGCTGTGACAATTAATATCGGAAAGGTGATACGAAACAGCTATTAGAAGGAGAGTATCTAGTGTTGGAAGCGAGGTTACCCAGTGTGTGTCTAGACTAGATAATTAATATATTGAAAGGTGCAACGAGACCAGGTTTCCATTTTCCATTTCGTATAATTTTAGAAATCGCCGGATTTAATCTTAATTGGCTATAACTTAGACTACATCGCGCTATTAACCCGGCTATGTTTTAATCCAGTGTGTCTCATCCTTGCGCAATAACCTTTTCGTGCTTCTCAATTTTCCATAACCTTTCCATGCCCCCCCCCCTTTTCCCCTTCTTCTCCTTCCTTTTTCTCGCGTATTTTCATTCCTCTCGGTTTCGCGCCCGTATTTTTTCTTGTTATTTTATTATTTTCTCCATGCTCCCACATTGCGAGCAAAAGTCTCGGCGGATATTTAGTAGTGAGTTTAAAAGAGTAGTCGGGGAGAAAAGAGAACAAGTAACGTCCGTTGTTGAAAACGGGTTTAATTTACAGAGCCCGAAATTATGATTAAATAGTTTGCACGTGTGGGGGGTCAAAGTAAGTTTATAGCATCCCATACAATACACATACATGTATATAAATACATTTATAAATTTATATACTTATTATACATACATAAATGAATATACAACAAATTAATGTGTGAGTAGTATGATAAAATAACTCACGGCTCGGTAAATCGGGAACACACGGGGCTACGGTTGTTTAAATTAAACGAATAGCATTCCAACGTTACAAACACCACTCGCATTGTTTCAACATTATTCTGCCAAGTTAACTTTAATCACTGGCTAACTAACTCATTTATTTACATAAATATTTTATAAAATTCAACGCTTATACCTCAAATATTAATAAATACTTCAGCAACTTTTATGTTTAAATTCCTCTTCATTAATATTTAACAAAAAAAACTCTTCAAGTATTTTCCACATACGTTAAATGTTTAATTTACTGCCAGTATTACGTAAATGTATTTCCTAGAATTATTCCAGAATTCTCTTTATTCATAGAAAACGAAAATAATGATAACAATGTATTATTCATCATTTTTATTCCCGTCCAGACACTCTGGTGCCAGCCGCATGCCTTCACTTGAAGTATAACAAAATATATAAATAATCAATTGACGTTAAAAGTATTTTGTAAACAACAAAAAGTTTATCTGTCGCTTAACACAAAAGTTTACCCCAATTCTCCGATTCCAGGAATCTAATTTCTGGTACAGACTTTGCCACGTATTCGACAGTAAATGCTAACAAATGTCGCGAATTACAAATTCCCCCTATCCGTGTATCCAAACATTCCCGCACTTACCAGCTATATACATAAATAAATATATATACATATATATGCAATACAGACAGGCAGACGTCTATATCTATGGAGACATGTTTGAATACAAGTCGTACAAATCCATCCATCCAACACCCACACTTGTCCTTTAGATGTCCCCTACACAACATTAATATAAACATCGAGTCTGTAACTACACACATGTACCCACACTCAGTAAACACATATATTCACACATTATAGGGATGCGACCCCATGTGAAACGCACTGGCTACATTAGCTGACTGGTCCAGGATCCAGGGACCGGGGGGTAACCCACTCCTTCCTTTCAATCCTCTCCACCCCAGTGGCATGAGAAATTCACATCACTAAGAGAGACAAATAATTTCTAAAGCCGATATATATACAATATAACTGAGCTCCTTGATATAAATGCTTCCTTCCCTAAATTTATATATAAGTTCAGACAAGCTGAAACAATTTTCCCTTACGCTCGATTTAACGATCTAAAAAGAAGTCACTTTGTCACTTATCGGTTGTCAAATTGTAAAATATTATTCAATAAAATGATATTATGATTGTTATTAATAGATCAAATAACGAAATTAAATTAAACGCCGAGAGTTCTGTTGATATTAAGTGTCAAAACCGGTGGACATTAATCGAGAGAGTAGCAAGTAGTGCTGCAGTGAAGGTTGCCCACGAGATAGCTAACTTTGGCCATTAGGTAAATTCAAGTGAGTCGAAATCTGCAATTTAATCCTCTGCAAGTAAAGTCAATGGGGATGTGGTTACGTATAATCGTGAACGGAGACAGATATTCAAATGTCCTGTACCCGAATTCTACTGCCGGTTCAGCTTTGCCGCTTGCTCTCTCAGTAACACAACTATTGCACGCCAGTTGCTACTGTTCCTGATGGCACTGCTCTGCGTACACCCGATGCAAATATATAGAGCTTCATTGACGCTAATCGGTGGTAGTCACGTATTCGCGTGAACGACCCACTGAATTCGAGTTTGCTAGAGAAACTCAACACACAGCAGCTTACTATGCAACATCTACTTGAATTTGCGTTGCTCCTCGTCAAGGGAGTTGAGTTTACTTGAAGATCGTAAACCTGCATAACTACTCTAACATGATTCACGAGAGATCAATATGCCCTACACCATCGCCACCATCACCACCATCACCACCATCACCCCCATCATCATCATCATCATCATTATTCAACCACTTGTACTCACACATCTCAACTATCCCAAGCATCTTGTAAAATACGTCACACAATTAAATATTCTGGCCCATCTGCGGTTAAATATTTTCCTGAAAAAGTAAAAATATCCATTCCAGCAGTTCAACTAACACGTATTTCCATTGTCTCGAATGAAAAATAAATAAAATATAAAATAAATGTTAACTCTGACGCTGTTTAGGTATTTTCTTATACCTAGGAAGCAACGAGGGTCACGCATCTGCCCATTTCTCAAGTCCATCGATAAAACTCGACCTATAAATCAACCATGTCTCATTTTATTTTTCTTATTTCACTCGTAGTCCCTTTTCAAGGAAACCTACTTTGTCTCACGGGACTTCCTCCGCCATCGTCTTAAACATATATATATTTACAAAAGTTACTTTCTACGGCTTCTATTCGTAGCTGAGAAAATACATTTTCGTACATTATGATGTAGCGTAGTACCGGTTATAGCCAAAAAAGGTAATGGAATGCCAGTGCATGCATTAATCAAAGAAATATGGAAATTTAAGCTATTCCTTGGACTTTAATAATGCAAATATCTCCTTTGACATCAAGGTGTATGTATTGAAGATTACAATATTAATACAGAGAAGTGAATATGTCATAAGTAACTTCCTTGGATCATTATCTCAAACAATAGTCGCGTGGCAGCATAACTATCTGTTTGTCGATTAAACAAACGAGACAGGATTCTGTGTGACACTGAATTTCCTCAAACTACAAACGTCATATATACATATGTAAATAGATAAATACAACACATGAAGCATGACAAAAGCCAGGCAACGATTTGATGATACAGTACAGTGAATGCCAGCTGAATTGCGATCGTCCTTTCATGACATAACACAACAACAGTACATCAAGCGTAGACCCAAATCTGGACACTCTGTAGTTTCAGAAACAATCGATACACTAGACTGCACTACCTACATGACCTAGTCTATGTATCAACACTGTTTCATGTCCATTTATTCTGTGGAAACCGATTTCCCGACTAGACGGCAGTTTAAATCTGGGTATTCTCTGGCTCACCGTTTCCACGATACTCACAGACAAAACAGTCACGTGTCCTCCGTATGTCACGACTGGCGCGTGTCCTGAATATATTCCAAACTCTCCATTAATCGTCATACATTTCACTGTACACCAACAAAGTTTAAACACCCAGATCGTATTCCCGAAATTTATATAGAAAATTTGCTGATTGTGAGTAATCTATCGCGACTGTCAAACACATTATTCACATTCGGACTGTGTATTATAAATTGTAATAATAATAATTGCTATTATACAAACACAATAACCGAGTGTAAAATATATATCTATTTATATTTAAATTTATTAATATGTAAAAAAAAAAAGGTAGAAGTTGTTGTGCTAAACGATTTAGCACGGTTTATTTACGGTTATTCTTAACAACACCCACAATTATACGCGTACAAAAAAACCACGACAATGCTCTTTAACTTCTGGGACAGGTAATTAGCAATAAAAAATTATTTATTCATTTTTTTAAAAATTTCATTTCTGTAAAACTGAAAACATCTTTGTTTTCATTATTTATTTAAATTATTTATTGACCTTTTTGTCCAGATATTTTCTCTTTAACCCCACTTTTCATTGTTTACTCTAATGAAATTTTTTTTGTTTATTTTGGTATTTATGTTAAATGGAACCTGACATCAATGCTTTATCCTCTGGGTGGAGTACATTGTTTGTCACGGCACCACCGTGTTTGCTAATTAACAATGAAGGTAATACGTGCAGGGCAATACGGAATAAGCGGCCCTGAAAAGTGTCAAAAGACTTTTTGAGGATTGTTTTCCCGTTCGAACACAACCCGTTTTTAATTTGTATAACGATAACGGACAATAGGGAAGTCGTAAAAGTCTGATGAATTTTTTTGTTAGCCTTCCAGTCCCTTTTCATATTCATTTAATAGTAGGCTGTAGAGTGTAGTCTGTACACTGGGTCATGTATGTACAACGTACACTAAACAAAAATAAAAATATTTTACCTTGCGATGTGTAATATCGATTCCATTGAATCTACGGACAAGCTTAATTGGCATCCACTATCGACTTTATTTTAAACGAATGTGTATTTACTATTTTTTTTTTTTTCATTAATAAAACTTTTTATTACCATTATTTTTATTGAATTTTTTTTTTTCCTTTACAATTTTATTTATATCATAAATATAAATTCTACCGTGCGCTATTTTTCTATAGCGAGTATCGATATAAAAATATTGAATTACGGAATTTAAAATAATCTTGCAGATAAAGTAATTAAAGTTTTGATATCATGATCGTCGGATACCATAGAGATGTTTCAATTAGCGCGTTTCCTGAATAGAAGCACGTCCATGAGAAAAAATAAAAAAAAAATATATTTCCGTAAAAGAATCGGACTAGAAATCCTAACACGCTCATTATCTCGATCTAAATGAGGAATTTATAAGATAACATTCCCAAGAAAATTACAACCGACTAATAACTAACTCGTTTTAAATTATAAGTGATTAACTCCATTACAGCAAATTCGAGTTATTAAAATAAATATATTTTCTGGAGTATTAGAAAAATTGAAGAAATGTCAATCATCGAGATGGACACAACAGAATTCAGTACAAAAGACCGTTGTCTGCGAAGCCCCATGTTGAAACTTATTTCTTCATCCTTAGTTCGTTCGTTGGTTCTTCTTCTTCTTCTTTTATATACTTTAGCTCTCATTCACTTTCACTTTCACACTACTCACGTCCCTTTTTCTAATCTCCGCCGGAACCACTTTGCGTCAGTTCTCTCAGCTACTTGATTTAAAGTAGTTCTCCAAAAAAATATTACGCCTCACGAGATTTGTTATTTTTTTTTTTTATACATCCGAATTTGCCAACACACTCATGTGTCCAACATCTTTGCCAATCACTCAGCAACAAACCTCAAGAAAAAATCAGAAAAAACCTTTTTCTATTTTGCTTTTCATTTTATCTTATATACATGCACTCTAATATAATTTTACATCCATGTCCTTTACTTAATAATTTTAGCAGCCACACAAAAGCAAAAAGTAATAACAAAATATTTTATTTAAAAAATAAAAAAAATATTCCGAGTAGCGTGAAATTTATCAATTCACAGAGTGATGCCGTAGACTTTAACGGACGCATTTCGTAAATGGTCCGAAGCCGTTCGTGATAAATGATAATGGTATACGTCAGGACGTCGGCAATAGCGATAAACGCGAATGCAGTCGGGGTGAAAAGTAGAGGAAGGTGAGTAGAGTAGCGAAGCAGGAGGATTGAATGGAGGCTAAAGGCGAATTTAAGTTGCAAGTTGGACACAAGCATGTGAGTGTACATTCAAAATATACGTGTAGGTCTCACCCTCAGAGGGTTCAAATATAATGCCGTGCCGGATAGGGAGGACAGCTAGCGTAAAGGGTGGGAGGAGGGTAAAGTAGATAGATGTTGAGCCAGGAGTTGTAAAGCCAGATAGAGGTGAAAGTAGAAGAGGATAAAGATGAGAAAGAACCAGAGCAGTGAATAAGGACAGTGAGGGCCTGAAAACCCTCAGAACCTTTGACCCTTCTGTCTTACAATGCCTCGGAGAAATGGCGTTACAATCGATCCTCGAAATTGCACCAGCTAGTCGATATCTATCTCGAGTTTTACAATCCCAACTCATTTATTTATAAATTTTTATAGATCTCCACATAAATTTAAGCTTCAGAACTAAGTCCTTACTCTCGACTATTTTATTCCTTGATTTAAACCCGGAATTTTATTATACAGTTAAATAAATTTCGTAACTAATGGCGCATTGTTTTAATTATGATAATAGAAACGTTTAATAATAACAAAAGATAAATAATTGAAGGATAAATTGTAGTAACAAAGTGGTATGCAAGTAAACTTGTTTGAAACTATATAATATAATACAAATAGCATCAGTGGGTAATCTGTTTTCTCTTGGCAATTGTTACAGTGTTACGAGATGAGTTCCGGGCGCAACCTCAGAACACGAGGGTCGCCGCCGGAGAGACCGCACTGCTGGAGTGTGGGCCACCTCGGGGTCATCCGGAGCCAACTCTACAGTGGAAAAGAAATGGCCATGTCATAGACTTGGAGTCTACTAAACGGTAAGTTGTCTCACTTCATCTTTAAATATAATATACACACATATTATATTTAATAAAATAAAATAAGCCTTTACATTACATATATTTACATTTGTAAATCCCACAATAAAATTATTGTACAAGTCCTTTACTTTCTTATCGTAGTGCTCATTCATATTATTTAAGTTTGTAATTTACTTTATGATTAATACCACCATTAACTGTACAATTGACACTATTTTTCTTGGTCATCATTAAGATTTAAAATTCTCTCGGGAATGAAAAAAAAATAACAACGAGTATTAAAATATAGTTAATGACATTAAAATTATCGTAAGTGCACATAAGTACACGAGTGTAAATATATTGAGAGAGTTCGTGTACATGTATATATATATATATATACATGTATGTGTATGTGTGTTGTGCGGATGAAAGGGCTTAGAACCAGTTGAATAATTCCCACCGATTAATTTCTCTCTCGTTCTTACACCGCGATGGAATTCAGGATCTCATTGCGGACTATAGTACATACTACAAGTATGAGTATCCTCGCTTAGCACAGCCAAGAGTAAAGAGTTAGCTCGAGCTCGAGCCAATAAGAGAAACGAGAGACGGGTAAAAGCCCGGTGGTACTTGAAGAGCCCACCACTACCACCATCACCAATGGTAATAATCCAAAGACACAAGGGCCCCCGTAATCTACTGCGCATTTGCATGAGAATGCCGCTAAAGGATGTCCTCTATAATTCTTGCTGCGTTATCTCGAGTCCGCCCGCCACCCGCTACCGAGTACTAGCGTCCTCAAGACCAAGACGAACTCATTATTTACATACACATTGTAGCTATATAACTTACTGACTTGCCCGTGTTATGTACCGAGGTGTGGGTGATGCACAAAATGCTTTTACTAGTTTCTCTGTAGTTACAGTCTTAGTCTTACTCTTACTCTTAATCTTACTTATTCACCGAAATTACTGACTACTCGTCCTTTTATATTATACACATTGTCTCATCGCTCGAGAATTATTACACAACATATATATATTCTTCATCAAGATCCCTCACGGGAGTTTAAATATTTAAAACCTTTAGCACAATGTATGTACACACACGTTTAAATATCGCGAGACGGAGTAATTTAATTAAAAGTTTTAATTATATTTTCTCGAGCTTCTAGGAGTCGGATAGAAGTAAAAAAAAAATATATTTTTAAATTACTATTATTATATATTTTTTTATTCTGAAAACCACTTAGATCCTTTTGATAAGCCGGTATCGTGATGGAGGCTGTGGGTTTCGGGTAATAATCACGGGGTTATAAATTAGAGTAACTGATAGAAATTAAATCTGTCGACGTTAGCGCTGCGCAACGACCGCAGTTGCCCCGAGGGAGCCCTCTGACCTGCATGCCGCCGTCACTAGAATTAATTGATACTATAAATTAGAGGACACAATCGAGGATCCATCGATTTCACGGCACGCCGTTGTCGTGGCCCAGCTTCATATATATATGTATATATATATATACTCTGCCGAGCGACTATTCGTATCCGAGAGAACGCGGCATTCCGTGAGTTTGAACTCGGCTTAATTGCTATCCACCGATGCCAGTGATGTTTCTGCTCTAAATATAAATTCGATTGTTAAACCGTCGATTCTATCGGCAATAACAGAACCCTTATGACAATCTAACCGCCAATTTTAAAACACTTGTTCTACCTATTGTTTAAATATTTGTATTAAAAAAGTAAATTTATTTATTACAGAATAACTCTTGTCGACGGTGGAAATCTTATGATTTCTGATGTCCGACAAACAGACCAAGGAAAATATCAATGTGTCGCTCACAACATGGTCGGCGACAAAGAATCTGCTGTTGCTACTCTGACCGTTCATGGTAAGAATAAATTTAAAAAAGAACAAAATTGTGTCATGTCCATGTGAAATTAAAATAAAAATTTAATCTGTTTAGTGAAACCATTTTTCTTGGCGACGCCACAAAACCAAACAGTTCTGGTAGATCAAACAGCCGAATTCGCTTGTCGGGTTGGCGGCGACCCGGCGCCTGAAATCCTCTGGCGAAGACACGATGGAAAAATGCCCATCGGACGTGGACACATTCTCGACGACAAAAGTCTCCGTATTGAACGAGTTACGCCCCAAGACGCAGCGACTTATATTTGTCACGCGGAAAACGGGGTCGGTGTTATTTCGGCGAGCGCAACACTCACCGTCCAATGTAAGCACCAAACGAATATTTAATTAAAAATTTTATTACAACCAACAACATCTTTTTTTTGAATCGGAATACATTTAAAAATATAATAACACAAATACACTGAATAATATTAGCATATATTTAAAAAAAAATGTCTAGACTTGTAGTAAATTAATAATAATTTTATGAAGCAAACTAAGAATAAAAATTTAAATAAGCGATGAAATATTTTACAATAAAAAAATAATTACAGAGACAAAGTAAAATTAACATGGGAAATAATTTTTAAATATTATTGTATCGATTTATCAACAGGAGGGTATTTTATTTATATTTATATTTTTATTATTACTTTACTCCAAAAGCTATTTCATTGTTATTCGTCGGGTTTCAAGAGTAGTTTAATTAGAATTTGCAATGAGACTTTGTCGAGCCGTCCCTTGCGTCTCGGTCTCAGTCTCAGTGAGACCGAGACGCATTGCCCGGTGCTTTGGCAGTAACAGAACCAGAAGCTGTATAGTAGCAGGGGTGATTTAATTAGAGTCCATGAAGATAGACATCTGAAGATGAGAAAGAGAGAGAGAGAGAGACTCATCTCGTTTTACATTACAGCACGACCGGTCTTCACAAACTTCCCGAAGGATGAAACCGTGAGCGGTGGTTCGGACGTATCATTCGCCTGCTCAGCCCGTGGTGCACCGAAGCCTTCGATCTTCTGGACCCGCGAAGGCTCTCAGGAGCTGATGTTTCCCGGGAATGTTTACCAGGGCCGTTATACAGTAAGCGAAGACGGGAGTTTGCACATAAAGCAGGTTGTTAAGAAGGACGAAGGACACTACGTCTGCAGCGCAATAAGTCAAGCTGGTGCCAGCACGGCAACCGTTTTTCTTCAGGTAAATATTATACAGTCTTAATCAATGTCAACCTTTTAAAATATACGTAATTAAATAAACTTGATGATTAATGTTTGTTTAATTACAGGTCACGCCGATCGAAGAAGTTCCCCCACCAATAATAGAACTGGGACCAGCAAATCAAACACTGCCGCTTAAAAGTACCGCTTATTTGCCATGCCGAGCAGTGGGTACACCGACACCCCGCGTTCATTGGCACAAAGACGGTGATTTAGTGCCTCTGGGTAGCCGAATAACGATGTCCAGCAACGGGACATTAATAGTTAACGATTTAATAATGGCCGATGGTGGACTGTACACGTGTATCGCCTCTTCCGAGTCTGGCAACACGTCATGGTCAGCCACCTTGACCATAAGCTCTGGTACGACACTCCACAAAACCCCAGATATCTCAGCACTGCCGCAAAATCCGAGTAAACCGAGAATAGTCAACATTACCAGCACCTCAGTAACGCTCACATGGAGTCCAGGTCAGGAGGGCAAAAGCAAAATAATTGGCTACAACATCGAGTACTTCAGCAGTAATTTAAATACCGGATGGGTTGTCGCCGCGACTGGCGTCACTGACGACACCTACACTGTAACTGACTTGAAGCCCGACACCAAATACGTATTTCTTGTTCGCGCTGAAAACAGCCACGGACTATCACTGCCGGGTCCATCGTCAGATACCGCTCACACCACCAGCCAAAACCAGTACTCAGTTCCCCAAATCGAGCTGATTCGCGCCCGCGATCGACTCAACAGTGAAATTCTTCATCTCAGAGAAGTTCAACCCGTCAGCAGCACCAGCGTAAAAATAATCTGGGACATTCTCGGCGCAGCGGACTTAGTCGAAGGTCTCTACATAAGATACCGCGAGATTTCCAACAAACCAGAGTACCAGATGGTAACAGTTTTAAATGCCGGCGCTACGAGTTATGTTTTGACGAATCTTAAAAAATACACGTTATACGAATTTTTTCTCGTTCCTTTTTATAAGACAATTGAAGGCAGACCAAGTAACGTCCAATTAGCAACGACATTAGAAGACATACCATCAGGTGCACCGGAAAACGTCCACGTTGGTATGATAAATATGACCTCCGCGTTCGTACGGTGGGAGCCACCGCCAAAAAATGAACAAAATGGAGAATTGATCGGGTATAAAATCCAAATAAAGAGTAATAGCAGCAATAAAGTGCTGGGGCAAATGTCATTAAATGCATCGACAACTTCTGTTATCATAAATAGTCTAACAACCGGAGGTTTGTACACAGCACGTGTTGCTGGTTTAACACGAGCCGGTATTGGTCCCTACTCAAACCCAACGATATTGAATATGGATCCTGGACAATTGACACAATTACCCCCACGTACTGATCCAAGTCACGGAGGGATGTCTGTAGTCACGGAGACTTGGTTCTTGGTATTGATGATCACAATGGTATTTACTGTTGTCGCTGGACTGGTTGGTGTTCTCTATATGCGCCGTAGACAGGCTATGAGCAAACAATTAGGACATCTCAGCGTACCAGTAGGCACTGCCAATGACATTTGTCAATTAAATAAAGACACACTGTGGCTAGAACGCGGATGGAGACCAACAAATACTTTGCAGAGTTCCAATGACAAAGACTGCGAGACAAAGCTGTTGAACAATCAACAAATGATTGCACCGGGAATCGTCAGTATGGCTGGATCCGAGTACGCGGAAGTCAATTTGACGACTTTTTACAACACACGTAAACAGTTACAAGCTCCACCAGAACCTTATGCGACGACGACCTTGTGTGTTGGTAACCGCAGTCCAGATTCCATGGAAGGCAGCGGACAAAAATCAAACTCCAGTGATTCCTGCATGAAGCCGGACTATTCAAATTTAGATTCCAATCAAGATCACAACCAATCAACTTTGTCACCGAGCAGTGACAATGCCAGCAGTTCGTATACCGATGACAATGCTGACGCGCAGAGACGCACGCAGCAGTATCGTTTGAACCAAAATGACAATAATCAAACGAGTCAGACGAGTATGCCTAATTGGTGTGACATGTTGCCGCCACCACCTGAACATCCACCGCCTGCTGGTGGAAGTCTTGTAGGGACTGGTACCAGTGCAGGCGGCACATCGCTGTCTGCGAGGATGCAGCAGCAAATGGCGGCATTTAGTCCCCATCTGACAAAACGCAGTGTCCAGAATGACCTCGATGTTATCAATACAACAAATTCACAGAGTCCACCGACACCGCCGGTGCGTATCGGTAACAATTTTTCGTCATCACCGACTCCATGGAACAGTCAGTTGTCGACACAACACGACAATACTATTGCAGGCAACTATCAGCAGGGGAGATACACAACCTTACCACCGCAAACAAATCCACCTCCAGTTCCATCATTCCCTCAAGGCTTCACCCATTATGATTTCAAGAACCAAGAAAATGAATACGAAAGCGGATCTGTGATTTACGGACATCAGAATGGACTAGGAGAAGACTATCGAAGCCACGACCCGGGCTACAGTCGGCCCAATCACTCGAACCACCACCTAGACCGCGGTGGGTCGCTCAACGACGAAGTCTACCGTAACCACAAGGACGATATGTTTAGAAATGACAATCACTATCAGCATGAAAACGAAGAGTGGGATAGAAAATCTTGCGACTCAAACACGCATTCGGAGCTCTGTTGCTCGTGTTCAGAATCAAGTTGTCTCTATGCCGATACAATGGAATACAATAATCAATTTAGTGGCACTGGCCCTGTAACTGGAGGCAATGGATGCGGTCATAACAACAGAAATAACTCGTCGAGAAATAGAAATAATAGAAGCCCGCGTAGGAGGAACAATCGCGCGGTATCACCTACCTACAGCAGTGATAGCAACTACTCGTGTATTCCTCAGAGACAATGTGGTCCTGTTAATTCACAGGAACGGCTCAGGCACAATCGCAGTAAAGGTTAATATTTTTTTTATCTTTAAAAATTTCTACTTTCCCAAAATATTTTTATATGATTCCAATAATAACTAAAATTTTTTAAATTTTCTAGACAAAGTGCCGAGTTTTACAAGAACCGGAGGCTACGCACAGCACAACTCATCAGCATCGAACACCATGAGCAGCACAGGTAGCCAAAGGTACAACAAATTAAACAGCCTCTTTAATCCAAACAGCTTGACAGATGCAACGACCCGGCTCAGCGATCATCGAGAGAGTTAAATCGTCACTATAACTGATAAAATATAAATCGGCCACGATTCTTGCCAACGAATGGCCTGCTGTGAGAGTACCGTAATTCTTTATTTAAACATTATTAATTAATTAAAAAAAAAAACTAACAACAATTATATAATAATTAACAATTAATAATCAATAACTGATAAGAGTTAAATAACGTTCTGCTCTCGCATTGTCATCAGACAATCGATGCCAACCCGAGCAATACTCAATTTAAAAAAAAATATTATTATGTACGTTGTTTTATAAATGCCATTTATGTCTTTTCATATTATTATTATTATTATCATCACTATTATTAATAATTAAAATTATTAATATAAACAATAATTAACACTAGCCATCTGTTGATAAGTCACGGCGATAAGAGAATAAGCTATTATTATTATTGAATATTTATATAAATATATATATGTGGCATTTATTTTAAATAGACTGTAAATTCTCCATCGTCACGACAAATAATTACACATTATTTTCGATAATATTCCCAATTAATTGTTAAGTATAATTAATAAAACTTAACTTAATTAATGAGCGAGAAGCGAATTAGTCGACAGTCTCTTCCAGATAAGAGTAATTGATAAATACTTATTATTTAATAGTAAGATTTAATAATCGAGTGAAGTGTACGGCGTATTAATCATATCAATGGTTTTTGTATACATTGTAAATAAATTATTATTAATAATTAATATTAAAATAATAATTATAAAATTTAGTCACTAGTATTTAAATTAATTGTATTTATAAGCTACGATTGGTAGCAGAGAATCTTATAGGGGACTAGAATCTACACCCAGCAACTAAAAATTTATCATAAATAAATATATGAAAAATATATAATGTTGAATTAATGTACAGCTTCCACATAAAAATAATCTCAGTTGATTGTATTTAAATAATTTAATTACTAATTATTAATTTTAGTCTCTACGTGATTTAAAATAGAGAGGGGATTAATAAAAACGTTTTTTTTTATTTGTTATTTGTTAGATTATTTAAAAAATATGACAAGCTCTTTGTTAAGACAATAGTTACTGTAGTTACTCGATTGTTTGTTCACTGATAATAATGATAATAATATTAATAAATAAATAAATAAAACAATAAAAAGGTTCCCTATTGTCTCATGTAGATATGACATGTGAATACTGACGGTAATTTAAAAATATATATATATATATATAAGTTATATTTAATATTTGTATTGTATTTTTTTTTAAGTGAGACGTTAGATAATAATTACTATTGTGGTAATTAATTGTAATATTAATTAAGTAACTTTGATGCCATGTAATCGCTCAAATTAAATGTATAATTAGTCGATGACTAATTGCCCAGTACATTTTGATTGAGAGTTTAAATTCTGTTAATTATATATTTTACGACGTAATAAATTATTTAGATCTGATAAATAAAATTCTTTTTTTTACTTTTTTATTGTAATTATACTTAATAGATTTTTCATTTATTTAATAATTACTGGGTCGTTAATTGCGAATCTTAATTTTTAAAGACTCCATCCACTTAAAAGTGCGATGAATTAAATAAAATAACTCGCAAATTTTATAAAATAGTTGCAATTGTTTAGAATCAGTACCTTAGTAATTATAACGCGAGATTAATCGATTTAATTAAATGTACTTGTAATAATCACTCACTAAAAAAAAAATAATAATTAATGTAAGTAATAAAAAAAAAATATTTCGAGTCATTCTATCACTACTTGAGATAAATATACATATACATAAATATATATAACGTATTATTTTTATAATTTAATATCTCCCAGTGGTTGAAAGAATGACTTGTTTTTAATTTCATTTAATTGTCAAATTAATTAAACTTTTTTTTATGTAAAATAAATTAATCACTTTTAAGATTTCGTCAAGCGGAGTCTTTATAATTAAGTGTATAGATGCGCACATAAAATAAATATATACTCGATATACTGATAAACTATCAATGTGAGTGCTATTAAATGAAATAAATAAATATATATATATATATAGAAATATTAAACAAAAAACTTTAAACTCCAGCGTACTGTTGATTTAAAAAAAAATGTAAATTTTAATTGACATTTTGGAAAAAAAATAATGGAATATAAAATTCAATTTTGGCGACTAGGAGAAGCTAGTGCTTTATCCATATCAATAAAAAAAGGATTCGCGGCATTTTTAGGATTGAAAGATGAAAAAAATTAGAATTTAAAATTAAGAGGGAGGGGGGGGATAAAGTTAATTGTGGGGGTGGGAGAATAACTGGAGAATAAAACTGTGGATGTTGTAAAGTATAATTAAATGAATAAAATATTTAAGCACTGAGGAGAACTCTGACTCTGGCAGTGATAAAAATGAATAATAAAATATAGTTGTACATATTAATATAAGGACGAGACATAAATGTTTTATATAGCTATTAAATTATTTATTATAAATAAATGGAGGGGATTGATATCAATCGAGTTAAAAGTGAGGAAACGATTGGACGGTAGTGCACAAAGCGGTACCGGTCAATCCGTTCGATGTAATGTAATGATAGTTAATAAATAATAAATGATAACGATAATTATAATGGATAATTTATATTAATAATAATGTCAACACACAAAACTCAACATATGATTGTAGATAATTTGTAACAATCGCTATTGTCAAGTACTACGTATGTATCATTGCATATTACACTAATGATGATTAATAAAAGTAATGTTAAAAATTTCATTATATTGTTTGTTTACCTTTTTTTTTTAATTATAAGTTAAATTAATTGCGCTAAACGCATAGACACTGGAGAAAATTCAGAAAAAATTCAGAGAAAATCGATAGAAAATTCATTAAAAAAAACCAGGACTTATTCAACCCCCGAGCGTAAAAAATTTGAATTTTCGCGCAGGCGCATTGAGGTATCCGCGCATGCGCATGAGAAATGATAATTTTTTCCAAAAACGAAACTATCCAGAAAAAAACGTCAGAAATATTGAATTTTAGAAATTTTGATGATGATTTCATCACGCATCGTCGCGGAAGTAACTCAAAAAAAGTAGAGATAAATTAAAGTTCGTACATTCAAATAAAATGGCGGCTGAATGTAATAGAAAAATATTTAAATTATAAAAAAAAAAACACGCGAGTATTTGAACAAACCTTGGCGGAGAAATAACATGCATTAGGATGTCCTAATACACTTGGAGATTTGAATAAAATTGCTCCAAGTGTATTGCAGCCAAAAAACGTCACTTAACTGCTATTTCCCACCAGACGATGCCAGATGATTTTGCTCAGGAACTTGAAAGTTATCAGCATCAGCCATCAGCAACAATTTACACTGGCACTAATACTCTACTCTAGAACTGAACACTTAACTACACCACTGATACTTTGCACAATTTAAATTAATAAAACATATATTTCACTGCATAATTTTACACAACTTAACTGCAATACTGGGTTTCAATTCAAACGTATAAAGAACCAAGAAGAATCTGGACCACTGCTGCCGTTGTCGATGATACTGACTGCCGCTATCGAACCGTCTGTTAATACACAGCAATCGATTGTGCGATTCATCGAGCGCCCCCACTCTAGCAATAATTTGAACGATGAACACAGCAACGCACACTAGCGCCAATTTGCCGCGAAATTTAAAAATTGATATTTAATAAGTATCAAGTTTATAGTCATGCGCACTAGTGAATTATTTTTAAATACTCATGCGCAGCTTCGTTTCAGCTCTTGGTGGGAGTGTTTACAAGTCACCAATGCAAATGTAAACCCATACCGTCATACTCCAGTCTGCTCCAGTCTGGTTCTGTACACTATACTTGGTAAGTGTATTTTTTCTTTATAATACCAATCGATAAGAAACCGAAACAAAAACATTGTCAAGTACTGCGACATTCGGAGTCTTAAAATATTGTGTCGATAATTTGTATTTATTCAAAATATATCAGTGAGAAAATAAAAAATTTCCTATGCATAGAAAATTAATCTAATTAAAAGTGAAACAGTTGTGATAAATCAAATCGTGGGAGTCTGGTAAATCCTCTGCAAGTTTAGTGTTGATCGTCACAGCCAAGTTCGACGTCGGCCATTTCCCGTCACCTTTCTCACCAATAAATACATTTACAAACATTCAATTTTTTATTTGTAAATTACGATCTAAGTAAGCTAGACCATGCTTAGTCTAAGTGATAAATCACCAGGACCCTCTTGGGCGAAAAATCCTCCGGTATCATTTAATATATATTCGTCGACGAATCCTGACATGGTGACAGTGTTCTATTATCCTCTTAATGACGTAGTTCCTGATTCGTCTCAAGATAATAATTTTTCAGCATTTAAAAAGCAATTAGTGGTAAGTATTTTTGCCTAAAATCATTAAAATTTTATTTCCCAGGTCGCATTTTGTAATTATTATTTATTTTTGCTATAATCATAATTACTCATTTTATTTTTGTTCAATTATAGGATTTGAATATTCTTAAGAGTGGAGTAAAATCAATGGACTACATTGATGATGAAGATGATGTAATTCATATTGATTCTGAACACGAATTTATGGAAGCACTTAAAGTAAGTGGTTATTTATTTTTAATTTCTCAGGTAATTTAAGATATTTATTAAAATTTTTTTTTTTTAATTTAAAGTTCGCTCAAGCATACAAAGAAAAAAATGGCCAGAGTGTTTTCCTCCTGATTGATGAAAAATCAGAGGAAGTGGTCACCGAGAGCGCCATGATTCTTAGCGAAGAGGACCCAGCAGAATCAATTGTAGAGGAAGTTATGAGTACCCGCAAGATAGCTTTTGATAAATCAAAGGGAAAAGGTTTTTCTATGGGAGGTGGGTCGAAGGCTAAAAGCTTGAAGGAAAGGAAGAGATACAAATCAGCCAAAGCTGATGATAAGTTCGAACCAAGTGCTTGCTGCCAAAAATATTTAGAAAAGGTAAGAGATTTATTTAATTTATTCATTGATCGTCGTCTCCTCTATTTTAATTACTTATTGTATCTTTTTTAGTTCAAGGAAGAAATAGTTGCTGAAGTGACGAAGAATGTAATGAAGAAATTAGCCAGTGCTTTTAATACGGCAAATCTTGGTGATGCTGCCAAAGAAACGCCAGAGGAAGAAACACGCCACCAACCGGATGCTCTAGAGTTCTGCTGCACCTCCAACATCAACCCGCAAGCAAATCACATTAAGAGTATTATTGATTCACCAAAGAAAAGTCCTAACATCGTCAGCGATGTTCCGCTCCCAGGGTTTAATCAAATTTTGCGAAGTTATGCTGAAAAAGCGGCTAAGGATAAAACACTTGATCGAGAGTATTCTATCCACAAGGTACCAAATTATCCCCATTATCCAGCTTTCTACGGGCCAAACCTACCAGGACGTTATTTCCCGTCACATCCCATGATCCCGCCATTCTACCCACCACTAAATCCAATGCCATATGTACGTCCGGGAAACATCGTGGGACCTTCAGAACCATCTCCGTTTTCACGTGGTAACAATGGCCTGTATTTTAATGACTATACTCAAGATTACCCACCGATATGCAGTCCAGACCTTGCTTCAGTGGTGGATTCAGTTCCTGCTCCTGCGCAAGTTCCAGTTTCACCTTCAGCTGAAGAAAAGAATGGTGATTGCCAGAAAAAGAAACCTAAAATAACAGATAGCGTGATACTAAATCGTGATGATTTAACAGAAAGACGAAAGAATTTAGTTGAACAGGCTAAAAAAATGATGTTGAAGAAACCAAATGCACTGGAAATTAAGTCAACAATTAAAAAAATGGCAACACCTTCGCCAAAAAAATCAAGCTCTTCAAAAATTAAAAATAAGAGTAAAATGGAAAAAGAGTTAATGATGAACGTTAAGAAAATGTGCAACTTTAAAATAGATGATCAAGTCCAAAAGACGAGCGGATGTAAAAGAAAATCCCGGTCGACTGACGAAATTCTCAATCTATGGGCAACTAGGTGTTCATTGTTGAATCATATACCCGGTTCAATGAAATATAGTCCGGATATATCGTTAAATTCAAACCTAGAAAGCTCGGGAATTTTTGCCATGTCGTCACTGGACTCAGGTAAAGATGAAGACAAGGAGACTAAAGTTGTAAAGGATGCTGTCGAGGACAAAGAGATTCAAGACAATGATGAAAAAAATTCTGACCAGGATGAGCAGTCTAGTGACGACGCCAGTACGCTTTCAGAAATGAGTAATTTGTCTCCTACACCCAGTGAACCTAATAATTTTGCGCTCGTCTTTTATGATAAAGACACCAATAACTTTGACGTTAAAGAAGATAGCCGCGAAGTTTTGGACTTTATGATCAGAAAGGATCCTGCGTCAATGATTAGGTCACTTGGCAAAGACAAACCTGAGTTTTTAAATGAAATAAAAAAAGCGGAAAAGGAGGCTAGTACTGAGTTAGACTCAAAACCTCTAAAACAATCTGATGAACCTAAAAAAGAAGTACGTTTCGAAGTAGAGGTCGAAGACATTGGGCCAGATGAGTCTGAAGAATTGATCCCTGAATTGAATAAACGTTCTGGTGGTGGTTATTCGTTTGTAAGCGAGACATTACCTAAAGCTAAAGAAACTATTACAGAAAGCACAGCTAGTGCTGATGAAAAAAATACTAAGAAAGAAAAAAGCAGCCAACAATCCCAAGAGCAGTATCAACAGAGCTCAGAATTTTATGATCAAAATAATTTCTCTCCTTCTCTTAGTCAGCCCATGACATCGTCTGGCTACGAGACACTTTATCCAGAAAAATCTACCACTGGAACCAAGACTAAATCAGAAAAAAAATCTAAAGATAAAGACAGTCAACAAAAGCACCCAAGTTACTCAGCAACAGTTCCAAATGTATCAGCTCACTGTTTCGTTATGAAATCATCAGCCGAAAATGTCAAAGTATCAAAGCTGTCGAAGGCCGAAGAAAAATTAAAGAAAGCAGAAAAAAAGTTTAAGGAGGCCGAGAAAAAATGTAAAGAAGCTGAAAAGAAGTCCAAGTCAGCGAAAGATCAATCATCACGAAGCAAGAGTGCTCGTGATGATTGTGCTAGTAGTAGCTCTCGTTACCCCGAATTTTCAAGCAACAAACCCGGTTATCCGCCGCACGCTACACATGCTTGTTATTCAAGCGCTAAAAGCAGTCCCAAGCACAATTACCCCTACGGATGTGAATCACCCAAAAGCTATTATAGTCTCTTTGACCCCGTCTTCGTCGACTCTCATTCAACTGCTAGCAAGCCCGGATACTCTGGTGTTTCAAGTTTCTCTGATCCAATGCCTCCAATGTACCCACCACCTCCACCTTACCCACCAAACTTTCCACCACTAAATTCCAACACAAGACCGAATCCACTAGGTCCCAGCGCTACTAATCGTCCACCAAATCCCGAGCAGGGATACTTTCCTCCTCCTCCACCTCCTTTTAATCCTTGTCACATGACCGGAAGCGGTATGCACTCAAGGAATCCAGGAAACTCTTTCAATCCCTCACAGTCATTCCCCGATAACATCGCCCGTGAAGCTGCAGCTCAGGCTTTCGTCCATGCTCGCCAAGCTGTTAACAGTTACATCATGAATCAGGTAGATTTATAAATTAAACAATCAACAAATCAATTAGAAATTATTTGTAATAATAATGATAATTAATAACAATTATTTTTATTTTGTTTATAGCTCAACAACAAACCTTAAGTCTACTGAATTTACCTGATGGGCCTTCCATCTTCTTACGTTTGTTTTATATTTCTTTAATATAATTACTACAACATATTACATTATAATAAAAAAATTATAATCTATAATCTCTCTGGCATTACCATTTTTAAAAGTATTTAGATGTAGTATTATAATTATATCATCATTTTCTATCTACTTGATATCAAGTAAATATTATTATTTTTAAATTTAGATTAATTTAAATTTAACTGTATTATGATATATGTCATAGATGTATAACTTTCTTTTGAAATAAAGTACACAAAAGTAAAAAAAAAAAAAAAAAAAAAAAAGATTTCTTTATTTTATTTTCAAAAATATTCGTAAAATTAATAATATTAAAAAATGATTATGAATCACAAAATATTTTATTATGAAATAAAAAATATCAATGTCATTTATAAGTACTTATATACAATTACTTAAAAACATATAATTACAGACAATGAACTTATAAATCAACAAGTAAACAACATTCTTAATCTTGGGTAATAATACAGCTTGAAAAATGATAAAAAAATAAATTTTTATTCATCATTTTTTGTGAAAGACAAATTAGTTTCTCCATAGTCTTTGAGTGTCGTACTGTTAGTCGTTTCTGTGATCTCATCATCACTGTCATTGACGACAATGTATCTATAGAATTTGGCCATGACTGCAAATATCACCATGTCGACAATCATAAGTCCAGCGAAAAGGAAAAATTCTTTTGCCTGATAAAAAAAAAAACATTATAAATTGTCATCATCGTTATAAATAATTAATAAATGGAAATCAGTAATTAGTAAATTTCCGGTGGCATTAACTAATTATAGGCAGAAGACAACAACATTTAATTAAATATCAACTGACCTGTCTGTCGAAGATTTTTGCTTCAGCAACTATCACAACGATGAGATTTCCAAAGGCAACAGTAAACAGCCAACCGGCTTGCAGCAAAGATTTCATGCTGACGGGAGCCTGAGTAAATGCGAACTCTATTCCTGTAACTGAAAACATCACTTCGCCTGTCGTGATGATGATGTACTGAGGAATCAACCAGAGAATGTGCATTGAATTCGGCTGAGTTACTGTCACTATTTTGGCTGTATTTAATTCTTTGGACGCGTAAGCCTGAACAGTATAAACGCCGCCCATATGTAATATTATTTCGTTGCTGACTCCGTTTACTTTGACTCTGTAAGTTCCTGGATCAAGGGGAACGAAGAGCGAATGCTCGATTTTGCCAGTCACTACTGATTTATAAAGAATTTGATCTTTACTATTTACAATTTCTACAATTACTGGAGTGTCCAGAGTATTGTGTGTAAGTATCCGTACTGCTGGATTTCCAATTTCTGTTTTATTTACATGGTCTTCGTATTCATATGGACTAGAATCAGGTACCAAAGCGTAGGAGATCGCTTTCTTTTCAGTCAGATTTAATAATCCTATTGAAAATAATAATTCATTATCACGAGTAGTTTTTAAAATATAATTTACGGTTTTTGATTACCTCGATTTAATTTTTCAAAACCACATTTTGAAAAATTTGTCTCAAATTCGATTGATTTATCACCAATTGTATTTATATTTGTGTCTTGCCACATTGCAAATGGTGATATATCAAAGGTTTGATTATTATTTAATTTAATTTCTATATCACAATTATTTGGATTGAACAGCCTCAATTGCGCTAATCCGCTGGACGGTAATACTGGATATGTTTTCTATAATGATAGAGAATAATAATGTTATCGGCTTCATTGAAATGAGTGGTTCATTAATGAATTTATGAAATATTTACCTCGAGTTGCAGTTCCACGATACCGGAAACAATAAATGCGAGAGCGGCGAGAAACCCACCGGTGACCATTTTCTTTAACGGCGTATTTATAAATTTAATTTTAGCCATTAAAGGATAAATGCAAGTCTCAAAAATGGGAATGAATATAACGATGAATAGTGGATTGACAACTTGCATTTGGTCAGCTTTGAGAACGAAACTCCCAATCTGGCCATCCATCCTCGTCGCCTGGAATGTCCACCGCGATCCCTGTTGGTCGTACAGCGCCCAAAAAAATGGCAATGGTATAAAAAGTTTGAGAACTTTGAGCGTTGACTTTATGTCAGATATCAACTTCGCATCGTATTTATCATCTGCGTGATCGAGCCAGTGATCACGGGTTATTTTTCTCTCGTTCATTTTTTTATAAATCGCATGCTATAATTAATAACCAATTAACAAATTAATAAATTACCAATGAATTATCAATTGATTAATTATTTTTTTTTTTACAATTAACTCACATAAATACATTTGGTGACATTCAAAATAACATTTCCTTCAGGTTTCTTCATTCTGTACATTGATTTACCAAGTAAAAAAATAACTACCAAATAAAAATATTCAATTTATTAATATTTTAACGTGATTAATAAATAATGGAATTTTTGATTAATTACCAATTGATGAAATCATCAAAATAGCCGGAACAAGAAATGCAACGGAGTAACAAGTTTGGTCACCAAAACATTTAACGCCATGACGCAATTCTGGAGTAGCAAACGTCGAGATCAACGAACCCAAATTAATAGCAAAGTAAAAAACAGAAAAAAACATTGCCAAATGTTTTTCCTGCTGGGGGAGAATAAATTGGTCCCCACCAAAAGCCGCGACGCATGGTTTTATTCCACCAGACCCCAGCGCAATCAGAAGCAAACCCAGGATGGAAAATTCTCTGCAAACAATATATCGCAATACAAATTACTTGTAACACTAAAAATATTACAAGTGTCCTATAATTCAATCATGCAAACAGTTGTTAACTATTTTTCAGTTACTCATATATCACTCGTAATTTAATTGCGTGATAACGATATATTTTGTAAAACTAATTATATTTTACAACATATGCATACTCTTAAAAATTTTTTCATGAAATATAATACATTGTTATTTTATTTTAATTTTTCTTACCTGAAATTTCGAACTTACGTAACGAACAAGTATATAAATAATTTAATTTATTTTTTATATTCATGAGTAATTTAAAGTTTTTAAATTCAAATAATTCAATTTATATTTTTCGAAAAATTTTTAACAGTGCAATGCATTTAATATGTAATCTCAAGTTTATTATTAAAATGAATATGTTTTTTATGGAATTACATAATGAATTGCAATTAGGAACGGAGAAACCTGGCCGTTAAGTGGAACATGCCCTTGAAATAAAAGATAATCCTCACCTGATAGGTAGCCCGAATATCGGCGCGGCACTTGCCGATAGTAAAAGTTGTCCAATTGCATAAACGATACTTAAATACAGAATGGTCCTGAACTTGCCGAGTAATGAGTCTGCGATAATTGCACCAATTATCGGGAAAAAGTACACAAACATTGTGAAAGTATGATAAATAACTGTAGCCGTGTCATCGCTATACGCTAACTTTGCACTCAGGTACAATGACAGTATTGCTATTGAATAAAATACACATATGCAACGGGTAAAAATATATATCTATATATATGTTTTTTATTAATCTAAATTACTTACTTCGCATTCCATAGAAAGAAAATCTTTCGCAGAATTCATTACTGACAATGAAGAATACTGACTTTGGATATTTAAGTTTCTAAAATTAATAATTATTATTTTTAAAATGTATTTTATTCATTTATTTATTTAATAATAATGTAATTTAACATAAATAATAAAATATTAAATACAGTAGTGTGATACTGAAAAATATTTAAAAACTCAATATTTATAATTGCGGTTTTATTTTCATCCAAAAATTTAATGACAATTGCAATAATAATTATTATCGGTTAATTTGTATGATATTTGCATTGAATGATGATATAAAAAAGCCATATAACTGTTGATAAATATTTAGTTGGATAAATAAAAAAGACTTGAATTTTTTGAAATCTTGGGATTGAATGATGAGAGAAAATATACGTGACAGTACTCATTAAAACTATTCAATACAATTCTTCAAGCATTTAAACACGGATTCATTGCCTTTCCTGTCAAGTACTTGACCTCATACCGAGAACAAATAGATATTTATATAAATATATGTATATATTTATACACAGGCTACATTGGGACCCAAGATTTCGTTTAGTTTGTAAAGAAAAAAAAAGGATACTCCACATATATTTATGGTACAATTAAACTAATATCGCTGATATCTTTAGCTATATCTTGAACACTAATTTTTTTATCTTGATAATGTAACGATTTAGATAAACTCAAATTTTATCAATTACTCTGATTAAATCTTGAGTAAATTTTCATTTATTTTATTTTTATCGAAAAGTTTTTTTTTTTAATTCAATTATAAATTCATATTTTTTGCCGAGCGTTGATACAACTGTATTTCAAAAACAATTAAAAACACAACATTCGATAACTTGTCATATATTTATATTTATATTTATAATTTTAATTACAATTGTTTTGTCAACGGGTTAATTTTTTTTCAAAAACAATTGTTAATTGGCACTTAAAAATAATATTAATTAATAGTCATTATTTTTAAAATTGTACCAAAAAATTACCTTAGTTCGTTTTTCTTCATCAATATTCATGATTAATTATTTAAGTGCGACCTGGATTAAAATACAGACTTAATAAAATAAACTTTTCAATAAACTTTCACTTTGAATTGTTACTTAATAAAAACTCAATATAATATCAGTAGTCGACGGATTTAAAAAATGTATTAAGGTAAAAACAGAACCAAAAATTCTCTGTTGAAAATTTTTGTAACGGATTCAAAGCGACTTCAAAATACGATATAACTCAAAAAAATGGATAAGCGAGACATAGTTGTGCTCACAATAACGATGAAAACGCGACTGAGTTTAATTCATGTGACAAAGATTGTAACCAATACAAGTATATAAGACGTGAGTAAGAAGGAACCGAGTCAAAGTTGTCATTATGTCGAAGGCCAATACAACACGAGTATATTCGTGGGGACACTGATATGATCAACTGTCATCAGACAACATCGCCATGTGATGGTTTTTAAAAACTCAGACTATTAAAACAGAACATGTCTTCAATTGGAGACGAATTGTCATCAGTTATTATTGATATTAATATTAGATGGTATATATCGATATGAGAGAAAGTTTTATTAAATCTCAGACACTCTGATATAATTTATAGATAAGATTGGGTCATTGATACACTCAAGTTTTAAAATATATCCTCTCAAGTGTCAATGAAGTGTAAAGAAATAATATCACTCAACGTAATAATTATACTGCCACAATTTATTTTTATAATTGCGGCCATTGACTTGTAAAGTAAATTTATACCAACGATATTTTTTTAATATTGAGTAGTAAATCTATTTTTAACTTTATTTGGTAAAAAAAAAATTAATAAATATTTATTGATAATAAATATTTACTACTTCCATGCTTTAATTTTGGAATCAATAAATATTTATATATTATGTAAAAATAAAATTATTTTTTTTTTTTTAAATAAAATTTCATCTTATCTTTTAATTGAAAAATGAAGTTCATACCTGATAAATAAATTTTTTTTTACTTTCATCCAATAATAAATTAACTTCTATGATAAAAGTAATTAGATTTAATTTTTAATTAAAAACACATGAATTTTTTTTTACAAAACTGTTTAATAAAAAGTTTAAAAAAATATAAATAATAATTATTATTAATAATGTAGAACGGGAAGTATTTTATGAGAATGTGGCAACTAAATAATTACTTTAAACTCTTGGAATTACCCGCAGTTGCATTATATCTGCAATCGCTCAACAATTTTACACAATAACTATTTAAATTCATAACACTTTTTTATCAATGGCTATCAACTACAATTACCATTTTCTAATGTCACCTAAGTATTTTTACTGCTGAATATACATTTTTAAAGCTCAAATAAATTTTTTATTTACACTTGATTACCGAAAGTTGACTGTGAATTTAAAGAAAATATTTTTTTTAATGCAAGGCTACTTTTGTTATCTTTTAAAAATTTAGCAGCAATTATCGATAGCGAATAATTATATTAGGTAAAAAGATAAGACAATTTCAAAGGCCAGAAAATCAATTGATTGTCGTTTAAATGTTAATAATTAGTGTCAATTTGTCTCAATCAATTATGAAACGTAGTTATGATACAAAACGAAGAAAATTATTAAAACATTTCTTAAGTAATTGACTATGCGCTTAGATCTGATGGGTTTTTAAATCAAAGGATGATGCGAAGGTCATTTATTAATAAATATTGAATGTAAAACGTGTGAGAGAAATTAATTACTGTGTAATGTAACAAGTGATAGATTATTACAGAAATTATTTAATTAAAAATAAATAATTGAATTTTTTATCTTATCCCAATTTTTTAAACTTTGTACCTGACAAAATTTGAGATTAAAAATAATTAAATAATGAGCTAATTAATAATTTAGAGATTAGTTGCGATAAATATAATTAATTTTATTTTAATTGTGGAAAAAAAATTATTAAACTTTGTTTTTTTAATTAAAATTAATTTTTTAAAAATTACCTCATTAGAATCGTCTTCAGTTCCGATACTTTCTTCATTATCTGAAATAATCAATTAATTAATAAGAATCTTTGAAGAATATACAATTGATTTAATAAATCGTAATAATTACCGGGTTCTTCCGTTACCCGCTTCATAATTATCAACAATTAATTACAACAATAAAAATAAAGAAAAAAATTGACTTATTAAATTAAAAAATTAGGTTGTCTCGCAGTAATCGTTGCGGATAAACTGCAAAGAGATATTATTGATACGGTAGATACTAAAAGTTTAAATATGAGTCGCGCATCTTATCTTTGAAAAAAATTTTCATCATTTTACGGAATCATTCATTTCATTTTATCGTAATGCTGATAATATTATGACTCTAGCTATTCAGTATTTTATTTATTATTAACATAATAATTTTTACCATCTGTTGCTAAATTAATGGGACGGTAATGTGCAAGCGCCTCTGGTGGAATAAATGTACATATAATGTATAGATATATCACAATCCATGTTAATTTTACATAGATATATATAAATATGTATAGTTATACAGTCTTTTTATTCTTTTATTAATTGTAATTAAACGTCACTGAGTTACCTAGCCATTTTCAATAAGGGATCTACAAATCTTTCTAAGAATTTTTAAAAAAAAAATTCGATTCAATTACTGGATTTTTTCGCACGTTATCATACGGGATCCGTACTTGACCGACAGGAAATTTTTTTAAACTATGTTGATGTTTTTTCGGTTTTTAGTGAACTAAATAAATTTTGGTAAAGTATGGAATTAATCTCCATTAAATTATCTTCAAAATGGTGTGCAACATATCTTAATTCCGTGGATCAACAAAGGTATAATAATTGAAAAATAGTTGCCGAAGTGAGGCGAAAAAAATTTTTCGATCGTAAAGCACTCTCTGATGCTTCGTATCATGAGTCGTGCAATATTATATTGAAATAATTCAAAAATACATTATATATAAAATTTTATATATATATTAATAAAAATTCTATTTCTACTATAAATGCAAATATTAATAAATTAATTATGTTATAATAATAGTAGTTGTGAAATTTGAAAAACTTAAAATTTTCGCGGTATTACACTATTACTTAAAAACTTATAATTACAGACAATTAACTTATAAATCAACAAGTAAACAACATAATTAATTTTGGGTAATAATACAGCTTAAAAAATAATAAAAAATAAAATTTTTATTCATCATCTTTTGTGAAAGACAAATTAGTTTTTCCATAGTCTTTGAGTGTTGTACAGTTACTTGTTTCTGGGATTTCTTCATCACTATCATTGACGACAATGTATCTATAGAATTTGGCCATGACTGCAAATATCACCATGTCGACAATCATAAGTCCCGCGAAAAGGAAAAATTCATTTGCCTGATAGAAAAAAACATAATTAATTGTCATCATCGTCAATAATTGATATATAGAAGTAAGTAATCAGCAAATATCCGGTGGTATTGACCAATTAAAGGCCAAAGACATCAACATTTAATTACATATCAACTGACCTGTCTTTCAAAAATTTTTACTTCGGTAACTATCACGACAATGAAATTACCAGCGGCAGCAGTAAACAACCAAGCGGCTTGCAGCAAAGATTTCATGCTGACGGGAGCCTGAGAAAATGCAAACTCGAATCCTGTAATTGACAACAGCACTTCGCCCATGGTGATGATGACATACTGAGGAATCAACCAGAGTATGTGCATTGAATTCGGCTGAGTTACTGTCACTATTTTGGCTGTATTTAATTCTTTGGACGCGTAAGCCTGCACGGTATAAACGCCGCCCATGCGTAATACTATTTCGTTACTGACTTCGTTTACTTTGACTCTGTAAGTTCCTGGATCAAGGGGAACGAAGAGCGAATGCTCAACTTTGCCATTCACTACTGATTTATGAAGAATTTGATCTTTACTATTTACAATTTCTACAATTACTGGAGTGCCCAGAGCATTGTGTGTAAGTATCCGTACTGCTGGATTTCCAATTTCTGTTTTATTTACATGGTCTTCGTATTCATATGGACTAGAATCAGGTATCAAAGCGTAGGAGATCGCTTTCTTTTCAGTCAGATTTAATAATCCTATTGAAAATAATAATTCATTATCACTGGTAGTTTTTAAAATATAATTTACGGTTTTTGATTACCTCGATTTAATTTTTCAAAACCACATTTTGAAAAATTTGTCTCAAATTCGATTGAATTATCACCAATTGTATTTATATTTGTGTCTTGCCACATTGCAAATGGTGATATATCAAAGGTTTGATTATTATTTAATTTAATTCCTATATCACAATTATTTGGATTGAACAGCCTCAACTGCGCTAATCCGCTGGACGGTAATACTGGATATGTTTTCTATAATAATAGAGAATAATAATGTTATCGGCTTCATTGAAATGAGTGGTTCATTAATGAATTTATGAAATATTTACCTCGAGTTGCAGTTCCACGATACCAGAAACAATAAACGCGAGACCGCCAAGAAAGCCACCAGTGGCCATTTTTTTCAATGGCGTATTTATAAATTTAATTTTAGCCATTAAAGGATAAATGCAAGTGTCAAAAATGGGAATGAGTATGGCGATGAATATTGGATTGACAACTAGTAATTGGTCGGCTTTGAGAACAAAACTCCCGATCTGGCCATCCATCTTCGTCGCCTGGAATGTCCACCGCGATCCTTGTTGGTCGTATAGCGCCCAAAACAATGGCACTGGTATCAAAATTTTGATAACTTTAAGCGATGACTTTATGTTAGAAATCAACCTTGCGTCGTATTTATCATCCGCATAGTCTAGCCAATGATCATGGTTTTTTTCTCTCATGCTCATTTTTCTATAAATCGCATGCTAAAATTACCATTTAATCAATAAATTAATTAATCGCCAATAAATAATTAATAGTTTTTAACATTCGGGAAGTATAAGGGTTAGCCCGCAGGGCTAACCGTATTCTAGATTTTTTTTTTTTTTTTTCAATAATTGACTCACACAAATACACTTGGTAACACTAAGAATAACGTTTCCTTCAGGTTTTTTTATTCTGTACATCGGTTTTCCAAGTACAAAAATAACTACCAAATAAAAATAATAAATTTATTAATATTTTAACGTAATTAATAAATACTGGAATTTTGATTAATTACCAATTGATGAAATCATCAAAATAGCCGGAACAAGAAATGCAACAGAGTAACAAGTTTGATCTCCAAAACATTTAACGCTATGTCGCAATTCTGGAGTAGCAAATGTCGAGATCAACGAACCCAAATTAATAACAAAGTAAAAAAAAGAGAAAAACATTGCGAAATATTTTTCCTGCTGGGGAAGAATAAATTGGTCCCCACCAAAAGCCGAGACGCATGGTTTTATTCCACCAGTTCCCAGTGCAATCAGAAGTAAACCCAGGATGGAAAATTCTCTGCAAACAATATATTGCAATATAAATTACTTGTAACATTAAAAATATGACAAGTGTCATATAACTCAATCATGTAAACAGTTGTTAACTATTTTTCAGTTACTGATATATTACTCGTAATTAATTGCGTGATAATGATATATTTTAAAAAATTAATTATGTTTTACAACATATGCATACTTGTAAATTTTTTTCATGAAATATAATACATTGTTATATTATGTTGATTTTTCTTGTTTGAAAATTCAAAGTTACGTAACAAACAAGTATATAGATAAATTAATTTATATTTTTTATTCATGAGTAAATTAAAAATTCTTATCTTCAAGTAATTCAATTTACATTTTCAGAAAAATTTTCAACAGTGCAATGCATTTAATATGAAATCTCAAGTTTATTATTAAAATATACACGTTTTTTATGGAATTATATAACGAATCGCAATCAGGAACAGAAAAACTGGCCGGTAAGTGGAACATGTCCTTGAATTAAAATATATTTCTCACCTAATAGGTAACCCAAATGTAGGTGCGGCGCTTGCCGATAATAGAAGTTGTCCAATCGCGTAAACGATACTTAAATACAAAATGGTCCTGAACTTGCCTAGAAACGAATCTGCGATAATTGCACCAATTATCGGGAAGCAATACACAAGCATTGTGAATATATGATAGATAATTGTAGCCGTGTCATCACTGTATTCTAACTTGGAACTCAGGTACAAAGACAGTATTGCTATTAACATAATTAATGTATCCGGTTAAAATATTTTTACATATTTTATTAATCTAGATTACTTACTTCGCATTCCATAGTAAGAAAATCTTTCGCAGAATTCACTACTAATAATAAAGAATACGGCCTTCGGATATTTAAGTTTCTAAAATTAATAATTATTTTTAATATATATGTATATATATATATAATTTTAATCACGATTATTCCGTTATAACCAGATAATTTTCTTTTCTAAAAAGCAGAAATATTGGCAGTGGAAAAAATACAGTTTTCAGTCTAAAAACAGTACCCTCGTATAAAAAAACTTAAAGTATTATAGTTTGCACTGTAATAATTAATACAATTTCTTGTTATAAAATAATTACAATTATAGATACGAAACTTTACTGTTTCTGATGTATTGTTAGTTTATTAAAACTTTATTATCTATGAAACGCTTCTAATAACTGAAAAAAGTTTTATATAAAACTTTAATAATTCGTAAATCATTCCTTCGTCTTAAAAATATTGTAATTTTTATAGCTTCGAAGTAGAAGTACTTTGCTGATATTTGAAACTGTAATTTCTTCACTATTAATTTTTTCATGTAATTAATCAGCATTAAAAAATAATATTAATTAACATTTATTATTTTAATTAAATTAAAAGAAAAAATTACTTTTGTATCATTTTTTTCATCACCATTCATGATTGACTATTTCGATTAAAATAAAAACTTGATAAAAATAACTTGTCAATAAATTTTCACTCTGAATAGTTATTTAATGCAATCTTAATTTGATATCAATGTTTAATGGATTTAAAAAGCGTATTAAGATAAGAGTAATAAAAATTTTCTATTGTAGGCCTTGGCGACGGATTGACAGCGACTTAAAAATGCGACGAAACTCGAAAAAATAGATAAATAGTGCATAGTTACGCTTACGATGACAGTGAGAACGCGACTAAGTATAATTCATGTGACAAAGATTGTAACCAATAGAAATATGTATAAGAGCAGAGTCAAAGTTGTCATTATTCCCAAGGTCAATACAATACCAGTACCTTCGTAGGAATGCTGATATGACCAACTGTCATCAGACAGTATCGCAATGTCATTATTTTTAAAATCTCAGACTATTAAAACATAACTTAAGTGGTAAATTGAAGACAAACTGTTAACAGTTATGTGTCAACGGAACGTAACGAAGTAACATCACCTAGCATAATAATCATACTGCCACAATTTGTATTTGTAAAGGAGGCCAATGACTTGTTAAGTAAATTTATACAAGAGAATTCAATTTATTTTAATGATCTGTAGTAAATTTATTTCTTAATCTTTATTTAGTCTTTATATTAAAATGAACTCCGCTTCGAAGTAAATTTCACTCCGAGGGGATGAAATAAATAAACAGTCATCTGCTCCGTATTCACTCCGAAATTAATCCGCGTTCGCAGCAAATTTTTTACGGTGTAAAATATATAAATAATTATTTCTATTCTATGTTACAATAAAATTGGCTTTTTATATATAAAATTTATCTTATCTTTTCATTGAAATAAAGAAATTTCATACATGATAAATAAATTTTCCTTTGCTTTCATCCGATAATAGATTTCATTCCATGACAAAAATTATTAGTTTTAATTCTTATTTAAGTACACTTGTTTCATTTTATTTAAGTATTTAGTACGAAGTTTAAAAAAAATGACAATATTAATTTTTAATCATGTAGTACGCAAAGTATTGTGCGATGTGTGGCATTAAAAAAATTATGCTCAATCGGTGTTTCTCTGCTATCACAATAACAATTATATACAAAAGATATGTAAATTCATAGCACATTTTTCATAACTAACTAATAATGCCATTTGTTTATGTTACATAAAATATTTTTGCCGCTCAATATAAAATTTTAAACCTCCACTAAGTAAATTTTTATTTTACGTATATATAAATTATAATTTTATTTTAATTGTAAAAAAAAGATTTTTAAACTTTTTTTTTTTTAATGAAAACTAATTTTTAAAAAATTACCTTCTTAGAATTGTCTTTAGTTCCAATACTTTCTTCATTACCTAAAATAATTAATTAATTAATAAGAATCTTTGAAGAATATACAATTGATTTAATAAATCGTAATAATTACCGGGTTCTTCCGTTACCCGCATCATAATTATTAACAGTTAATTACAACAATAAACATAAAGAAAAAAATCGACTTATTAAATTAAAAAATTAGGTTGTCTCGCAGTAATCGTTGCGGATAAACTGCAAAGAGATATTAATATGATAGATACTTAAAGTTTAAATATAAGTCGCGCCTCTTATCTTTGCAAAAAAATTTTGATCTTTTTATTGCATCAATTATTTGATTTCGTGATACCGATAGTTTTAATTCTATTTATTCTGTATTTTATTTGTTATCAACTTCATTACATTTATCAACCGTAATCACTTTTTTACATTTCGTCCATGAAAAATAAAAAGTTTTTACAAGAAAAAAGTTGAGAGAGTCCATGGATCTTTTGCGATTTCCATTTCAAAGTATTAAATTATCAGTTGCAAAATTAATAATTCGCTGCCTTGGTATCATTTTTTATTAATAAAATATCTCAGGAACGGAGGGAAGGGGAATCAGGTATTTTTTTAATATCTATTTAAATTTAAATAATATTTATTTAATTATTAATATAATTATCATATTTTAATCATTAAAAATACATTATAAAAAATATATATGGATTTATATGTTTATAAAAATTGTATTTAGCTCATGAATATAAATATTAATAAATTAATTAAATAATAACAACAGCAGCGGTAGTGAGATTTAAATAATTTAATTTTTCGCGGGAGTTTCAAAGTTAACAAACCGCCATCTTGAGGCGCAGACAAAAACTAAATTCCCCGAAAAAGGTAATTCGGCATAATTGTGATATTGTTGTCTTTGTCTATCACTTGGCGTTTTTTATATATTTTTTTTTTGACATTACTTGTTTTATTTTTTAGTTACAAAAGTGACACAAGTGCAGCTACGAAACTTGTTTTCAATGATCGATCATTTTCATCATCAGTTTATTTCTCTCAACTCCAGCTAACAATTCATTTTACATAAATAAATTCTGCTATTCTTAAATATATCAAATCAACAAAACAAATTATTTTAAAAATATCTGGAGCAAACTATAAATATATGTAACAATAAAGTGGTCGTTGGTTTCCAAACGAGCAATTCATCTACCAAATTTGGAGAAAGGTCTAGTTCTTATCAAATTACTTCTGATACCGCTTCCAGGTCAATCCAGGTAACAGTCTGATGTCTGATGTCTGGTGTCTGGTGTCCTGGTTCTTTGGTGGGAGACCAACACTGAAGTAAGTCCAAAAAAAAAAAAATTAATCTCAGCTACCGGTACTTTTGTCGCATGTAAAAAAACAAAACTAAGACCTGGAACATCAAGTCCAGTCTCTTTACCACTGGAACATTATCATTATTTGTCATTACCATTGATAGCAATAATAAATGATAACTTTTGTTTCAGATAAAATATTGTAACCATGATTGAAATGTTTGTGAGGATTTCACATGTCATAGACACTGGAGTTTATTGAAAAGTGTGAGACTAACCTCGAATATCATCAAAAAATATATTTACTTGATAAAATATATGACTTGGACGTTTTATTTTAAGTGAGTAACGAAAAAAATGGGGTTTGACGTTAATAGATTCCAAGGAGAAGTCGATGAGGAATTAATATGTCCAATATGTTCTGGTGTACTCGAGGATCCTGTTCAGGTAAATTTTTTTTATTTTCATTTTTAATTCAATCAGATTTTTTATAAAATATAAATAATTATTTATTCACGTTATAATTTTTCAAAAATTTAATTTGAATAATTGAAATTTAAAAAAAAAAATAATGAGTAATAAAAAATAATATAAGACATGCAGTATCTGAAGAGCGTTAGGTGAGTGATGTGTTGCAGGCAGCTGTTTGTGAGCATGCATTTTGTCGTGTCTGCATCAACGAGTGGATCGGCCGTCAGCCGACGTGTCCTCTGGACAGGACGCCAATAACTCCAGCACAGCTGAGACCTGTCCCGCGGATTCTGAGAAATTTGCTGGCGCGCCTGTGCATTAACTGCGACAACATCGTCTACGGATGCCAGACGGTGATAAAGCTGGACAGTCTGGTGACACATCTAGAGGAATGCGAGTTCAACCCCAAGAGACCTGTGCCTTGTGAGCAGGGCTGCAGTCTCATTGTGCCCAAGGATGAACTTAAAAATCACAACTGCGTGCGCGAGCTCCGGAGCCTGATTCAGTCCCAGCATCAGAAACTCAGTGATATGAAACGCGAGTTAAGTGAACAGCAATTCCAAATGAATGAACAGAGACGTGAAATAAATTTACTTAAAGATTTTATGCGTGCTATGAGAGTTTCTAATCCAGCAATGCGGGCTATTGCTGACCAGATGGAACGCGATGAAGTTGTTAAATGGTCTGCTACACTTCCTCGTGCCCGAGTTACAAGATGGGGTGGTATGATTTCTACTCCAGATGAACTTTTACAAGTAATTATTTTATTTTTGTCAATCGTCTTGATAATTTTAATAATAATAATAATTTATATTTTTTAGACAATGATAAAAAGAACATTATCAGAATATAATTGTCCGCCACACGTGATTGACGAGCTGATGGAAAATTGCCACGAAAGAAAGTGGCCGCCGGGTCTGAGTTCACTCGAGACAAGACAAAACTCCCGGCGTCAGTATGAAAACTACGTCTGCAAACGGGTACCTGGTAAACAAGCTGTACTAGTACTTTATTGCGACAACACACACATGCCGGAAGACATGATGGTCGAACCGGGATTAGTTATGATTTTCGCTCACGGCATCGAGTAAATTTAAATAAAATTTTTAAAGTTTATTATTAATTAAATTAAATTAAACAAAGACGCTTTCCCAAGTGAATTACTATAAGAGTCATTATTATAAGTAACTTGTAAATTAATTGTTTGATTCGTCTTAAAAAAATCCATATTTTATAATCATTAAATTTAGTTTTTTTTTTTTTTTTCTTAAATTATTACTTAAACGTAGCTCGCACTTCTTCATTGGTAAATTAATAATTTTTATTTTTTTTAAGTTATGCAGGATTTTAAAATTAATTACAAAGACTGGCGCGCAAAAAAACTAAACTTTAAATATTTAATTATTTTGATCTCTTACTTACAATTTTATAATTAAGACTTATCAATAAGTAGTTATTATTATTATTATTCTTTTTTTTTTATATATATATTCCAAATGAACAATATAAATTAAAAATAATATTTTTTACTAGACTATATTTTTAAATTAAAATCAATAAGAGTATAAATTTTTATGGTGAAAGACAGAGTCGAGCGAATTTATCGCAAACCGAAAAACTGTGATAACACTTTACACCATTTAAAATCCTTAAACTCGTTCAATTATTAAATATATAGATTTTTTTGTTAATTAGTAAAATACTTGCTGCATACGTCATCAATTAAACAATTAATTAACAAAATAACAAATGCTTACAAACATCACAATCGACTTTGAAACTTTTTCGAACCCCAACAATTTTTATTGGAGTTTAAATTTCAAATGAATAATTAATGAAATTAATTTTTCAGTTAAGTGCTATGTGATATTTTAAGAAAGTACATAAATATATATGTATATATTTTTATTTGAAAAGTGTATTCAATTTAATTCTGATGATTTCAATAATTATTCTAAATCGAGTGATATGCGCACCATGTCCGATGCAATTAATTATAAATAATTAATTAATTATATCGATTGACAAATAATACATTTTTTAAAATTAATAAACATTTATATTAAATGTATTCCAGTGTTTTTTAGTTGATGGGATCCGTTAATATGCTTTGCTTATTATTTTTTGTAATTATTTCAATAAAAAAATTAAAAATCTTATATTTAATTATTTATTTATTATTTTTTTTTTCAGACTAACAAAATATATAAAAACTTATTCTAATTTGGTTTGTAAAAACGAATTTTACTTTTTTTTTTAAATTATTGGACACACTCCGGTGGTGACGTGTCCGAAGGCACGTTCAGGATCCGGAGTTATTTCATTTGAATTAATAATTATATTTTTAATACAGCCGACGTACTGCGAGTGAGATGTACTGCCGCGCAACCGCTTTCCGAGGAGCGGATGTCCGCCTATAAATATCGGATGCTTCGATAAAACACCCGCGGAATTTTTGTTCCCGATTCCTGGTGGTGCTGCTGCATGATCTACTGACAGTAGCACAGCATTCTTTTGCTTTACAGCTGAAATAATTATTTAAAATAATTAATTTTTTTAAATTTACTTATGAGTTAATAAAAAATTACCTCTGATATTGTGCCAGTTTCCGTCGCACAATGAATTAGGCATCTTTGGTACAAAGGAAGTTTCAATGGGACCTTTAGTTGTCTTCACCAAGAACTTGATGGTACCATTGACCATTTCCAGTAACAAGAAATCACGTTTTCCGTGTACGGATAATAAATGACCGGATGTTGATCTAGGCTTTATGTCCATTTGGATATCGACACTGCGTCCGACAGTAAATTTATCCACTGGTTAATTAAAAAAAAAATATCAATTACTATCATCAAAGTATTTAATTTAAAAATAATTATTGTAACTTTTCTTTTATTCAAGATTATAAACATACTCGCACGGAATAAATTGCTGCCGTTTCCGGGGTAGAAGAATACACCAGACTCGACTCGATTCGAGCATGGAATAACTCCAACTTTCTCATCAGGATCACCAACAGGCTGTCCGTTCATCATAAAGTTACTCAGGCACCCATTGAATGTCTTATTGGTTCCCTGAAAGAAAGTAGAAAAAATTTAAAAAAATGTCGTAAATTGTAAATAATTAATTAATGGTCTTACAATATTAGCTTGAACATTGGCAGACAGTTCGGGAAGTATTCCACCCAAGTAGAACGGAGGATTAACATCCATGGTGGCAGCATTGCCTTGTGAGTGTTCCGCGACCGCGAGATTTTCATCGACGATAAGCTCGCCGAAGTTGCCGCTCCTCTTGAAGACAATAGTGTGCCACTGGTTGTCGTTTATTTTTATTTCACTCTTGAGCCAGGCAGGTCCGGTGCCGCAGTCGAATGAGTAATGAACGCGGCCACCTTGAATGTAAACAGCAATAAAGTGATTTTTGGTGATCGCCGAGCTGTAGAAAATGATTCCTTCGTCTGCGGCGGTCTTCAAATCTATCTGAAGATCGTAGTCATCCTTGTACCGGCCATTCAGCGATCCGTATTCCAGTCTGCTGTTTCTGGCGGTTCCGAATCTCCAACCACTCTCACTTTCAGGGTCGACTGCAGGCATGTATGGGAGTTTGCAAGAATCTACTGTGTAAGGAGGCGCCGGTGTGGTCATTGGCTCCACAGGTCTCTCGGGTCTCTCAGGTTTCTCGGGTTCTTCAGGTTCATCTGGCTCTTCAGTAGGCGCTTCAGTCAAGGGAGCATTGAGGGTAACTCGTCCCTCGACTTCATTAGGACCTGGTTCAACGGTGTCGACCTCAACGTCAATAATATTGCTCTTAGTTGAAGCCATTGTTATTGTTTCAGGCAGTCCAGTGACAGGTGGAGGAGGCCAGACCCCAATATCAGTTTCAGTCGGCAGATAAGCAGGAGTCTCACCACCCAAACACTTACCGAGGAAGGCATTGGGGCGTTCTTTTGTATTAGCGAAGTTTATGATCTCTCCATTGAGAGTCGCATCGCCAATGCATCCGACAAATGGCTCCGTGGACTTTGAACCACTTGGTGCATTAGGTAACCCACCGATATACAAATTTCCTTTGCGAATACTCAAAGCGGGAGGAGGGTAATCTGTTACAAAGTTATCAATATCGTCAATGTCTATCCTCAGGGCGGTGTCATCGTGAGTTGCAGTGACGACGTGCCACTCATTGTCATTGAATTTGTTACCAGCGCTGCTACTCCGGACGACTTCGCCTTGGCTCTTGAAGACCAGGACTCCGTCTTCGATGGACAACGCGCTGTTGGACGTCTGATCAGCATCAGTGGCGTAGAAGATGAGACCATTGTCTGCTGTGGTCTTGAACTTGAGGTTCACCTGCAGCGTTGGATCAGCGGTTACGTTCTGCCATTTTACATAACCAGGTGAGTCTTCTTCAAACGATACTAAGCTTGCGAATCTCACTGGACATCCTGGCATTACACCAAACGCCTGAGAATTCCTACTGAGATCAACTGAAGTGTCTAGAATTACAACTTCGTCAATGCAGCCCTCGAAACCGAGATTAGACACGGATCTGTACGAGTGTCGTATGTTTGGTGGATACCCGCCCACATATATGTGGTCATTTGCAGCCAGAGTCTTTCCGCCAGCTTCTATTTCATTTTTCGCTACCATGAAACCGTCGATCTCCATCAAACCAATGCCTCCGAGTCTCCGGGCCTCGAGAGTGTGCCACTCCCCATCGTTGTACTTTTGCTGAGAGATTAGAGCCACCGGGCCGTCTCCCAGATCAAACTGGTACAGCACTTGTCCATTTTTCATCTCCAGCGCCAGGAAGTGTCTGCCCTTACCCATCAAATACATCAATCCATCTTCAGCGAAGGTCTTGAAGTTCATCTTCAAGCTGAATTTCGAAGGATCGTGTCGTATTTGCGAGTTCTTCATACTCAGGACCGCAAACCCGTTTCTGTCAAACCTGTAGCCTGTGCTGGGAGTAAAGTCAATAAGTTTGTCGCGTTCCATAGCGCCTTCCTGATTGTTCTCTCCCTTGATAAAGTTCCAGAACGACACAGGAATATCTCCGATAACGAGATCCTCCATTTGTCCTTCAAACGAGGACGCGGTCACGACATCTGGAGTCTGGAATGACGTTGGATAGCCACCGACGAATAGTTTCGAGTGCTCCTGATCCAAATTGAATATTGAGTAAGTACCTGGTAGAACTTGTTCCTTGACAGTCTGCTCGTCTCTTCCTTCTCCGATGTCCTCGCGTACGATGAGTTTTACATTCTTACCGGTTCTGTCGACAATTATCTGACGCCATACATTGTCCGACACGTATTTATTGTTAATAATCTTCACTGGACCAGAACCCAAGTCGATAATCAGTACCGGGTAACCGCCTTCGATCATCAGCGCCAGGAAATCATGAGTTTTATGCCGCGTCACCTTTCCTCTGTCTTCATTTCCGAGGTACAGAAGGAATCCATTGGCTTTGTCTGTTCTAAAGTACAAAGACAACTTAGTGGACGTCGCTAGTAAAGGAAGACTTTCTGGATTCTTCAACTGCAAGGTCGTGTTACGATAGAATGTCACCCCTATTTTGAACCGATCAGCGAGTTCTCGCGCATTAGCTATTTTATTCTTCAAAGCTTCTATTTTGAGCTTTAAATCATTACCAGTAACGTCAATACTATTTTGAGTCTCTCCCAATTTGCTCAACAAGTCCGCCATGTTGGGCAGAACTTTGCTGACCGAATCCAACTGCTTCTTGGCCTGAGAGACATCGCGCATTGAATCCGTAGTGTCTTTAGTCAAATTCTTAGTGTCTTTTAAATCATTTGAAATTTTATTTACGACGCCGTCCATGCGGTCCATCGAATTGTTGATCGTCTGTTCAATCTCATTGGCCTCCTGGGTGAGATCGTCCATCGGCGAGCCTGTACTCAATGACAATTGGTTCAGTGTACTATTAATTCTATCAAGCGCCTCAGTATTTTTTTTATTCTGCTTAGCGATGTAATTGTTAAACTCCTGAGCTTGGTCTAAATCTGCCTCGAGTTTTCCCTCCGTGGTTGCCAGCGCGGACTCGGCAAGACTCAGTAATTTTGACGAGCGCTCAAGTGTTTCGCTGGTTTTTCTGTCAATGCCGTTTGAAAGTGCTGTCGCGTTAGTTGCAGCCTGAGCAGCTTCGTAAGCTGCGTCGCGAGCTTCTTGAATAGCGCGTTCGATATCTCGATAAGCTGACACTGCTCTCACTGCACTTGTGTTACGTGTACCGTTCAATATATTATCTAGCTCAATTGACAGTACGTAAAGATTCTCTGCATGCTCGTCAGCTCTTCCTACAATATCTATCACATCCAGAAGGTCATCGTCATTTTGATTTAAGGTGTTGTTCAATTGATCAAGCGACTCTTGATTTTTACTCGCCAAATCACCTATAAAAAAAATAATTAATTATATTTGTGAATTTATTTTATAATTAAATTATTAACGAAACTATCGGCTTTAGTTTAATTTGCTAGCAATTAAAAATATATGATAATTTACTTACGCAGAGTTTTAAAATTATCATCTGCTTCATTCAAATACATGGTAGCATTTTTATTCAAATTTTGTCCAGTTATAATGTCATCTTGGCTCTCAGTAGTTGCATTTTTTATTAATGAATCAAAATTACCAAACCCTTTAGATCTCTTATTGTCATCAATCAATTTTTCAGCTGCGCGTGTAAGTTCATCGGCTTTGGCAGTAATAATATAAAAGTCGTCAACCTTCATGCTAAAGTTATGAATTTTTTCTCCTAATTTACTGGCAGCGGAGCTCAAATTACTCACAGGGAAGTTGTACTCAGTCATTTCAGATACCAAACCATTTGCGTGATCTGATTGATCGATAGCTTTGTCTCTAAAAGTTACAAAAGATACATTTTTTATTTTATTTAATATCTCATTGGCTTCTTTAAGCGCGCTGTCGATTTTTGCGGCAGTGCCCTGGCCGATGTTGGTCGCCAGGTACTGGATTTCTGAGATGATTGTGTTTACAGAATTTATTTCCTTCCTAACATCCGTTTCCAAATTGTTCATTTCAACTAGAGTATTCTCGGCCCCATTTTTCCATCTCATGCTGTCGTCGGCGGTGTACTCGACGCGTCTCTTCTGCGTGGAAACCTCTTGGTCAAGTTTTGTTATTTCTTGCTGCAGAGGAACAAAGTCAATGCGACTTGAGTCAAGTAATTTAACGTCTGGATATAATTCATTGACGCTATCGTTGACGAATTTCAAACGTTGGTTGGTGTAATAGCTTTCAGCGACGGTGTTGAACTCTTGAGCTACTGGAGATAGGAGTGCCTCGAGTTGATCAGTGACGTCGAGAAGATCGTCAATACAAGAGTCACATTCGTAGCACCCGTCGCCTTCTTTTAGGACCCAGCGATAAGGACAGTGGTCGCATTTCTCTCCAATAACTCCGGGTAAGCAGGAACACTGACCAGTTGTCGTATTACACGAGGCTCCGAGTGAGTATCCGGTGTTACAGTTGCAGGAGGTGCAGCCTTCTGGTCCGTAATTCCAGAAGCCAGCGATACATCGGTCACATTTACGTCCGGTGACACCTGGCTTACATTTACATTGTCCTGATGAGAGGTCGCACTGGGCATATTCTGAAGCAAGACCGCAGTCACAAGCTTGGCATCCGTTACAGGAGTTGAAACCGAAATGATTCTCTGCACAACGATCGCATTTTTCACCGATGACGTTGATTTTGCACTCGCAGAGCCCGTTGTAGCTGTCGCAGCGCTCCATTCCGCAAGATTCGCACTGACATGTTCTGCAGTCTTTGCGCTCGACGGCGTCCCCGTAGAATCCTGGGGCACAGAGGTTACAGGCCTCGCCGTAGGTGTTGTTTAAGCAGTGGAGACACTCGCCGGTTATCGAATCGCAGGAGCCTATGTCGTTGGTGTCGATGTTGCCGGAACACTCGCAGAGTTTACAGAACTCGCCCTCGATGTTCGGGTCACCGTAGAAACCTGCGGCGCAAGATTCACAGCGCGCTCCGTAGTAACCGGGCAGACAGTCACAGCTGATTTTGTTCCCTGCTTCGTTAACTTCACAGCCGGTGGCAAAGTTGTTGGAGGCTATGGGTAGAGGACAGGCACAGATTAAACAGTCAGTTGGAGTTCCGATAGTTGCGTTACCGTAGTAACCTTGTTCACAGAATTCACAGTGGTCGCCGGTTGTTCCATTTTTACAATTCTGAAATAAAATTGAAATTTTTAATTAATATTTAATCTAAATGACTTGGTCTCGTGTCAAATAACCTGATACCAAGTCAACTGATCCGGTACCAAGTCCTAAATTATAAAAAAATAAAACTTACGTGACAAATTCCAGTTTTAACATCACAAGTGTCAGCATGTCCATTACATTGACAACGTACACAAGAGCCACCATAAGGTCCCGACTCAACTCTATAATATCCCGGAGCACATTCTTCACACGAAAGACCCTGATAGTTAGGCGGGCACTGGCACTGCTCGACACTGCTCGCTTGCTCGCTTCCTGGGATATAAGTGTCCGTAGTCGTATCCATCGTAACATCCGACAACGTCGCCGCGATACTTGGCTCCCAATACGTTCCTCTAATATAAACCCCCTTCAAATTCTCTAGCGTCACCAGCATTTGTTCGCGCGTGACATCAACATTTCCCATCGTGATAAAGTTAGACTCGACAAGCGCCACCGAGGCTCCGAAGTTCGTAAACGAAGGCGGCTGTTCCTCGCCATAGTGCAGCAGGACACTATCGCTGCCCATCAGAATGACATCAGGTCCTGCGATAGCTTTACCAAATGGCCCAGTGCTGTAGAAAACAGTATAGTTGAGCGTTCCGCCATAGGATGTCAATTTTTTGCCCAAATAATTACTTGGAGCCGAGAAGTAGACAATATTTGAAAAGGTTTCATTGTTAGTGAGACTGACCATTATGGAAGTGTCGTTGTATTCTTGCGGAATAATTGTCAATATCGTAACATTGCCCGTCTTGTCATTAACTAACGCAACATCCCAATCAATCATATTGTACTCGTAAGCCCGGTAAAGGTTAGCCGAATCACATCTGGTTGTTTTTCCAAAGCAGAAGCACTTGCTACATCCCTCGGCATTGTCCTCCTGCAAATTAAATGTCCCTGGCTTACAAATATCACACGCAGAACCATCAACATTGGCTTTACAATAACACTCAGCAGTATACTGGTCACAAATTTCCGCTGTAGTACCTTTGAAATCGCAGTCACAGGCTTCACAGTACGGGAACTGGGTGTATCCATTCTGACATTTGTCACACTGCCGCCCGACGACATTTTCCTTGCACTTACACGTGCCATTGAGGAGATCGCACTGCATGTCACCATTGAGGACACCAGCAGGTGAGCAGTTGCACTCCTCACAACCGATGATCGGGTGGAATCCATAAGTACCTTCCTCACACTGATCACAACGTTCCCCAGTGACTCTAGACGGGCAAATACACTCACCCCGCTCCGGTTCACAGATCGCCGTGATCGGACAATCACACGGCCGACAATTTGGATACCCATAGAAACCAGTCTTACAAATCTCACAGCGACGACCAATGATATTTGGTTTGCAGGGACACTGTCCGCCAAATTTGTCACACTCGAAGCTCGTGGTACCGTGGGCGCTGCAGTGACAAGGCAACGCTCCGTTGTTGTAATTTGCGGTCAGTGAAAATATTGAATCGCGACAAAAACCGTCATCTGTAGTATTAATATGGAAATGATTGTTACCACAGCGTTTAATAAATTCTTTGGTCTGATCGATTTGGATTTTCTTCAATACCTTGTCGTCATACTGATCCGCTGGTATTATCAACAAGTAGTCGAGCCAAATACTCGGGCCGGGATTTTTCAAACTTATAACGACATTCTCAATTAACTGAAACTTTAAATTACCGTCAAGTTGACGGATTATGCTACGACATCCGCTGTTACTTGGACAATGAGGTACCGCAACTTTTGATTCATAAAATTTACCATTCTGCACAATAACTTCCAGCTCAAACTCCGGGTTATTAGGCTGGTAATATTGAATTACAAAAACATAGTCACCAGGTTGGGGTACTTTAGTTTTTATATCAATGAAAGCATTGTTATTATTATCCAAATAAATAAGCTTGGTTGTGTTGTCAAATATACCAGGTGGACGGTTGTCAAGTTCTACATCCTCAGCGTGAGCTTCGAACTCAACTTTTTTAGCATCGGCGCCTCCTGGGAATATTCCCTGGACACATTTACCGTTTTTACGCACGCAGACTGATTTCGGCTTGATATAATCCAGCGACCAGCGTTCGTAAGGTATTGCTACGATGGATTCGACGGCAATGTTCGAATGCGGTTCGCCGGTTAACACCAGAGTTGCGTAATTTGTAGAGAAATTAGAGACGGCTATTTTGCCATGTCTGTCTGTGACAACTTGGCGACAAATGCTGGTGTATTTACACGGGTAAAGTGTCGCTTTACCTTGGAAACTGGTATTTACTCCAATCAAGAGAGTCGAAGTTGATTTATCTTGGCGTGATGTTACGTAAGTCACCAGCAGAATGTAAGAACCGGGTTTCGAAACACGGAACTCAAAGAGAATCCGCTTCTGCTGGTCATTAATCAGCGGTATTTCGTCCTGACCGATTTCGCTGAGTACGTCGTAGTCAGTAAAATACTCGGTCAAAGGGAATCTACCGGAATCGGTGTCCAAGAAACCACCAGAGCCGTGTACTGAATCAAAGTCTTTGACATTTGGATAATCATAGTGACGACACAGACCCACTTGTCCTATTTCGCAGGGAACATCAACGTCCTGAGTTAGAATTGTCGCTTCATAATACTCAGCTGGCAAGAGAACGAAGTAATCGAGGAATAAATTTTTCTCAGTCGCGATACTTATTGACCAGTATCCGGGATTCATTACCATCGTCGCGGGTAAGTTGCCGTGGACGCCGGCAACGGTTACGAATGCGGGTTCATTTGTTGGTTTGAGCTGGACTTTGAAAGTCTGTTCGATCTCTTGCGGATTATCTGGAGTAATTTTTATATTACCGAGAACTGGCTCAGAGTTTTTGTTGACGAACCGGAGAACCATGCGATTGAGTGATGGCTTGGAGATGTAGACGCGTTGGATTATTTCATTCTGCAAAGCTGAAAATACTGCGTAACCTTTCCAACTGTAACCAGGGAAACTGTCCTCCGCGAAACCGTAGCGCACTGGGCTGTTACTTGGCGTGCGTCCGTCCTCAACTTCATACTGAAATTGGTGAAGTGTCGGGAAGTAATGAGCTTTAAGAGGTTCCGTACAAGTTTGCCCTGTGACTCGCGGCTGACATGGACATTGCCCGGTTTTTTTGTCACAAATTGAACTTATCGAGCCACCGATATCACAAGCGCACACTAGAAAAAAAAAGTTTTGTCAGGTAACAAAAATTAAACATAGAAATTATTTAAACAAATAATTTACCTGAACATCCAAACAGATTTGATTCTTCTAAATTATAAGTTCCGTCAACACATTGATCACATGCGCGACTAGTAACTCCTGGTTTACAAATACATTGACCCGATTTGGTGTCACATTCGCCAATACTTCCAATAACACCAGGAATATTACAGTTACAGTCTAAAAATATGCAAATTATTTAGTCTCCAGCTAATTTTATCATCAGCGAATTATCAGTAGAATAAATCAACCTAAAATAAAAGCAATACCTTCACAACCATCAGGATTAGCCTGCTGCAAGTTCCAATACAGTGGCTTACACTGATTGCAAATTCTTCCCTGGACTCGATCCTTGCACTGGCACAATTCGCCCGCTGGCAGAGATCCACATCCAGTAAAAGACTTAGGAACACCGGCGGGATCACAATTACAGCCTTCACATCTTGGGAAATTGTAGAACCCTTCTTTACATTGATCACACTGCAATCCATCAAAGTTTTCATGACACTGGCATTTGCCTTCAGTGTCACAAGACACTCCTATCGATCCATGGCTATCACAATTACAGCCTGAAATTAATCAGTAATTGATTAATCAATCAAACAACTGATAAGGAATATAAAATGTATACTTACTGATACAATCGGGGTACATAAAGTAACCAGGACTACATTGATCGCAAGAACGTCCAGCGAAATTACCAAGACACGAACATTTCCCATTGACATCACAGCTTATTGATGAGGAACCAACGGAACTGCAATTACAAGGCCTACAATTTGGATATCCGTAATATCCGCTGATGCATTGGTCACATCTTGCCCCTCCGTAGCCTTCTTTACAGAGACAACTGCCGTCTCTTTTGTTACATACTTGTGGCTCTGTTCCTCTTGCATCACAATTACAATCTTCATACAAATAATTATTCAATCAATTAATTGATACTAATAATAGTAATTTAAAAAGTTTATTTTGTTAAAAAAATTAAACTTACAATTACAAACTGGATAATTATAGTAACCATCTTCACAGATATCACAAGTTCTGCCTCCGTAATTATTCTTACATGTACAATTACCCGTCACGACGTCACAGACGTCGTTGAGTGATCCTTGTGGATTACATTCGCAAGCTGAAATTATTTTAAATAATGAGTTTTTCATTAAATTTTTAGAGTGTACGTATGTATGTATAATTAATGGAGTACGTACGTAGACATTCAGGAAATTTATAGTATCCCTCGGCGCAAAGATTACAATAAGCACCGGCATAATTTTGTTTGCATGGACAGCTGCCGTCAACGGCTTCGCAATGATAACCGTCAGTTCCACCTAGATGACATTCACAGGGACGACAATTTGGGTACCCAAAGTAACCGTAGGCACAAGAGTCGCAATCGGGGGCTGTGAATTCTTGGCGACATTCACATTTCCCCGTTGACTCCGCGCAGTTGCCGGTTGAATAGAAAAAGTCACAGTCACATCCTGAGGAAAATATTTAATTATTGAGTAATTAGTTAATTAATTAACTAATTTAAATGGACGATAATTACGTTGACAAACATCAGTTGCGTTCAAGGGTTTGCCTTCGGGTCTGAAGTACTTGGGTTTACATTGATTACAATTTATTCCTTGTGTATTGTGTGCGCAATTTTGGCAAACGCCACCTCCTTCGTAAGCGCCGTGTATGTCAAGTGATAAATGTTTTTCATCTACTTCCGGGTCGTAAATACACTCGGTCGAGTGTCCGAAACAATTACAAGCTACAGAAATAATTTTTTTATTAAAAAAATCTGAGCAGTTATTTTATAATTCGGGTTTCATAAATTGTTCAAAATTATTTTATGTACACACAAAAAAATTTGAAAGAATAGAACTCAAGATTTTCAAATATTCCGATGTATTCCAAATATAGATTCCAAATATATTACGATTTATTTTATTTTAAAACCGGGGGAATGAAGAGGGACTTTATCATAATATTGATAAAAAAATGAACTTTCACCTCAACTCCAAATCTATCTGACACACATTTTTCTCAGTAAACGTTCTTATAGAGTTTGATACTCTAACCTTCCGGTAAAAAATTATTTTTGTATTTTTTACGGCAAATATTAAATTCGAAGCGGCTTTGAAAATTACCATCAAAGACTGGGCTTAAGAATTTTTTTTTTTTTTTTTTATGTATGCAAAATGATTTTGAACAGAGTGAAAAAAGAATTGCTAAATGACAGCTAATTAGTGTGTACGCACGTTCACAAGTGAACTTCTTGAATGCTGTAGAAATCTGCCATTTTTTTTGTTGGAATCCTGGCAAACAAGAGGCGCACTGAGGGCCATAAGTATTGTGCTGGCAAATACATTCTAATTTTTTCGGCTGCTTTGGATCACGAATATCACACGTGTCTGCGTGCCCATTACACATACATCGTCCACCGATACTTATATCTTTTATTGAATAAAAGTACTAAAAGCAAATAAAATAAAAAGTTATAGAAGTAAAAACTTCAAAATTTAAATTATCAATGAATGAGTTTATTGAAAAATCTTATAAGTTTATCTATAGTTTATCAGGCGATAAAGATAAACAAGTGGGTCATTGACTGCTTCCATAAATTAAAAATTAACTAAAAATTCAAGGAATAAAAAATTTATATTTAACTAATTTTTTGAGAACTTACTCTCCTAGTTACTGTTGGATCTTGACGAGCGACGGACATCAAGTGTCCGAGTAAATTTTTAGTCCTCAGAAAACGGAAGCGTACATTAGTAGCGCGGGTCCACTCTTGCAGAAGACTCGAGTTGAAGTAATGAGAGGCTGCCGGACGGTTATTTAAAATAGAAATCGGTATTTCACCGCCTTCCAGAGGTACAATTTTCGAGTACTCAGTTGTACAAATTACGCTGTCGTCTCGTGTTATCGGTGTCCTGCTATCAACGCCGAAGTATGTAAGACAATCGCTTGCTGAGTCAGAGAAATACTGCCATGGCTGCCAAGTTTTCCCGTAATCTTTTGACTTTTCCAAGACCCATAGTCCTGGACGAGGTGAATTTCCCATACGAATGTAAACATATGCCACATGGAATTCCTATGGAAAAAATATTTTACTCGTAATTTTTTTTTTTTTTTAATCACTAATTTATTAAAAATTATTTTAATAATTCATAGTTATTATAAGTAATAAACATTTTTCAAGTTTTTTTTTAAATTCATACGATACTTGGATTTTCTTTATATCTTAATCTATAAGTTAATAAAAAAAAAAAAATGTGGGAGTAATTTCTCTTGAAACTTAAAAAGGGTCTGATGGCCAGATGCGTGTTTTTTAAACACAAACATTTATATCTTGGTCTTGGTCTTGTTCTTCTCTTCCATTCTGTTTCTATTCCCCCTACACGACTCTTATGATGAATTCCAAAGACACATGTGCGGGTTTAGAGCCCTTCTGCCATCGCAGTCCTTATTCTAAGAATAATCTCGACTTTAAAACCCCGAGTTGATATTTTATAGTTTTAAAATTAATAAAATATTTTTGTTTTAAATTTAGTGGCCATTATAAAACAATACTCCGTTGGAATTACATAAAAAGTTAATATATTTAAAAAAGATTAAATATTATCTGAGCGATAGTAAGTTTCCTGTCTCAACGGAAGCCGCCTACGTATTTGATAGCTCATCATTTTATCAAATGTCTTTCTTTGAATACTCATGATAAATTTATGTATGCATATTTTCTGTTATATCATTTCTCCATACATACATAAAACTTATTTAAAATCTTTTAAATTCGCGAAACCCATTTATTTATTACTTGATTAAATTAAAAATACTTTACCTGCCCCAAATTAATTGTCAAATTAACTTCATTGTACTTCATTCCACGTGACAGAGGCGGCGATTGCCACCAGGTTTCCATTCCATCGACTGCATGTTCCGGGGGATGAAATTTTTCCGGTATCGTGGGATCACAAACATCACAGACCTTATTTCAAATTCAAATATATCATTAATAATTCATGCTGCATCTTAACATATATGATTACATACAATCCGCACAGAGAGTTAATAATAGTCAAGTACTAGATGTTTTTATTCAAAAAGTTGATAAATGTAATTATTCTTATTTAAAAAAGGGATAGTTAAATTTTTGAACCGTTGCTGGTTCAAATTATTAGTATGTATTTTTATATTTCCATGCAGTAATAAGAGTAATATAAGACAAGTTAAGTATACATAAGTTATTTTTGGTCATAAGAACCCAACAGTTTCAACGGACTCAGTATGTAGTTTACAGAGAACTTACATCAGTAAACCCATAACTCAAATTGATAACATATTTAGTAGGGCTATCTCAGGTCATTTTTATCTTTTACACTTCTTTTTATAACTGCTTCAAAGAAAGTAACTAAAATTTATTATCATATATTAAATATATTTATAAATTATATAATTATTTATTTAAAAAAAATTAAAAAAATTTTTGACCACGCGAAATTAATTAAGTTTTTAATTTTTGAAAGGAAAGTCGGAAAAAAATGATGAATGGAGAGAAAAATATTATGAGTTATTGTAATTTAGTATTTACTTGGCCTTGAATGAGATTAACTTCGGTGTCCTGATCGGAATTGGCACCCACAAGCTTACAATACAATTCAGGACCGGGAGTATCAACACCACACGTTGCTGAGGCTATTATTTCTTTTCCTTCAGCTAAATTGAAGTAAGGAGGGGTCAAGATTTCTGCATTTATGCTTTGGATAATAAATCCAAGGCACAGCAGCACCCACCTCATTTTTAATGAAACTATTTTAATGACTTATTGTTAATTACACTTATCAAGTTTGTTAAATATAAATAATAATAATAAGATTGAGCGATAATTGTTTCCCTCTTGGTAATAGGATCGAGCCGGCTTGGCTTCTGCATCCAAACTGAACAGATCCAGACTAAATTCAGATCACAGGCTCTGCTCGTTGGTAGTTGTTAGTATAGTAGTTGTAGTTTGTAACTAGCGAGAGATGATGGAGATGGAGATGGAGAAGGAACACAAGTCTGGGGTGAATGAGAGAATCATGTTTTGTGGTATTTTTTTATTATTCTTGTTCTCTTTATTCTTCTTCTTGTTTTATTTCTAATATATTTCTACTCAGTTTAAAAAATAGTTTTTTAGTTAAATTTTAAATTTACCCTCACCCTCCCGCCATAAAAAACAAATAATTAATTTTTAAAAAATTCAAATTTACAAGGGTTGCATAAAAATATCAAATTTTATTAATAAAACTCATCTCCATACAACCAGATTTAAATTGGCGCCAAAAAAATTAAACCTACTCCAGAAAAAAAATTTTTTTTAATTTTTTATTATCTAGTGGATTACAATTATTTAAAATTATAGTTTGTTGTTGATCTAACGGTTAGTATGATAACAATAATTAAAATTTAATAATTATTTCTTAAAAATATATATTTAATATATAACGATTGTAGATGAATTTATATTTATTTAAATGCTTACGTAATACTTAATATTATTTTTAACCATGTAAAGACCCAAAAAATTTTTTATCTTCTTATATTTACACAAATATTCGTTTTAGAATACTTTTTTTCTCCGTTGGTATTAAAAATTTAATTAAAGATCACCGAAGAATTATCTTTATAAAAATTAATGCCATTAGCGCCTGCATACTTCTTTGGAACCAATAAAGTCTGTAAACAAATATTTACTTAAGTAACTAGTTGGTTAAATAATTATAAAATGAATGGAAACTTACTTGGACAATCGATCGCGTGCTTGTTTTAATGTTTCTGGACCATCTTTAAGTATATACTTTCTTATTCCTAATATATATCCATGTACATAAGTACTCCAGTCAAGTGTTTTAATATCGACGTTAAAATTGTGAGCGTCAGTTACAGATTTGACGCACTCCGATAATTGATTGATGTTGTTGCTCAAAAATTTCCATTCATTGGTTGCAAAATAGTAACCCGTCGACGCAATACGAGCGAAACGTTTCGATAACTTCAACATTCTAAAAAAAATTAGCAGCTTAAATTTCAGATTCTAGTTTAAAAAAACAAATTTTTGACTTACATTGGTTTTTCTCCGCGGAATTTTAATACAATATCAATAATAAATGCTGGAACATGATGGAATAATATCGTAGAAATTTTATGAAACAATAAACTAGGCGTATAATTAAAACCTGGATACCAGACGGCTAATTTTGTGGGAGATTCAACGGCATATTTATTGAGGTATTCACCAAATTTTCCCCAGCTTAAAAAAAAATAAATTCCAAATGGTTAAATGAACGTGAAAAAATGCCGGATATCAAATGGGAAACTTACGTGATAGGGTTGAAAGCACCACTAACGCAATTGTAAATTTTGATGGTATTCGTTCTTCTCATGACGTTGTGCCAGGCTGCACAAATTAGAGTGTCGACGACATAGTCCACGGGTATGATGTCAACTTTCAAATTTTTTTTACAATAAACACTTTTTAGTGTGCCGCGACTTATTTGGACGATCAATCCTGTAAGTCCGCTGGTGTTATCGATCCATCCTGGATATGGCTCCTGATAAGCTGCACAAACAATGCTGGGACGCACAATAGCAATAGGTAAACTTGTTCCCCTTTTCAAAATAATCAGCTCGGCTAATCTTTTAGTCAGCGTGTACGTGTTGGGGTGTCTACCTTTTAGATTTTCCTCCAAAATACTCAACGTTTCGTCGTCCAAATTTTCACACATGTCGATTGCTATATCCGGCATTATTTTTGTACTGAAAATATATTTTTATCATAATCAAAATCATTTTTAAAGTAAAAAATTATCATTTCAAATTAAAAAAATCATATTAAAATTTTAAAATTTATTTAATTTTAAAAAATGATAATTTTCAACGAGTGCTGTAATAACTAAAAACAATTACTTGTAAATAATTTCATCAACTTCAGCCTGTTCAGGATTACTGTAAGCAGTACTAACATGAATAAAACTTATGAGATTTATCATGCCAGTGCAGAGTTCGATAACACGTTCAGTACCGCGTGTATTTAAATTCATAGCTACTTTTAATGGTTCATTGAACTTTACGGTAGCAGCACCATGAAAAACGATGTTTACTTTTTGTGTTAACATTAAACGGTCTTGCTCACTTAGACCAAGGTCCGGTTGACTTACGTCACCCATTACCGGAATTATTTTACTAAATGCACTTGGACATTCCCGTCTTATTCTGTCAAACACCTGTCCAAACAAATACATACATATTTTATAATGTTAAATAGTAATCAGTCATATGTCATTTTTATAAGAATAAAGTGACAAGACTTACAGTGCTGTCTAAAAGGGCTTGGAACCTTTCTTCCATAGTGAGATCTTTTTTTGGCCGAATCAAAATGTAGATTGTCGATATCCTTGGACATGAACGGAGTAATTTTTCGAGCAAAGCTTTCCCGAGAAATCCAGTGGCTCCGGTGATAAGAATAACTGATGCTGCAAAAAACGCTTCGATAGATGTCCCTCCGGGATTAGCTTCTTCATTGTTATGCTTATGACCATTTTCCGTTTGTGTATTAGATGTACCCATTTTTTAAATTATTTATCCTAAATCTGTAATTTTTTTATTTAAATTTGGATGGTAATTTATTTGAATTTGTTTTTGATGACAGAATGCTCGAGATGTTTTGCATTTAATTGCATGGTAATGTGAGATTTGTTTCATTTGATAATATTTTATATTTAAAAATTCTTTCCACACTTAATACGATACTTTATTATTGATCATCGATCGACAAGTATCTCTTATATTTTTCTTATGACCGTTTATTATTTAATTCAAATAGTCGGATTCCAGTGAAGGCCGGGCTAAATGAGGGCGCTATAGAAATTATGAATTTTTTAAATTTTAACACCTATCCTAAATTTTTCTGCTTATTTTCAAAAATCGGCTTATTTTTAAATCGGTTCAAAAAAAATTAAATAAAAAACTTGAAAGTGTATTCCCGATTTTCAAAATTACGCAATAAATTTTTAAAAATGAAATATGACGTCATATTTAGATTTTTAATGAGTAGAATCACATAAATTTGAATTTTCATTAAAAATTAATACGCAGTATTTAAAATTATATTAATGCTCATACATTACATTTATTTAATTAATTTTTTATTTTAAAAATAAAAAAAAACTTCGCAGTTATTAATCGATTATTTATTGATTTACTCAGTAATCGGTCGATATTTAAAACCCAATAAAATTATATTTTTAACGCCTGCAGACCATAAATACCAAAAAATTAATTTTTTTATGTACTATCCTTTTAATTGTCAATTTAATTACTGATTATCAAGAACAAGTCAAATAAAACATTAATAATTACTTTATTTTTTATTTATGAAATAACAAAAAAACCCCGACGTTATTTTTCATACAAAAAAAATTTCTTAATTAATATAACACTTGACTTTTATTAGTAAAATTATAAATAATAATTTTGTCGCTACATATTTTTACGATTTTATCAAAAACATAAAATATATTTGTAGATGAAATAAACGATAATGAAAAGTAGATAAAATAATTTTAAAAACTTGTTCGTGAGTATTTTTCCTGTAAATATCGATCAGTGAAAGTGAAACTTAATGTCTCACTCTTTACATACATAAATATATAGACATAATTTAATGTATAGTTTACAGAGCTTATATTTGTTTAATATATTTATACCTTTAATTGATCAAATGTCACACGACTCGCAAGGTCAGTTGATAAAATTACTAATTACTCTTTAAATTTATTAATATAAAAATTTACATACATATATTTTTATATAAATATGCATGTTAATTTTTCGAGTGATTTAATTAAAAAAAAAAATCTTCCGCGAAAAATATGAAACTGATAAAGTAAAATAGATTGAATGTCAACCAAAAAGAATAATCCTATAAAAGGGAGCAATGTAATGGGATTATATCATGTACTGAGTGTTTAATTTTTCATGGATGCTATTAATTTTTTATTAAATGATACCTTGAAGGTAGTGGTAACCTTTTCCAATCGATAAAAATGAGTCGTATAGTTTGCACGTGGCATCAAATGTAGTACAATAAATGTTATAGTTTTGTATATATCTATATATGTAATATAATAAACTAATACAGCAGGTAGTAGTTGAACCAAATATAAAACTTTCGATGGACATGGTGTAAATATAATGCTGATATCGATCAATAAACTTCCATAAATTCAAAACTAATGACCCTTTTTGTTTTATTTAGTTACCAGGAAAAATTAATTTTTTTTTATATTTATTATTGTTTTAATTGTTAAATATATATTAAGTTTAGGCGAATATTTTTTATTTTTTCATGTAATGTGAGTTGCAGTCATAGATAAAATAATTGCTGGTGATAAACTAATCGCAGGCGGCTGATAAAGTTTTTTATAAATTTGTGACAAATATTTAGTAGTCCATTATTAATCAGTAATTAAATTACTGGATAAATTATTTAATTTTAGAAATTTATTAATTTGTAATTATGATAAGAAAAGATTTATTGAGTGATAAAAATTAAAATGGATAAATTTAAGTAAATTTAAAAGCCGGATAATTTGTAAAATAAATTTTGGTGATTTGGTAAAAAATTTTTCGTGGTGGGTTTGATATTTAAATTATAGATTTTGGGATTTTATATTGTTATCAATTGTTATTAATAAAAAATGAAAAAAGTAATACGTACACATCGAGTACAACCTTCACAATCGACAGTCAAACGACGACTTAACGCGTCAAAGGTAAGAAACACGCGCGAATGTTGAAAGCTGAACTAAACCGGCAGAACGACAATAAAAGCGGTGCGGGTTTTTGTATTTTGTGCTAAGACGTCGCGACGCCGAGTTGAAAAGCGTCGTCACAACGGGTCTCTTGTTTTTTATTTTTTCACACCAGATGACTCTACATGTGTATTTTTAAATATTTTTTAGTTTAAATTCAAAATTTTATTTGACACCCACAGGGTCGTTTTATTTTTCTAATTTTCATAATTTGATTTTTTTTTTAAATAAAAAAAAATTTTTTTTTTAATTTTTAAAAATTAAAATAATTAGGAATTATTTAAAAATAGATTTCGCGCCATAGTTAAAATAAATATGACTAACAATATCTCAAGCACTCAGTCTTAAATGTTAAAAAAAAAAAACAAAAGTCATAAAAATTATTAATTTACTTTGGAAGCATAAAATAAAATTTTAAAATAATAAAAAAGGTAAAAATAGAAACATTATCATTATTATTATTATGAATAAGTGAAAATGAACGACGGAGAGAGTATAAATCTTAAATCTTGTTTCCTTAAGATACGAGCCCAGTTGCTGCATTATGCAATAAGGAAACTGCATCGCTCTCACATGGAGTCGGAAGTTACTTTCTTTCAGTACTTGCACTCTATACGCATTTATATTTTGTATTTTTAAAGTTTCTCAGTATGCTCACGTACATTTATGACACAAACACTCTAATACATACTCATGCACATATCATACACATATATATATTTATAGATTACCAGAGCTTACCGTAAGTACCAAAACCACCCCCACTGGAACTATAACAACCATAAACACCGATAATTTAAATCGATTCGTTTAAAAAAATAATAATAATAAGAGCTACGTGAGATATAATCGAATAAACAGCACGTGAATGCACAAACTTGTTGATAACGACTGGTAAGATCCATCGATTTCTTCGTTTCTATATAATGCCCCGCTGCTGTTACTCCGATTCATAATAATCCCTACCTCTACCCTGTACTTAAACACAATCCTCGACTTTCTTTACTTTAAAATTTATTTATTTCATTTCATTACAAGTATTCAGTTTTTTATTTTTCAATAGTCATTATAATTATTTTTGTTAAAATAATTTCATTGATTGAAATTAAAAATAAATGAACGAGACCAAATTTTAAATTACTTTGTCCCCCACGTAAATTTATCGTGTACATTGTATTTGTAGATTACATTGTAATCAATAGAACGAATATATGTATATTTGAATAAGGGATAAAATTGAATGTCAATTTGTAATTTCACAGCAATACTTTAGCCGTGAAAATTCCATAACCCAATTTCGTTGGGAGAAATTGTCGCTTGCGTAAGAGAATCTCGCGAATGCATATATGTATATATATATATATATTTAATGAAATATAAAATAGGTCAATCATGGAAGAATATGTAGGATAAAAAACTCAGGATATAAGATAAATAAATATAAATCTCAAGAAAGAAATCAGTGTAAGATGTCAAAGCTTGAACTTCCTTCATTCAATTTTATGCTTTTACTTCATGATTTTTTTTTTGTTATTTTATTTGAGGGTTGGAAAATGGGAAACTAAAAAATTTCTCAGCAATCTTTATTTTCAAATTATCAACTTCACCCCTGTTCTTTCCTGTCATACACTTTTTAATTTTCAAATTTTTCTGTATCCCTCCCGCCAACCCAAGTTTAAAATTTAAAATTTCAAAAAAGTTTTTATTAAATTATAATTACACAAATTTATTTGGTAATTAATAGTTGCGGGGTTCCCAAAAGACTACGACAGATGTCACTTAAGTATAAGTTTAACGATCTTACTAATTCCACAATCTGTATTGCCTACACAATTTAAATTTAAACTGATCCGAGGCTAAAATTGCCATAAATAAATTTTCTATCACTTGTTAAGTCATCAATTGAAAATAAACATGCTCTACTTCTAATTACACCAAAGAATAAAAGAAAAAAAAGGTTTTTATCTACTCATAAGCGTTAGAAAATAATCGTACATGTGTTTAAAATAAATAAACAATTTTTCCTTTTGATTTCCATTGAATTAAACATCTGTGCTCTTAATCCCAGTTAAATAAATAATTCACGAAATTATTAATATAAATTATCGTGTAGTAATTGTTATAATAACTCGTTATCGAAACATATGTCACAAGTTTGTAGAATAAATATTTAAAGATATAAAAATATATTATTTGCGATGATGACTAGACTCAGTGGTGGGTAAGCCCAGAAAGTTCCCATATATGAGAACTCTGTGAAAAATTCAGGAATAAATTACGTCACTAGATTGCACTGAAATAAGTAAAGTAAGCCGTGACGTTTTGCCCGTCTGTTTATTTTCCCGCTCATTCGCAGAATAACTGGGATGCCACTTCCGCATTTAAATACTTAAATCCTGATAATTGTTGAGAAAAATATTATTTTAATTTGCATATTTTTACCCCGCGTGAAAATTGAAATACGCAACGAGTTTTTCCTTAACATTGAAACTGCTGAAAATTCAATCGCGAGGACAAATTGGATAAAATTTTTCAAAACCGGAAACTTGAATAAGATCGAAAAATGTCAACTGATGTCTAGTGAAAACTGTCGTCCACAAATCAGAATTAAATTTATCTCATTCAAAGTTAGATAAAAATCTAACTTACGTTTAACTCTGGGGTTATCCCCAATATTTGTATCCATAAATTCCGCAATATCTAATGCCTTGGATCTAACACCCCAATCCAATTATTTGTCATCCATTAATTTTTTAGTTTACAAACATTTAACTCAAAAAAATTAAAATACTATAAATTTTTTTTAACGATCACTAAATTCACTTGATTTTAATCGTGAAAAAATTTATTGTTTTTTTTTTAGATTTTATTCTACTGAATAAACACATAAGTAATTAAATGATAAAAGTATTTTTACTGATTTTTAGTCTTTTAGTGAATTAGTGGTAATAGTAATAATCATAAAAAAAATTTTCTTTATCAGTAAATTGAAATCTCTAAATACGGACAGTAAATTTTAAGTATTGACTTATTTTTTATTGAAAACAGTAATTTTTATTTTTATAATTAAAATTTCTAAATACGGATAATGATTTTTTCAGCGACAATAATTATTTATAAGATGATCATTTTTTTTTACTAAAAATAGAAATTTTAAATTTAAATTTTTTCATCTATTTTTAAATAATGATATGTCAAAAATAATAATAATAATATAATTTAAAATTGTAATATATTACGTGATGCTTCAAACAAACGTCAGATTGTCAACCAAAGGAATAGAAAAAAAAATGATGTATACTCATGATATCACATCCTTAAATAGCGATATTAAATATTGATTATTAAATAACAATTAAATTTATCACATTATAAATATTAATAATAAACACCGAAGCGCATGACGTAAAATAAATTTCGGGTGTTTTATAAATAATTAATATCCAAGTAACCTCAAAATTCGATTGGTTAAATATTTAAAAAATGTCACATCTCAAAAGGTCTTTTTATAAAAAAATTACCTCGTTTCGTCTCCAATTTACCAAAAATTGCGTAAACAATATGAATAATTAATAATTGATAATTTTTTTCCTTGTATATCTATAGAGACGAGATGATCTAAATAGTTCATTGGCTCAGTCCTTGGGCAGCACAAAGACCTCTAGCCAATTTATTAAATTTTTCTTGAATTCTGACACACATTCCGTAATTTTAATCAATAAGCATTTACTATATTTAATAATCTACTAGCTTTTATTTGAAATCGCTATTCTTTTCGCGGGGATTTTTTCAAATACAAGGAATTTTATATCTTGGATTTAATTCAATGCTGATATTTTATTCATCGGTTGATAATAAGAAATTCAACGATAATAATAAATTTGTTTATTTATTTTTAAAATACCGCGAATTAATTTTTAAAAATTATTAATTAGAAATTTTTTTTTCCACCACTAGATGACCTACTTCTTATGTCCTTGTTTTGGAAATACTTCAGTACGAGACATGTTAAATCGAGGCCATTTTAATTTGTCTGATCATATATATATATATATATATATATTTTACATAAAAGTTGGGCGATGAACTCATATATGTATACATCAAAGTTATTGAATAATAAGTATGTATTTAATCAAGAAAGAATTTCCGGGAATAAATTTCTCTACGTGACGTCAAAAGTAATAAAAAGGTGCAAAATCAAATGAAGGAAGGGGGGCTTAAATTAAAACAAATTTTATTGGGCTGAAGTGACGATCCTTTCGTGTCCTTGGGTCTGAATATAAAGGTCGGCAGAGACATACGTGATCTTCCTCACGCGAAATTAATTTTTTCCTTTGGCGCGAAAGTATTTAAATTATTTTATTTAAAAATAATATTTGTTGGTATTTATAGAATTTTCGCGGTTCTATCAATATTTATCGAATTGGAATGGCGGTAACGTGATGTGGCTCCTGAAAAAGAATTGAGTTGGCGGTTATGTTTAAAACTGACCCTACTACTTTTTTTTTTGCTTTTATTATACAAAAGTTAAATATTTTAGTGAGGAATTGGTTGCTGATAGTTGTGAAATCCATAAATGTATCGCCAGAAATACCCTTTAAATTCCACAGGTATTTCGGCGAAGTAACCGATGTTTCAGAGACCGTCTGCGTCATGATAAAAAAATTTCACCGTGACGATTCATTCACAAGTTTAATTACGAGTTTAAATAATTTATCAATAGATTTTGCCGATTTTTTCACAGGTTTTATTTTCAGACGCGCTGTCATAGATTTTAATATAAATAACTTTTGATATTTTTTAAATTTTTATTAATAGAATATTAAAAGTTTAAATGAATCATCCCAGCAAAAAAAAGAGAAATGTAAATGTATATTAAAAAAAAAAGTATCATCTCGGGTTAATGACATCCAGGTATTTCGATGATTTTATAAATCTTTCGAGGAGTTGCATCACATTGAGAAGGAATTACAAATACTTATGTTAATATATGCATCTATACAAATAAATACATACATATATAGATAAAAATTAAGAGTATTTACTTTTTCATAACATTTTATTGAGTGTAAATATTTATGATCTAATCATTTGCTCGAGTAAGCTATCAGTTATCAGTTATTACAAATCTCGTCGACTAAATCATTAATTTCATCATTTATTGTAATACTTAACTTTATCAATGGAATTTATTTAAAATTTTTTTTTTTACAATAGAATAATGATGATAAATTTTGGTGTTGGAAAAAAAGTTGTTACAATAAAATAAAATAAAAAAATGCAGAAATAAAAATCTTTTGAATAAATTTAAATAATTAACAATGTTATCTTGCAAAATTCGATAAAAAAAGAATTGATATTTAATTATAAATATTTAATTTTACTGCAATATATAAAACCATCTGAAGCCACTGACCTATCGCTTCTAAAAGTGATTCGTCTGAAACCGTCAATTCCTGAGGAATAATAATAATGATAATAAGTATAAAAGGTTAAAAAAACCTTAGTTTTTATGTATCGCAGCTACGAATAAAGTCGGGCCATCTTTGATAAAATAAGTCCATTATTTATAGTCGTAAAGTAATAAATATAATTTAAATTGATGCCGTCAAAGGAGCGAATGATCTCTCAGGTGATCTTGCGGTGAAAAAAGTTTGTATTAGAAGAATGAGAATGAAGCATCGGATTGGTATTCAAGGATCATTGTGGGCGTACTGTAGTAATTTCGAAATACGGTGACAATGACCGATAAAATAAAATTCGTATTTCCCGATTGGTCGCTGTAGTAATTTCAGTAAATAATTATAAACGTATAAATGTTCATAACTCTGATAATTTAAGTGAGTAACTTTTTTTTGGAGCGCGATTATCGGATGTGGGGGTATGATATCGCGCTGATTTTTTTTTATCATTACAACAAATAAAAAAAATATATATATATTTATATTTAACTCAAGTATCTATAATTTAATGCAACACCCGCTAATTACCATAGATAAATAAAATATTTAAGATTGCGGTGAGATGAAAAAATAATAATTAATGTTAATTTTATAAATTAATCATTATTTTATAAAATTTAAATAAAATAAATGAATTAATATACTAATAAATTTCTGCAATGCCAAATTATTTCGAAATTTTTGATAATGCAGTTACTCCAACTTTTTTTTATGATAACAATTTGATTCGTTAATTTATTCCGATATATATTAAAATATATATCACAGATATTAAAATTCATCCACTATAATTCGCTATTGCCAGTCGGTTATTGCAACAAATAATTAAATAAATAATTTTTCTATACAAGTGAACAATAAAACAGATCCGTTAATTAATCAAATTTTTAGTGTAATTAAACTGTTAATAAACTTCATTTATTTACACTTATCAATTGTGTGTGATGACGTAAATATACTCATTGATATTACTAAGTATATTATATAATATAATTAGATATAGATCATTTAATTGGTTATTGCAAAATGGGCCTGACCTAATAATTTTAATAAAAATCATACGTTTATTTTATTTATTTATTTATTTACTAATATAATTATTTTAACTCTTACTAGTGTCTGTATTTTTTAAAATGTAATAAATAAAGTATAAATGTTAATACTACATATATATTGGGAGTTATTCAGTCCCTATATAAATATTATAATAAAATAATTCGATTGTCGGTTTTCTCTATCGGCCATAAATAATTTTTTATGAAATAAAATAAAAATAAAAAATCTTAAGATATTAATAATGTATTTATTATTATATAAGTTAGCAAAACGTGAAAAGAAATTTTACCAGAAATATAAACATGTCTCATTTACAAAGCAATAACCAATAAGAGAATGTCTAAACATATTGATACATACATTTTTATATGGAAATTTATTATCATGTTTATCATCTGTGGATTCGACATTATAGTTAAATAAAAACTAATGCGTCGTTGGTTTCGCGTATTTTTTTTTTTTTTTTTTTTTTTTTTTTTTTTTTTTTTTTTAATAAAAATCCGGACGACGACCGTGTGAAATGAGGAGGAGTAGAACCACCGCGAGGAGGCTTCTTGTGTAGTAGCATATTATGTGTATTAACCTAGGTCAAGAACACACTCTCCCACTACTCAATACTCATATTTATATCGCCGTTTAATATAACGTCATTATATTATTCTATCCATCAATCAATCGAACAATTTTTTATTTCATTTATTTATTTCACTTAATTTTCCAATGATTTTTTTTTTTTTTTACCATAATTATTTTACTATCATGTGGATAGTGTTGTTTATTATTGTTAATTTATTTACAAAATTATCAATTTGTAGTCCAAACAAGTAAATATAATTTCCAAGACTTTTATTTTAGTTCGGGGAATCACGTCGCGAAAAATAATGGAAAGAAACTGCGTTTATTGTAAATTAAAGAAAAAAAAATGCATTTTTTACTTTTAATTTAAATAGTAAATAGTTTTATTATCAGCAGTATTTAAAATAAAGTTTTATAATTGAGTTACATTAGAATAATATAAGCAAATTTAGTGAGTCATATTTCTAAGAGATAAAACTTAAAAAAAAACCAATCGTGGTAAAAGGATTTAAAAAAAAAAACGACTAATTTTATCCTACACTATAAATAAATTTAAATCTCATAATTTTCCTCATTAGTTTTTTTTTTTTTACAAGTATTTATTTTTTGTTACAGTCTTCTGATAAAACAATTGGAGAATGATTCAGAGGCGAAGGATCTGAAATGAGAGAAAATAAAATAAAAGGTGGGTGAAAGTCATCATCAGCAATAACCACGTGGTAGGTTTTAAATCCGCACATGGCTTCAAATTAGTATCACATTTTTATTTAATAATGAAAAAAAACTTGATTATTCTAGATGATTTTCGTCGGTGATCTCGATTTGGGGGAAAATTAAATTATTAATGCAGCCAATATTCAGCACTTGTGAGAAGCGCGCTAATGGCGACATCTATTACGCGGTATCAGAGTAATTATTTTCTTAATTTAAAATTTACTGATAGTACTTTTACCCTTGTAAATTAAAGTTTTGAATTTAAAATTTTTGATCAGACTTTGGAGCAGATGCAGGCCCAATATTTGGAGGGCCATCTTGTCGATCATCATTGGGATTGTTGGATCCTTGGGAAATTTTCGTTAGAGAATAGTTGTAGGTTGTACTATTTCATATATATGTACATGATGATATCTGCGAAGATTTATTCACGGTGTAAGCGCAAGATAAAAAGTGAGGGAGGATCGGCGATATTCGAGTGGAGGGAGAAGCCTTCAACGCTCTTGGAGTATATATGCGTGAAGCAACTAGCTGAATGGTACAGTTCAACAAGAGATAAAAAGGACAAGACAGAGTTTGTTTCATTGATTGATAATTGATCTATTTATTTTCACTACTACTTACGCTATTGGGAATTTTGATTAGTGAAGTTTTATTATCACATTTTTAGTGATTGTGACTTATTTTATTTTTATTTATTTATTTTTTTTTTTTCGTAATAATAGTAGACTATTATTTTTTTCTTCCTGGTGAACTAGTAATTTTTTTGAGTCTAAAAATGAAGAGTTTTAATAAATTTAATTTTTTTACGAGTATTATTATTGTCATTATTATTTGCACTGTTGTTATTGACGTGCATGCAAAATCTATTGGAGGAGTTCTCAGGTAATTTTTCACTTTTTTTTTTTATAATTTGATGGTCTAGATTAAAATTATAAAATGCGATTGCGTAATTTGAATTTTAAATAAATTTTTTTTCCCGCCAAAAATTTTAATTTATAAATTTAATTAATTAGTAACGCATTTTAAAAATTTACTTTTTTTAGTTGAGCAAAATTTTATTTAAAAAAAAAAAATTTCAAATTCGGAGCAAAATTAGAGCGCTTAGTAAAATGGATTAATGACCGGTAGATCGACGTAAAAGTGCATAAAATGCATTTCAGCTGATGCAATAAACGCACACGTTGTCTGAGATTTAAATTGCACACTAATTTTATATACATTCTCTTTTTTTTTTTAATGCCTATATAATTTTTTTTAAAACCAAATTTAACCCCGTAAGAAAAATTCTACTAGAAAAATTTTAATTTAAATTAATTAAGATCTAATTAGAATTGTCAAAATGTAACACAAGTTATTTATAAAATATATACACAACGATTAATTACCCTTGTGATTTTTTAGTCGCCGCAAACGTGTATCAGACCAACGTTTAGCTGAACTAGAAACTCTATTAGCACTAGCTCGAATGCGAGGAAAATTAGTGACCGTTCCAGTGGGATTTGGTCGGGTTGATCCAGCTAAAATGTAAGTTCAATATAAACTTTATATATATTTTTATCCCCGATTCTTTACATTCTAACCATCGTCTCATTATATAAATTCATAGTGGACATAAAAAAAATTATCGTTTATTTAAAAAAAATAAAAAATAATTAACGCAACTACGCATTAAAAAAATTTATCTCTCATTGATTAATCGTGTGAGAGAATTTAATTCTAATTCTTATCAACTTTAGTGACCAACATTTCAAGTATTTAACAATCAACGAATTTAGAAGTCACCCATTGATTTAAATCAATTATTTTATCGTCTTAGATTGTATCTTCTTATATTTAGTTTTAGTCAGTTTAAACTTCACTTCAGAATACTAATATATATATGATATTTCGGGGACATTTTTTTATTTGCATTTATTATAAAAAAACTTCAATTTTATCAATAAAAGATCGTCTATAAATTTTATTAAAAATTACCATTTTTTATTCCTGATAAAAAAAAAACGTGATACAAATGTAATGGACCAAAATGATATTACAAATATATCAAATTACTATAATTCTTATTTTATAGTATCAAGAGTCGCAGAAAATAGAGGAATAAATTTCAAATGTAAATTCTTTTTTTACCATAAATAAATTACATAATTTTTTTTTCTACCCTTTGGAAATAAAAAAAAATGTCTGAATAAATTCGTGGGTAATTATAAATAAGCTCCCAGACAAAAGACAAAATTGATAAGAAAAAAATTTCTTTAAAATGTGTGATAAATAATAAATTTAAAAAATTTCTTCAATATTTGAATAAGTGATTAAATCATACGGATGATTACTCATGATTAATAATATGAAAGTAAGCTATATATATATCAGATAAAAAGTATAAGGAAATGAGGAAACTCTTACGTGAGGTCAGGTCACAATCGACAATAATAAGCGGCAAATTCCACTTGGATTAAAGTAAATAAAAAAAAATTAACAAAAATAATTATTGGCTTTAACAAATATCGCGTTGATCGATCGTGAACTAGCCCTCACATGACAGATAATTTAGAAGACAATCTTCAATCTAGACACTCGAAGTAAATGATAAAAATTCTACATAAAAAAAAAAAAAATAGAATCTTTTAGCTAAAGATTAAAATTTTTTCAGTGGCCGCAGACGGAGATCGAGCATCGATCATGATTTGCTAAAATTGAAACGTATTTTACAAGCTGTCGTTGATGATAATTTCGGTACCGAGTCTGTTAGTGAAGAAAATGATGAAATTTCTTCATCACTGGTAATATATTATTTTAAATAAAATTCATTAATTATAATGATGAATAATAAATCAATTAATAAATCAATTTCTTTCCAGCAATTTGGAGATCCGCATGAAGATATAGAGGATTAATTAAATTAATTTATAATTAAATTAAATAAAATTATTAATAATCGTCATGTGTTAAAAATAATCAAACAAAAGGTGCAAATATCAACTGATAAGCAGGAATAATTTAGTCTTTCCAGCCTAAACAGTATTAACGGTCAATTACCGTCTTCTGTACTTATTAATTATTAATTATTAACTTTTTTTTTATTGAGGCTTAGTATTTATAAAAAAAATTACCTCGTACTTATTAATTCCACAAAATATCACGTATATAATTATTTATTTATATTTATTTTCTAGAATAGAACATTAGTCTATTAAATTAATTTTATTAAATGACTGGAAATTAATAGACTAAATTAATCAATTATACAAATAATAATATTGATTGCATATCAATAACATTATTGTATTTTAATTTATTTTTTAAATTCAGAAATGTAATTTTAATTTTATTGATAATTATTTTTTTTATGCTGACAATGGTAGCGGCGCTACTGCATTATATATTTTTGTAACGATAATTCGAGACGAAAAATTATGCATTTTAAGGTAAAAGACCTAGTACTCAATCAGTTCATGTATTAGTATTTCTGTAATTAGTCAAATTGAGTAAATATGGACATACAAATATATGAGTGATCGGGTACTGGGACTCTTACCTTATAAAAAATTAATTAATTAAATTTATATAGCAGAGGCTCAAGTTAATTAATTTTTTTTTTTTTTGCTAAGTATTAATTTATTTTATTTATTTATTACTTTGTATATTAATTTATATTTTTTATTGATAAATAAATTATTTGTGAACTGAAATATATATTTTTTTAATCCCATACAATTGTTTTATATTTTTTGTCTTTATAAATTATTTAGTGAATAAAAGTATTTGGTAAAAATACATATGTGTCTCATAGGTGATGAATTTTGTTAAAATAAATAGTTGAATTATTTAAAGTAACCTTGGGGTTAACTATTACTTACGAAGTTATTGACTCATTGTCAGAATATAAAATACCAGAAATAAAAAAATTTCCGCTTTAAAATTATTTTTGTAAATTTAAAAATAAATTTTATTTTTTTAATAGTTAAAAATCTTAATTTAATAAAAAAAAATTTGTAATTCTAAGGAATAATAATAACAAATACATAATTATTTGCAATGTTTCATTTTTCGTTTTAATATTATTCTATAATAATCGTACAGTATAATGTTTATTAAATTAATTAATAATAATCAATAATAATAATTAATAATAATAATAAATATTATTTTATAAATGGTATGGATCGTGTTTCCGGATAACGTTACAGATGAGACTAGCTGATGATGACTTTCGCAGCACTACCTCAATTAAACCATGAAAATAATTAAATCTTCACTTATATATTTATCAATTTATTTAAAATCATTAAATTATATTATTATTTTAAATCCCTGACCCTAAAGAATCGACTCGTACTCCTCAGCATCGTGTGTATGTGACTTTCAGCACATATGTCTTTTTAAATTCCCATATAGAAAACTTGGAGCGACACAAACGATAATTAAACATTTGAAATGATATTTCCATTTGTCCAAGTTCCAAGTCAATGGAAGCTCACTCCGACCGGCAGTTAATTAACGACAATATCCGATACTTAATAAATAATCAGCGTCTAATATTCATGTCAATCTCAAAGGCACAGGCAACAGGTGACACAAATTCACAATTACGTACAAATATTGACTATTATTTATAGCATACTTTTCGACACTCGACTCATTATCTATCTCTTTTAATTACTCGTACCTTTAATTACAATAATCATCATAAATAATTGGAGTAATTTTAAAAGATAGATAATTACGTGTCTGATTAATCACAAATAAAACAGTTAAACAATAAATATTTATTTGAAACCTACACCAAACTGTCAATTAATAATAATAATAAAATATCATTCGCTATCACAACATCGAGCATTACATTTATTTGTTAACAATTTTTAAATACATTCATCTAAACTCTCACACTTTGTCTAACTACCAGATAAATAATTATAAATTATTTATTATTCAAATACAATAATAATAATTAATGTTGATATTCAATTTTTAATAAAAGATTTATGTAAATTAAATTAGTCCTCAATTATTGTTATAAATTAATATTCATTTCTTTTATAATTATATTAATAACTACGGCCTCACTCATTTTTTTTTTCAAATTCAAATTTTTAGAAAATGACATTTAATTTTTTGCCGCCAAATGAAGAATTTATCTGAATCTGATTGATTTTTGCTAAAAAATAAATGAGACTGTAGTTTATTAAATAAAATATTTATAATAATAATTATTATTAAAAACGATAATGAGAAGTAATTATTTACTTTGGATAATTAATAAATTTGAACATTCATTTTATTTAAAATAGTAAAGCTGCCCCGGCGTTACATCAAAGATTAATAAATTAATAAATTTATTAAATATAATAAAAAAAAAAAACAAAATAATTAATCATCAAAGCTTATTAATTATGTAATTTTTAATTAGCAAGCTCAAAGTATTTAATTAAAAGCAATAACTTTTAAGCGATTTCAAAATTATTCACCAAGTTCTTTATTATTAAAACCTTATTAATAAGGCGTGTCTTTTATACAAACGGAATTCCGTCTAAATAAATAAATTAATTAATTAATAATAAAATAAATGTAACTAGTTGATGATTGAAATAATAAAGTGGTAACAAGAGTTGGTAATTAATATTCAAATAACATGCAGTTCGCACTAGACTGAGAGCTCATTAATTTAATTTTTAAAACATTTAACTTACGACACATTTTTTTTATTATTTAATAACTATATAATACATAACACTGCGTTATTTATTTAGCAGCGATTTCGTATTTACAACTCTCCTATTTTATTATTATTTATTTATTTATTTTTTTTTTTTTTAATCATTTCACTCAAATTTTTTTCTAATCACTTACTCGTACACTCTAGTTTAATTGTAATCCCACACTCGCTTTTTAATTCATTTATTTATTTGTATTCATATATATATTTATATATATATTTATTTATTTTATTTCTGTTGGACAATATTTCATTTTGAATAACTAAGTTGCCAATGCCTTCAAAATTTAATAATAAAAATAATAATTTATAATAATAATAATATTAATGAACTGTGATGACAAAAATGTTCAAGATACGTAGAGACAATTTTTTTCTAAAGAAAACAAAATTCCGACAGTTAAAAAATCCGTTCGTTAAATATCATTTAATAATAATAATAATAATAATAATAATAATAATAATAATAATAGTAATAATAATAATAATAATAATAATAATAATAATAATAATAATAATAATAATAATAATAATAATAATAATAATAATAATAAATAATTGATTACTCTGTATTTCAATATCTATAGTTTTTTTTAATATGTCTATTATTATAATTATTAAAAATGTGCTCTGCAATAAATCTGTCCGCAGAGTGGCAGTTGTTAAATAACTAATTTAAAATTTAAAAGTTAATTAATTTTTATTGAGGGTTGTAACAAATATCAATCTAGGTATCTTACAAAAAGTAACAGGAAATAAAAACAAAAATATAAATAAATAAATCTGATAAATTTTATTAAAAAATATGTCGGATACCGAATCAAGCGGTGGCAAACGGATTTAAAGATGTGTCCGTTATTTATATTTATATTGTTCTAGTCTATACAAGCAGCAATTAAAACACTTTTCGTTAGATATATTTATCACAAATTGAACGTGACATTTAACTTGTCCGTTATTATTTATTATAACAATCAAAATGTGGATAAATTTAAACGAAAGTACAATTCCATTTATTATTATTATTTTTATTATCATTATCATTATAATTATTATTATTATTATTATTTTTAATATTATTATTAATCTTATTATTATTATTATTATTATTATTATTTTAAATAAATTGTTAATTAATATATTATTAAATGGCTGCTGCTTAGTAATTGATGCCATCACTCAATCGGTAGCAGACAAATTATTTTAACAAATTTAAACGGCTGACAAAATCGCGTGTCCAGCGATTATATGCTAATTTATGAACAAATACAAACGTTAAAAAGGCCAACGTTTGGGAGCGAAATGATAGCGCCGTCGTCGTCGGGGATACTGAGCTGCGGTAATGATAATAATGGAGATGATGATGATAATGATGTTGATGTTAATGTCGATGCTGATAATGTTGATGATGCTGGTGATGAAGAAGGTCGAAGGACAATTCGCACCTTGCAACTAAGCTCCTCTGTTGGCTTTTGCATTTTTGCATTAATAACATTACTGTGTAAAATGGTAAATTTGGCTCTGAGACGTCAAACAATCATGCGGCACATACGGAGTACTATTGATAGAAGCATGAACCACGTGGATCTTGCTATTGAGCTACGGGACAGAAGAAGACGTAGTACAAATGCTACTAAGCTTATTTGTATCACCTTTTGAAGCCAATATAATCTGAAAATTTATTTTATAAAATTATTTATCATAACAATTGATATAGCAATAAAAAATTTTAATATTTTCGGGCGCGTTCAAAGCTTATACTTACGCGCCCCCATTAAAAAAAATTTTTATTTTTTTTTTTTTTAAATAATTAAATATAATTAATACATTGTCGGCGAAGTTTTAGGACAAATATATGAGGACAAAGTTTTAGTTAATAAATTAAGTAACATGACAGCAGCTGACGTGAGTTAGTAAGCTGATATTTAAATAACTTTACCGTCAGCTTACGCCGAAAGTTTATTAATTTATAGTAAGTATAAAAAAATGTATGTACCTCATAATATGTGAACGCGCTGCTGGCAGTGTCTCCGGACTCTCTTTTAGTATAAACTGTCTTATACCAATAATATAATTTTCCAAATAAGAAGGCCAATCGATTTGCCTGACGTCGAACATAAAAATACTACGATCTTCAGGAGTAAGTTGTTGATTAAGTCTCCGTACATTGTCGTCCTTAAAATTCCACTGCTGTGTTGTGAAATACTCGAGGCAAGTTGCGGCTTTTGTCAATTTAGCCTGTACACGTAACATTATTGGCTTAGTACCTCTCAATCGAGCAATCAGATCGAGAATATGTGCGGGTAATATGTGCTGAAATGTTATGAATATTTTGTTCAAATATGAGTACTTTTGGCAACTACCACCCGGATACCATACAGCATCTCGCGCTGGGTGTATTCTGCTATATTTAAATGACAAATCAATAAATTCTTTCCATGTTATTGGGTTTTGTTGACCGGTACAACAATTGTACACTGTTATTGTGTCGGTACGGTGTGTTGCAGTTTTCCAGGCCGCGCATATCATCAAATTTATCACTATGTCTACTGGTACAAAGTCTGCTACCTTCTCTTCGTGACACAACATCGTTCTGAAACGTCAATTCAAAACAATAAATTACCTCTTTCATACATTTACTTTATTTTAATTAATAATTCAAAATAAAATAAATGAAGGTTACCTAAAAAATCCTTTGCCAGCAGCGGCGATAATCCCAGTGGGACCGTTCAAATTGTCGACCCATCCAGCCATCGGTTCTCGTAACGATGACAGGACTATTGATGGTCTGACAATTGCGACCGGCAATGAACCGCAACCGTCTTGCAACATAGTCTCTGCAAGTGCTTTGGTGAACGTGTAAGTATTTGGTCGACCTTCAATTAACTTTGGCGTTAATTCCTCGACTAGTTTGTCATTTATGTACTTGGTGCAGTTTATGACTTGCTCTGGATCCTGAGGCGGTGGATAAATAACTTCCTCGACTTCAGTGCGGTCACAATTGCAGTATGCCGTTGACACGTGAATAAGCGCCTGTGAAAATCATATATTTACTTTTATTATTATCATCTATCTCTGCTATTATATATATATATCGAATTCCGGGAAACGCGACTTCAACTTTTTACGTCGTAACTTTTTATTAAATTAAATCTACTAGATCTTTATCAATAACATCATAAATTTATCCATCTATACATCAGTTTAATTAGCGAAATAGTTATAGAATATAAAGATTAATATTTAAAGATTAGATTAGAGTATGAATAATGGATCAAATTCGTTGGAAAAATATATGTAAGTCTTTTCGGAATTGATGACGCGATATGTATATGTATATTGATGTATTTACCTCTAAATTATCCATTCGATGACAGAGATGTACCAGTTGTTGGCTGCCCAACATATTGATCATGACCGAAAGATTGAGTGCTTCGTCAAATTTAACGGTTGCTGCTGAATGAAATACAATCGATACATCTCTTATTAATGTTTCACGATCAGCTGCTGATATTCCAAGTTCTGGTTCAGTCACGTCACCAGCTATTGGTACTATCTTCGCCAATTCATGTGGACTATCACGACGCAGTTTATCGAATAGCTATTTAATATCATAAATAATATATAATTCCTATTTTACAAATCAACTACAAGCATGCAAAAAAAAATACAAGTAAAGTATCCGATTTCCAGCCCCTTCTCATATAAATTTCATTAACTTAATGATTTATTTTCTCATTAATTATATGAGTTTTTATAAATTATTTTCTAAAGAGCTGGAGACTGGATAGTATTTCTTTTAATTATCAATTAGTACTAACTAATTAATTCATCAAAAGACTCAATTAATTATTTTTTTTTTGTTACTTTTTAATATAAATGTCAACTACACTGTAAAAAATTTACAGAGAGAACGCTAATCAAGTCAGCAGTGAAATTGCAAGAGAAGTGAAATTTACTCCAGAGGGAGTTTAAAATTAAAACTATGGGTCAAAACTCCAGATCTTTTACAGTGTAATTTTAAGAAACAAATAGTTTAAATAAAATAAATGTGTACCGGTGCATTGAGAAGTTCTTGCAGCCTTTCTTGGACATTCTGTCCTTTTTTAGGTCGCATAAGTAAATAAATATTTTTTATCCCAGAGCATGATCTCAGTAATTTTTCCACAAGTACTTTTCCCATAAAACCAGTGCCTCCTGTTATAAATATTGATCTTCCCATATAAAAATCTTTTACAGAAGTATACTCGCCGCCAGCCATCGTTGCCATAACTTGTGTTCTTTTATTATTATATTATTATTTGTTATTATTATTATTAATTATTATTATTATTATTACTATTATTACTTTAACAACGAATCAATCAATTAATGAGCTGTCGATTTAATTTTGGAAGTCGATGAAAAAAATATAATGGAAGTTATTCGTAGTCAGCCTTGGCTTCGGAATAAAATGAGCGAACAGATTTAAACTTGCCGGTTAAATGAAGAAGACTTTATTTATGCGTTAACGTTGATCTATATTGATTTTCCACTGTATAAATTACACTGCTGCCGATTAAATCGCTGGTGGTACTCGGGGTCTTTATTGTTGATCCAAAGTCGTACAAGTTGAACATCAATCCAATCACAACCATTTCGTTTTACATTTCAATCTTCACTCACCTGAAAAATTAATTTTTATTTTTAATTATTACCAACTCGAAATTTTTACACACATAATTATCAAATACCAACACACTTTACTACTAAAATATACTTGTCACATATTAAATAATATTCTTAGTGACGCACTGTCACAGTATTACTCGTTTGAGAGATAACGGCTCGTAGAATTTTCGATAACATCTGATAAAATCATAACGGATAAGTTTTTTTTTTCCACTAGATTTCAGATAAATTTTCATTAACTCTAGATACTTTATTTACTAAAAATCTACATATGTATTTTATATATTTTTTAACAATAAAAATAAGAGCAAAAAAGTAATATAGGTCACGTACTTAATATTTATTCATTCATATAATGGATTCTATTGTTCTATTCTTAATTTTGATATATCGTGAAAGTTTCTTAGATGATATACCAGCAATATCTTTTGTCATACATATATATGTATATATATTTAATTGATATTTTAAGATAAGTGAGCAAAGTTTCCGCCGATAGACAGTTATTTGTTTGTAAAAAATATTATAATTTATGGTAATGGAGGTTGTCTATCGCAAACTAATATTTATTATTTACGGTTATATATCTATATATATTATGATATTGTGTGATAATACGTGATGATTAAACGGGAAGTTAAATGAGACTAGTTAATGGTTCCGGTACTGTAAGTTTCCCGCTTATTTACAAACTGGTCACATACACACGACACACACACGTGCCCTACTTACAACAAATGTCTTCACTATTGTATGTGTATGTATATATGTATATGTTTAGTTTATTCGCGTCCGAGAGAAACTTTATTGACGAGAGATATCGATGTCGCATATACTTTAGTTTATTTAATCAACTAAATAATCATGAGAATTTTTTTTCAAGTTCAATCATTCAAAGTAATTCAAATTTAATTATTATTTCACAAGAATTTGATATTAAATTTAAATAAAAAAAAAATTTCATCAATTATTTAGTTGATTAAATTTCTTAGATTATTGAAATCTTATTCACAAGAATTCTTTACAAAGAATCTCGTGATCTATTAACTTCATTTTAAATTTCATTATTAAATTTTTTTTTTTTTTAATAAAAAAAAATATCTACAGGAAAAAAAATATAAAAGATAGTTATTAAAAGTAGTGATGAAGTAACTAGCGAACAATAGTAACACAAGGCACAATTAATTAAAAATAACAATAAAAAAAAATTTTCCCAGTGTGGAAAAAAAAATGGCAGTGTCATCATAAGAAAATTCGATACTATGAGAGTAGACTATTTTCCTGGTAACCTTAACCTGGTTACCTTCGGCATCTCCCCGCCGACGTATTTGTAATAAAACTGGTTTAGTTGTGCGATGATATGAAGGAGAATATTAATATAATATAATATATACTTTAATATAATAGAATATACATAATATAAAAGAAAGGAAGACAAGGGAATCCCTGGGTCGGGAGATGATACTCCGATCGACGCACGTGCATGAATAAAATTATTTATCGGAATTATTTAAACTGATAGCACTCTCGCGAACGTGACAGTGTACTAATCGATGTAAATATACATATATATTCATTTTAAACAGTGAGTACAGAGAAACGGACGGGAGATTCCAGGTCAGCGTCCTCGGCCTCTACTAAACTTATTTTTATTCGCGGTCACTAAATTCCCATTGATTGCGTTTTATTCGCACGGTGGTCTACTGGCTTCATACTTAATATCAAGTGTTGATTTTCAAGTACAGTAAGAAGGGAGTGACAAAGAGAGGACTAAAAGGAGTAAGGATTGTATATTAAAGATATAGAGGAAGACACCCGACCCCGTTACACGAAAACCCGTTACACTTCGTGACTCACTGCCCGAGTTTGTTGAGCTTTTTATTTTTTTTTAATTTCAAACTTTCGTTACGCAAAATTTTGAATAAAAAAAAAATATTTTATTCCCTTTGAGGAAAAAAAAAAATTTTAATATCAAATTGTAATTAAAAGTTTTATGCATTAATTTTTAAATTATTTCTTAGTAAAGAAATGAAGAGTAGTCTTCTATGGTTATTTATTTCAAAAGTTAATTGTAATTAAAATATTTTTATTATAAGATATTGTGATCAAAGCGGCAGCAAGAAACACTTTAGAGTATTGATCGTTATAACGACATTAATTTGGCAAACAAATATTATTATATTATAATAGCCTTCACTTAACTACATTGTAGGTATGAATAATAACATCATTGACCGAGTCACTGTTAAATAACTTTTACCTTTTATTACAAGATCCTCTCTCTCTCTCTCTCTTTCCCTTTCTTGCCGATGCTTATAATATTTGATTCACTTAATTGCTTTCAGAGTGCTAACGTCATTATCTACATTAATTACTCATCAATATTTTTTATCACTCAAATTATCTGATTTTATTCTTTAAATTTTTTAATGGAAAACAATAATTAATTTATTTTTACTCCATCACTTTAAAAAAATGAATATTGTGTAGTATAAGGAAAAAAAAAATATATTTTGCCAATAAATAAATGATAAATTTTTTTTATGGTAAACTGACGACAAAAGTTTGAGTATTAACTTGAGAAAATAAAAATTTGTGTGGAAAAATATGATTATGGGGTAAAATATTATATATGTATATATATTAGACATAAAAGCGACAAAGCGTCGCCATAATGTCGCGTGTCCCGACTTAACATGCTCTAGCTCGTGGAAACTAAAGAAAAATAAGAAAAAAAAATAATAACTGCAGATATTAAAAAAAAAAATTATGTATATATATAAGTATATATAAAATATATATTTTCTAGTATCATGACATGCGTCACAGCGCAATGCGGTCGTTCACATGTACGAATTATTAACAGTAGATTTGCTTCCCATGTAATAAACCACGACACCATAAACAATTGGATATAAAAATAGACGGATTACATTTTACGCCAGGTACTGGTTAATCTTTCGATATTATCGTTTAAATAAATTTAATTATATAGACTGCATAAATTTACATATTTAATTATTGAATAAAAGTGCTATGACTTTTTTTTTCATTATTGTAATTTTGAGTCTTGAACTAGAAGATCACGAAAGGTCTGTGTTAAAAATGCTCTTTGATAGCAAAGAATAACTTGTTTCTTATTTTTATTTTCATTCTACTACTTATGTCGTGTGAATTTAACTTCAGAGAAACACTTAAGCTCAATAAAAATGACAGCCAACAAATTGCCGCTTGAAATGGAAATTCAAAGTGAATATATTAATATCAATTGATAATTTAACTAAGACAAAATAGAAAAAATTTCATCATCTCTAAAAAAAAAAATTGCTTAGCAATTATTCGGCTAACTTTAATGTCATAAAAAATAATTACTAATTGATTACTGATAGTAATTTATACTTTAAAAAATTGATTAATTTTTTTATCATCATCTCATTTGTATTTTGTGAATAAAAAAAATTTTTTTTTAAAATTCAATATCAATGACCAAATACCAGATGATACCGGTTCTATGGCTTATGTGTTATATGGTTGAGTCGCTCTGAAAAATATTGAGCCATGGTTGTTCACACACAGACTTAACTCACCAGTTAATGTTATGTGTGTAATAACCTGCTTGAACGAGCAATCTAAGTGTGCCACTCGGTCATTCACTTCCAAATCCTCTCATCAGCCCAATAGAAAAAAAAAAATATATATATATATATATATATTATATATAATACCAGTGGGAATACCAATAATAAAAATATTTAACTTCGTCCTTCGAATCGATGACGAAACCTTCGAATTCCTTAAAATATTTGTCAACCTTTTGGTATTAATTTACATTAGACACTGATATAATGAAATTCATTTCTTAGATACCATCTTATCTAATACCCGAGCTTATGTAATAGCCTTTAATTTATTTATAATCCTTCTTACGTATTTTTATTAGTTTATTAATGACACTTGCTGTTCAATTATTATTCAAAAATTTATATTTTATATTTAAAGTTTATTGATTTGAATTTTTAATTAAAGATCCAATTAACTTTTTATCAATACGCGAATAGTAAATCAACATAAAATAATTCATTGAATATTAAAACATGGAAACATATTTTTGAATAATTAATTGCCTTAGTAATGATAAATTTTGAATGAAAAAAAAAATGATCTGTAATTAAACTGTTAGCAAAAATGACACATGAAATAAAAAATATTTTTTTTGATGATTAAGTTATTCATTGAACTTTGACGTTAAAGTTAATTACTAATTACCATTAAATAATTAGTAATTAAAAACACTTTGAAATACAAAGTAACGTGACAGTTTAATTTAAAAAAAAAGTAAATCAAATCTTGAGGTAAATAAAATTTTTGACGTCCTAGTTGACGTAAGACGCAAATAAAAGTAACTGTGAAAAAAATAACTGATGCATTTATCGAAGTTTCGAGATTGTGAAGAATTTAAATAGTTAATAATTATAATTTACGATAAATAAAATAATAAAAAGAAAGATAAATAATTACGATGCAAAGTATACCGTTACTTGCGCTGATTTCGCTCGGTTAAACTTTCGCGCGTAAACAGATAGTTAAATACTTTAGTAGTTGAGGAATTACTTTATATTGAATTAATAAACCGGGTAAGTTTAAAATGATATTTTTTATAAATATATTAACTCTATAATAAAATAAATTATTTAATTACAAACTAGATAATTATTTTTCCTTTATTTCAATTTAAAACTTTTCAGAGAAACGAAACCAATTAAACATAAATTGTATCAACTAAATCAAATTGTGTTTTTTTAAAATTTAATTTAAATTTAATTCATTTGAAATTTTACAGCATTTAAATTTTTAAATTTAATCAGTCTTCTTACCAATAAGTAAATTTAATTTTTAATCCATTAAAGGTGTAAACAATAACCACTAATGAAATAATTAAAAACAAACGTTAAAAAAATAAATAAAACAAATAAAAATAGTTAATAAAACTGTAAGTTGCTTTCGGATCGAGGAACGAAAGGTAACTGAGCGTACTGGGTCCTATGTCGGGATTCTTATATCATCATCTGATAGGAAGACACTTGGGCACTTGCTCTTCCCTCTCCGTTATACCTTTGCGTTATAATAATAATAATTATTTTAATTTTTATTATAATATCTAACATCTCAAGGTCAATATTGTGTCCTTGTATAGTTTAAATTATGATACTTAAAATTCCTAAACCCAAAAGCGAAAGTATAAATGTGTTTTTATATTTTTCAAATTAAATTTATCTTTGGATTTCGTAATATCGTTTGGCTAATATCTATTTTTTATTTAATGGAGTCATCAATCAAAATATTATAATATTTATTTTACCATGAAATTTATTAACTGATGTTTTTATTTTTAATTTCTGGTGTAAATAATTTTTTGTTCAACTTCAAGTTTTATAATAAAAAAAATTAGACAATAAAAAAAGTTTAAAAGTTGCCTGGTTATATTACAGCATCGCGTATTAAATATCTCTAAGACTTAAAAAATACGATTATTTAAATACTGAGGAAATCGAGTAGTGAAGACAAGAGATCCCTCTCAAGTCTCACGAGCCACCTGCTTGTTTTCATTCCGTGTCAATAATGCTATTGAATTTAAAAGTTTTTTAAATGAAACGCGAAATTTGATACTTGATAAATATATTATATTTTTCATTATCATTTTATTTGAATTTATTATTTAAGTCAAAGCTACAGCCTGAGCCAGAGCCAGCATTTAATTCAAAAATATAAAAATATAAAATATATATATCGTCTTTTAATAAAAGTATCAATTGAGGAAATGAACTAGGTGTAACATACAAGTGACACTTGTGCTGTATTGTTATATGTACTACATTTATACATATATACAATACGCTTGCGCCACAGATTTACCGACTTTGGATAAACGCAGGGAGGGACATACTTGGATCGATCTTTTATGTTACGATAATTTTATAAAAAACCATTTTAAATATTTTGAATTATTATCATTTTTTTTAAAACATATTTTATTGACACTTGTCATTCCATATCCTCCCGATCAATTATCGATCCACATGCTCAAGTTTTTTTTTATCTTCTGTCAGCTAAAAAAGAATTGTAATTACAGTTACAGTTTAGATGTAATATAAGAATAGTTGATATCAATTTTATAAAACGGAGTAGAATTAATAATATATAAATATTGTAAATTGTAAGTAAGATGTTGAAGTCTATTGAGGGGTTTATAAAATTATTGAATTATCGAGTGTCTTGTGCAAGAGTAAGGGTTTACTGAGGCCAACTTGGTTTACTTGGTAAGGGTAAAAAAAGGGGGATATCAAGGGGATGTATATATGTATGTATGTATGTATTAAATGTAAGTAGTGGGTACGGATGGGTTTGTAGAATTAAAGTGGGGGAGTAAACGAAGAGAAAAGATCGCCGCATTGGGCGGTGGTGCATCACGTTGGACAGAAATACATATATGTACTTATAACCGGCAACTAATTTACTGAGACAACTAAACCAGAAACGAGACGAGTCGAACGTCTAGATTATGAGAGAGTCCACTATTTCATTGATATGCTCAATGTATTTTATTTTTTTATTATTGGCAAAAGTTGACGGTGGCGATGGAAATTTTTTTAATTTATGAAGGGGATGATTTTTTTTTTTTTTATGGGAATTTAATTTTTGAATTTTTGTAGAGAACAGGAAGACTGGGAATAATTAATATTTTTTTTGATGCATGCCGGGTGTCAGAGATAAAAAAAAATTTTATGTGTAAAATAAAAAAATAAAATGAACTAACCCTGAACAAAGATGAATGGGGAATCTGAACCGTTATCTCCGGCACAATTTCGCTCTATTGTTACTGCTCTCTAGTTTCTCTAGTCGACCCGGAAAAGCAGCTGGCGAAGGCGCGGCTGTCCAAAACCCGAGGCCGAGGACTAAAAAAAAGTATAGTAAAATTGGTAAAATGGTTTTTTTTTTTTTTTTTTTTTTTTCTTTATTTATTACATGATTTTACAAGACCGGAGTAAGTAATTTAATAATTAAATAAAATTTACAGTTTAGCTCGAAAAAAAGGAAAATTGAAACGGGGCCATCGCTCACTGGCACGAGATTAATTGAGCGTGACATTAATAAATGATATTACCGAAATTCATTAACAATGGGAATCGGTCATCATCCAATTACTGGCAACTAATTGGACGTAAGCTGGAGGTGAAAATTTAATAAAATAATAATTTTGAACACGAAAGATATGTTTGTGAGACTGAAGGTGGTAGGTGGGGCTTTAAATGAGGAATGAGGATGTGTGATAGGCAGATGAGAGTATCTGATAAATAGTTGCTGGTAGTAAGTCTGAGTAGTAACTTGACTGTAAGATAAAACTCACCGGGCTGAATGTGACAGATAATTATTTTCACGTGCAATGGCACCTTGTACTCGTGCGAGCTCCTCTTTTACTTAAATCGCCGCAATAACGGCCTCTTTAACACAGGAACCCGCACTTCTTGTCGCGTTTTTTACACTTTTCAGCCCGAATCAGTCGCACGCCAACCGCGTTCGCCATCTTGGGGCAACTGCCAAGTACCACCAGTTTGGGTAACTAACTAGTACTAAAAGTCACCATGTTACTCACTATATTTTACTACCCCAGTTTCCCACCACCCCCGAGAACTCGATCCTTTCTTCCACCCACTATCTAGGCACCCTAGTTTTAATTTTACCCTCTGCTCCCTCTAAGCTCACCGCCACCACTCCCACACTCCCACGAGCATGAAAACCCAGGCTGCACTATCTGCCCTAATCTCCGCTTATTCTAGTTCATCCCAATCCACAATCCGCAATTGACTACTTGGATACCACTAACTGCTCCATAACACTAGTCTATTTTATTTATTTACAGATCCAGAGTTTACGCGAGACCCGGAAATCCAAGACTCGCTTAATTAATACCAATCATACAAAACATCATAAAAATAGAGCTTTCAGTGATATAAATCAACTACCGAAACTACTTGCAGCTGGTTAAATACATCTCAGTGTACTCCAAACCAGAACTGATTGACTGACTGACTGACTTTCTCCCCTGGAGCTTGACAACTTTATTTTTACATTCAGTTTACGATCAATTACAAAACTCAATTAAAAATAAGACAAACTTATCTTACATTAATTGAGTCAGTAATAACAATTACTATCGATTGTAAATGAGAAAAATATAATTTCGATAAAATTTAAATCAAATAAAAATAACTAGTAATAGTTGGTAATGAATAAACGCCCTGATATAAAGTGGCGCTACGATCAATTTAATATCTTGTGTATTAACACTGCTTTTGAATATCTATATATAAATATATAAATTTAACGTCCCGCATAACTTTTTTTATATTTTTTTTTTTTAACTCAAATTAAATTTACAGAGGCTGAAAAAATATATAAGACATCAGCGCGTATATTTTATTTAATAATAATACAATTATGTAAATTCGAGTGTCACTGACACTTAAAATACAATCTAGTTCAATCAATAAAAAAATAATCCGTGTAGAGATTGGAGTATGTGCTTTTTTTTTGTATATGTATTTATATTTATAGGAATCGAAATGATATAATGTGTAGGTTTGATAATTATTACGAAAATAGATGTGGAAAATTCAAGGCAAAGAATATATATTTGGTTTTATAATATATAACTAAGCTGAGATGTATACGTGACATGCGCGTCATTAACTTGGCGCTAATAATATATTTTATTTGAATTATGTACTCGAAGTAAATGCGGAATGCGTGTAAAGCTGTTGTACATATGGATATACTTTTTTTTTATTAATTCAATCGTAGCCGGAATTGGAGTAACAAAAAAAAATTGTATGGATTGAGATGTGAATTATTTAAAATGGGCGCAATTATTTTATTTAAATATATTATTGTAATTTACTTACATTATTGTGTTAATGTGAGTAGTAAAAAAACGCGGGGTCATTGTACCATTTCACAGAGAGTATAAACAATTTAAACTTTACAACTTGTCGTCCTCTGACTCGTGCTGAGTGTCGATTGAAAATAATTGCACGGATGTACAATATTTAAGAGAATAAGTACGTATAAAAAATGATGACACATCATTATACCAATATGTGAAATAGTCGTTATTTATTAATGTAAATACGATTTTTTATTTGTACATTTAAAAAAAAAGTACATTTAAAATTAATGTAAAATAGAAAAAAGTGTGATTCTTTGATAATACTTAGTAACAAAAAATATGACAATGTCATATCAAGTGGAAAAAGTTTAATTCATTATCGATAATAAGCATTTTTATAGATTTAATGCAAAATAGCTTACTAGTTTTTGTTAAATTTGTAATCATTTTTATGGATTTTTTATTACAAATTAATAATACATTTTAAAACGTAATTTCCGTGCAATGCGAAGTGTGTGATTCCAGGTAAAAAAATTTCAAGCCAAAAAAATAATAACATTTTTTTTCGGCTGAAAAATGACGACAAAAGGCCCAGTAGTGAACATAAGGTCGATAACTGGGCCTGAAAATGCCCCAAAATTTCAAAACGTTTCTGTTCTAGATTGAATCGCTTGAAATTTTTCTGTTCTATAAATTTTACTGCAAAAAAAAATGGTGAAAAATAGGATGATTCAATTTATCGGCCAACTTTCGGCTTTTTTTAATAAAATTCCACGGCTTGGGCGTGATTTCGACAAATTTAAGTCTCTTTAAATGAAATTGTATGGTTTCGAAATGATTTGGGTCTTAATTATTATTTTCCACCATCGCTAGGAATTTTAATTCTGCGGTTGTAATTAAATAAAAATACGTGACTATGATTTAATAATAAATAAGCCGGCATTGTAATGTGTACATATGTACTTATTACTTGTTACAACGTTAAATTAAACCGGAAAAATATAATATACTTTACAAAGAGACAATTACTGTACTCGTGATATTTATTTTTATTATTTTCTAGAAATTTTTTTTATTTAAATTTTAATGAAAAAAAAGAGGCCGGAAATTTTTTATACAAGGACTTTTTTTGTTAAATAATTTGAAAATAAAAAATTAGATAAAGTGTTTATTTATTTTTCAATGAATAATTTAATTTTTTACTTTAAATATGAAATATAAAAAAAATATTTACATAGAAATATATTAGTAAATTAATAATTCATTGAAAATAAGATAATTAGTAAATAAATAGACTGGGTGATGTAATATAAAACATACTTTAATACCCATGATTTCAAAATACTTAAGACATTATATTGATGTCATAATTATTATAATTTTATTTTCACAAACAAAACTTGTCAAGTTATCATTTTTAATGTATGTCGTAATAAATAAACAATTCGATAATATTATTTTAGAGGCCAAACTCGCTAGAAAAGGTTAACAGTCTTTGACAAAATATATCACCGGTAAATCTACGTCACAAAAATATAATAACATGAGTATGAAATATAATTCAATAAATCGATCGGCATCGAGTCCTGCTCACTAGGACAACTGCCAGTACTTAATTTTATTGTCATGATTGTCATGCCCCAGATTTTCTAACACGCAATCGTCAACTTGACAATCTCAATTTATAAATTTAAAAATGAATTAATTAATTAGATAATCAATTAAAAATTAATATTAATTTTCTGGTATTTGCAAAAAGTAATTGAATGATTTTATACAAGTCACGATCTTAATCCATCAGATAATCATTATCAACAATTTTTTATCATCTACCAACGTGTTTCATTCAACAGCTTTGGTATCAATTGTCGCCCACTTGAATCAGCAAAATACCTATACCTACACGTTATTTGAATTTCCTTAAAAATTTATTAGATACAGACTTAAGTACATATTTAAACAATATATTAAATGTACACGCGATGGTCATTAAATTATTAAAGAACGATTATTTTTATCATTTATTGGTTCTATTAAATTTATTCAACTACTATACATTTATGAGAGGTGTGCAAAGCGTGTTTGATTCGAAACTTGAATTAAATAATTTGACAAATTTGAATTATTCGATTTAAATTCAAAAATTTGGATCAGCTTTCAAATATTCATTATAATATATATTAATTAATAATTAAATTTATTTTTTTGTGGAAGAAGTCAATGGATTTACTGAGAATTTCAAAAAATTTTTTTAAATCTCAGTAAACATGTTAATTTATATATTCATATTTACTGAACAAATGGCAGGAAACTTGTTAGCCATCGAGAGAAAACCAGTACCAGTATCAATAATAAAACTAAGCCAAGACGTTCTCAATATTTCTTAATAACATAACTGGAATAAACCAACTGTTGGACGGGTTGACAGTGTCAACAATGAGTTTTCATTGCTGAGTTAGCAAAAAGAGAAAAATAAAAATTCCGCATGAGTTTTATTATTTTAACATTGCGTCAAAATGCATTTTTAAAAATATAAATATATTTAAATTAATACAGTAGGCCGCAATTTATTTTAATTTATGTAGATAAATTTTTATCTAAATCTTGGGAAATTTCTTCCTTATCTTTACTAGGTAACTCAGATAATATTTATATATTTAAATGTCTAGACAAATTTTAAAAAATATACTCAAGTTATGCGAAAATATTTTTTAAAAAATATTCAAATAAATTTTTTTTTATTTTATTAGACTAGTTTTTTTAAAATTTGAATTTACCAAGCAATGGCTCAAAATTAGATGTGACTTCAATTGATATCGGTAAGGAATTTTTTTTTAAAATTCTGATTAAAAATTACCATTCAATTTTACAAAGACAAAATTTCGATTTGTTCCAAATAAACTAAATGAAAATTAATTAAAAATTTTTAAACACGAACGCGAAATGTATATCGCGATCAATCTATGAGTCAGTCATAAATATTGTGAGGCAATTTGGTATCGTAATACTTCACGAAAAAATAATTTAAGCAAAGGAATATTTATTTTATATAATTTAAAAATTAAGTCACTGTGTAATCGATTGTCTCAATTATTTCTGGAAAAACACATTTATGAGTCATAAAAATAATATAAACTTAAGAATTCTTGTCAGCATTTTGCACAGACGGTCAATTATTACCAATAATTTATTTAATAAAATTCAAGGTTCTGTTGCTGAAGATGTTTGCTATTTTTAGGTATAAATCTAAACTGAATATCCATTAGGAAATCTATAATAATAATAATTATATTAATGACAATGATGATGATGAACTCAAATACGTCAGAGGTAAGGCACACATGCATAATTTTAATCAAACGTCATTGGATATTTAAACAAAAATATTCATTAATTATTAAGTATAATTTCCTCTGCAGAAGAGAAAGTGATCAGATGGATCTGCGTTCAAAACTGAAATAAATATTTTATGTTAGAAAATTTAAAAATCAATCGCCGTCTTGTTGGTAATCAAAGTTAACTTTTATGCCAATTAAAATTATTTATCAACAAATTAAAAGGTTTTTTAAAATGTTCAAACAATTGTAGTTAAAAACTAGGATAATTATTTAAATATAAAAATTATAATAGTTAAACACAGTATAAGAGATATGAATAATGAATACATTTGAATCCATTACGGAGTAGTGTTGATGACCACTAGAAAGTAGATAAAAACAAGTCATTTTTATTTTATTTTAAATCCAAAGACGAAGATTTCACATAGACGTCACCAGAGTTTTCTACCACATTCTTTTATAACTACAGCATTTCTTTTACTTTTTATTTTTTTTTTACAAGTTGAAAGTAATTGCAACTCTCGGGCTGATACTGAGTTTTGTCTCATTTTTTTTTCAAACTACCGTTCGTTTATCAATACAGTGGCTATTATTTTGTTGACAATTCAATGAAATTCAAGTAAAAAAGTCAATAAAATTTTTTCTTTACTGCAAAACAATAAACTTTAGTTTTTTATCCTAAGGAATAGTCGCTAATAAATATCGCATGTATTACAAAGTCCAAGTTTGTCTAAAGTTATTTATTTTTTTACTATTTTTAAACAAACAATGACATCATCGTTTAATCTAACAAAACTTTTCAACGTGAAAATCTCAAATTGATAATTTATTTTTCTAAATTTTCATAAAAATCATAAAAATAAAAAAAAAACTGCGCTGTCTTCAATAATAATTTAAAATTATTAACTTTTTTTTTTTATTTCACTAAAAATCATCAGAGTAAAAGTTAAAAACTTCAATAGTAATTTATTTTAAAATTTTTATCTCAACTAATATCAATTATTTCCCTTCTCTCTAATGGAAACAAATCAATTCAATCATTAAAATAATTATCTAGCATTCAATTGAATTATCCTTCATACAGTTAATGACACATTTTGAATTTCAAATTAATAACAAAATTATCATTTAATTTGTAAATCGCTTTCATGTTCGAATAAATAAAAATAATAATAAAATGAAGTTTAAAAATTTTAAAAATAACCAAGCCAGCCAATGAGAGCCACTGGTGACCTAGCAACTTTATCGGCAGAATTTCATGTATATATAAAGATGTATACCTGTATACTTTATATCGGTGTGATTACCATCTTTACTTCCTCCCATTCGTCTCATAATTTAAATTCTGTTGTATCGCAGCCAGTGTTTTCGTAACCCCCCTCACGCTTTTCTCGACACTTCGAAAAGCTGTTTCCAATCCTGTCTCCTGTCTTTCATTTCTGGTATCATACGTGCAGAGTCTACATGGTAAATATATACAAATATGTATTTAGTTATATATTAGTGTGTACATACATATATTTAACTTTAATAACATATTGAATGAATAATAAAGACGTGGTGCGGATTGTCCTCGGCTAGTTACGGATCTCCATTGCGACAGCAAACTTCTATCATTCATTTCAATTTATTCAATATAAATAAATATCATTTTATTAGTTGTAATTTTATTGCAATGTTTTTATTTTATTATTTCAATTAATTTTTTTTTTTCCAAGTGATTATTTATTATTTATTTATTTATTTAAGTGTTTTGTTTATTGTAGACAAGTGAAAAAAACTGAAAATGGGATCAAAAGTTGCTGAGTTTTATGATGGAAAAAATATATTTATAACTGGTGCTACCGGCTTCCTTGGAAGCTGTCTAATTGAAAAATTATTACGCACTACCGCCATTAAAAATATATATGTGTTGATGAGACCGAAAAAAGGTAAACAAATAAATGAACGGCTAGAAGAACTCACCAAGAACTCGGTAATTATTCAAAAAAAAATTCTTAACTTATTTTTGAAAAAAGATTTTGTTATGACATTTGGGGTTATGTTTTTGTGACCCAGGTCTTTGACCGAATTCACGAGGAAAAAAAAGCGAATTTGTTTAAAAAATTAATCGCTGTTGCTGGTGACGTTGGCGAGGATAATTTGGGGCTGTCTGCTGAAGACAGATTTACTCTTGTAGAAGAGGTTCATGTTATTTTTCACTCAGCGGCGACTTTGGACTTTGAGGCGAGTTTAAAGTCTGCGGTTGACATAAACCTTTTGGGGACTCGACGGGTCGTGCAACTCAGCCAAGAAATTAGAAATCTCAAGGTAAGCAACTACATTATTAACAACTCTCGCAAACGATGATTAATTTTTTAATTAAAAATACGTCATTTAATTATTTTTATTTAAAGGCATTAGTTCATGTGTCAAGTGCGTTTGTCAATTCATTTTTACTGGAGACTAAGGAACAAGTTTACCCACCGCCAGCGGACGTAAACGAAGTTCTCAAGATTGTAAATGAACTGGATGAAAAAGCCCTCGCTGAAGTGACGCCGAAGCTGCTAAAAAATCACCCAAATGCTTATACATTCACAAAACATTTAGCTGAGCATGAAGTTGTCAATGGATTACTACCAGCGGCGATCGTCAGGCCTTCGATGAGTGAGTTAATTTGCTGATTGAGGTCTTGGTACTTGGAGGTTGAGGACAAAGCTAATTAATCTGTTCAATTTATCAACAGTCGTAGGAGCATGGAAAGAACCAGTACCTGGATGGACTACATCAAAAAATGGACCTCAAGGTTTCCTGATGGGAGCTAGCCGGGGAGTTGTACGTCGGTTACCTGTCGCTAAAGATCTCATTTATGATTACATTCCTGTCGACATTGTAGTTAACTCTCTTATTGTTGCTGGTTATGTCGTTGGTTCTAATACGTAAGTATCAGTTTTATAAATTGCAAATCCAAGGATTAATTTATCAACAATTAGCAATTTCTGTCTTAACAACTGATGATTTATTATTTAATAAACTTTTTTTTAGCGACAAAGTGATCAAGGTGTATCACTGCACGTCCAGTACTTGCAATCCGTTTAGATGGGTAGCCGTTGAATCAAAAGTCAATGGATATTTACATAAATATCCATTGAAAAGCGCAGTTTGGTACCCGCATCTCAAGCTCCTGCCTTCCTTGTGGCTCTACCGGATCTCTGCTATTTTTGTTCATATGATACCGGCCTACATTCTGGACACGGTCACTCGTTTATCTGGCGGTAGACCCATGTAATTATTTTAAATTATTTGTTTTTTTAATTTATTGTAGGTCGTGAATTAAATAATTGTTTATTTTTAGACTCGTACGCTTGCACACGAATGTTAATAATTCATTGGCACGTTTGGAGAGATTCATTTTTACTGAATGGAAGTATCATAATCCGAAATTACTTGCATTGCATGAATCTCTGACAGCTGAAGACAAAAAATTGTTTGGCGTTGATGTCAGACCGTTGAACTGGGAAGATTTCTTTGTAGAATTAACTAAAGGGGTCAGAGTTTATTTGAGTAAAGAACCGATGAAGAATATTGAGAAAGCTCGCTCTAAGGATAATATGTAAGTTTATTTATTATTAATAATTAACTCACGATCGCTTCATTAAGTATTTGGTTAATCGTAAGCACGGTTGCGATTTTCTTGGAGAAGAGACAAATTACTGAATTTTAAGTTGACGGACTCCCATCAAGAATTTGTCTAATCAGTAAAATGTACGAAAAAAAAAAATTCGGCAAAATTCAAACTAATTATTTTATATTTTATGACGTCTATTTTTTATATTTTGACAAAAGTAATTACTACCTAAAAAATTTTAATTTACAATCATTTAGAAAAGAACACTTGATAGAAATTATAAATGACATCAGAGATTATTAAATTTTTACTGACTCAATTGTTAGCTAATTTAAGAGAAAGTTTATTATCTCATAAATAAAAATATTAGCTGTGATTTTACATAAAAGTATTATTAAAGTACTTATTTCATTCAAAATCTTTGTGGTTAATGAAAAAATGTGGTTTATTTATTATAAAAAACCAGATCATAAAAATTTCAGTAAAAATTTATTTAATAAAATAAGATTGTGAATGTAGCAGACAATTATCAATTTTTTAAATTTTATAATAAATGAATAAAATTTAAGTAGAGTACAAATTAAAAAATGCATATTTAAATAAACGCAAAATCCGTATGCGCATTTTTTTAAATTTCATTATTGTAATTAATTTATTTATATATTTCAAATTTACAAATTGTCTTATGTCTGCTTCATTCACACTCATAATAAATCACAAATATTTATTTGTATATTTCAGACTTCTTTTCGCACACTTGGGGCTGCAGTGCGCACTTATGGGGTTAATTTGGTGGATTGTCAAAGTCATTTTAGGGTCAACGTGGACCACAACTGGGATGGTTGTACCTCTAACTTATTTTATATTCAGTCTACTTTAAATAAATATCAGTTTTCCATTTATAAATTCATAAACAATACAAATATTCATCACTTACTTCCATAAATTAATATTAGAATTTATTATCTATAATTTATTAGTTTTCCATTCAAGATAAAAATGAAAACATTTAATTTCAATAAAAAATTAAAACAATCCCAACGCATTTAAATTTAAACTTCGTAACTAAATTTTCCGTTTTTTTTATAAAAAAAAAAAAATTTCCATCACTTTTATTAAGAAGTCATTACATTTTATTACCTAGTATAATGAATAAATTTAATCACCGCTCATTTACTATTATTCCGAACATTGAATCACGATCGCCGTTAAATTAAAGATACAATCGATAATGTATGCTTACAGTTGATCTATCGTTAATTTATTAACATATTTATAAAAATAATTATTAAAGAGAGAAAAAAAACAAACTACTTGCAATAATTTTTTTTCATTATGCATACACGTGGAAAAATTAAAAATTTAATTGTCACGTAATTTTTTGATGTTCGCTTACAATATAACATTTTAAAGTTTGATGATTAATAAAAAAAGAAAAAAAATTACGAATGTATTTGAATAAAGAAAAAGGTTGACATTAATTATTAATAATTAATTATATTAATATTTTATTAGAGTCGTCTGTAATTTTAATGACATTAATAAAAATAAATATTTTATATGGGACAAATATTTAACGAGTTTATTTTTAGTTGTAACATTGAAAGTTTAAAAAAATTATCATAGATTTAGTAACAACAATAATAATAATAAGTAATGAGTTAGATAGTTATTACATATGAGTGTTGTCTATTACACAAAAGAAAACCGATGAATAGATTAAATACGGACATTTCTAAAAATTATCAACAGTGTTTTAATAAAATAACCTTGAGCGATAGACTGTGACACTGGCATTTACTGGTTTGTAGAACTGCTAGTCGAATAGGAAGGTGAACATTAAGAGAGCTTATGGTAGGGAAAAAATATTTAAAAAACGTTACGATGAAAATAAAAATGTAAAAATGTTAGTGAATTACGTGCTGCTACGAAATACGCGGTGTTTACTACCAGGGGAATACCGCAACCTCGAAGAATAAAAGAAGGAAGGCTTAAGAATACTGAGGACTGAGGGACTCGGCTCGTGTCCCATCAACTTCTAGCTGATCAGTTCTTCGGCAGCTATCGTACCAGTTTAATACCCGCGACTTTAAGTCTTTCTTTTTATTTAAATACTTTAACACTAATTTTACCCAATTATTAGTTATTTTGACAAACGTAATATCAGTCTGTGATATCAAATATCAGGTAAATTATTGAAATAAATTTTTTTTTTTAAATTTAACTCTGTGATTATTTATTATTAATACGAATCTTATTTAAATCCTTGGTAATTAATGTTCATTTATTATTTTCATTGACATTATTGTGTACTTACATCGCGTGTAGTTATTTACATTGCTATATAATTTGTATTAACGATTAATAATTTGAAAGTTAATAGATTTTACTTTTTATGATCATCAGATTAATTAGCATTTGTAAATAATAATTATCTCTACGTATCATTTTTTAAAATCTTCAATATAAAGATTGAAGGTTTTATTTTCGTCCTCTTTAATTTTTTTTAAAAGACAGATTAATTAGTTTTTAAATAATAATGATAATAATGTTGACTAATGATAAACAGATAAAATGACAATGAAATCGAAACCGACAATTGGTGAGTGGTTCAAAAATCGTCATGTACTAATTACCGGAGCGACAGGTTTTATGGGTAAAGTCCTTGTTTCGAAATTATTGGTGAGTTGCCCGGATGTTGAAAAAATTTATCTACTTGTACGTGAAAAGAAAGGGATTGATCCAGAGACCAGATTGCAATCGATTGTTCAGGTAAAGTGAAAACTTTATTATTATACACCGGCATGTACTCTGTCCAAGACACATTACATCGTGCGATGGTTCAATGATTACTTGCCTTCTACACGTGTTATTTATTTATTTTTATTTTTATTTTTGCTTTGCTGTACTGTAATACTAACAACTTAATCGCTCTAATGGAGGGAAACAAATTTTTTTTCTACAATGCTAATTATAATAATTCTTTTGAATTATTTGTTCCTCCAACTACAATTAAAATAATAATAATAATAATAATAATACTGAATATTTTTCATCATTTTTATTATTATGATCATTAAAAAAGTATAAAATAAATTTTCGATTTCAAAATATGAATTAATAAATGTGATTTATAAAATCTCTAGACCTCGATATATTTAAATATGTAAATTAAATTATAATTTATTGACTGTAATAAAAAAAAATTTTCGAATTTATTATCTATTTATAAAAATTATAAATTAACTGTGTTTGTAGAAAGTGTTTTATAATTTTGAAATAATTGAAATGCTATAATTTTCACTTCACACGATTTTTCATCTTAAACGGAAGTCAATTTTGAACTAAATGCCACATGATACATCCACGTTGCTACCTTGACACCATTCGTCTACTACTTTCATCAATGGTTAATATAAAATCCATTAGTGCATCAATTTTGTTGATTAAAAAAATTTAAATTACTAAATATGTTAATGTTTGTTAACATTTCAAAATATTTACACTAAATATGCAACCTTATTTTTTAAAATAATAAATTCTTTAACAACTTTTATTTATAAACTTTTTATGTGGTAATATATATAATATGTATACATGTGTATATTATAGTTCTCGATAAAGTTGCATAAAAGCTGTGTTCAAAAAATGATTTCATTCTTACATTAGTTTTTTTTTATCTTCTCTCGAAATCACAAATTATTCTTCTATTCTCGCTCGCTTTCCTTTCTCACAACTTTTATATAAATATATAAATATAGACAGTATTTGTATGCTGGTTATGTATTTATCTGTCTATTTATAAAAACATCATGAGTTAATTAATATAAAGAACGCAGGTATTTCCGTATGACGTCAAACAGATAGTAGGCGGAAGAAAATAATTATCTTTGTACGACAATTCATTGTTTGCTTGATTACATTTTTTAATCTCGAATTTCTTAAAATAAAAACAAATTTGAATTAATTTCACTTCACTTGACGAATTTTAAAATTTAATTATCCGGAAAAAATAATATAAAAATTTTTTTAAACAGTCGATTCATTTTTCGATCCTTTTAATTGTTGAATATTAAAAAAAAATATGAACCTTGGAGGCTTATAAATTTGATATTTATCCCAAATGATTAGTCATAGTTATAAGTCAAAAGTTCATTTAAAAAATGGATAAAAAAATTCAAACTTGACTTTTAAAAATATGAAAATAAATAAATACCGCAAAATATAAAAAGGCTCAAGGTTCAATCAAATGTCAATTTATTTTAATTAACCAAAAAAAATGATTGATGAATAATAACTATAAATACTTCCTAGTAATCAATAACCGAAGGCCAGGGCAAAAAATCCCCCGTTACCATTTTAAAGTTACAAGAATTGAAACCCTGTCATCTTTAAAAAATAAATTTTTTTTTCCTGTAATCATTTTATTCAATTATGAAAACCAATTTTAAAGAAATGATGAAAATTAATTGCATAATCATTAATTGCAGCAAGAACCATTCAGAGCATTGCGTGAAGAGAATCCAGAAAAATTAAAAAAATTGGTAGTGATACCCGGTGACGTAACTGTCGAAGGATTAGACTTGTCACCGACAAACCGAGATTGTCTAATACGCAAAGTCTCAGTGGTATTTCACGGTGCAGCCAATGTCAAGTTCGACACACCACTTAGAGATGCCATTACCATGAATACGAAAGGAACAGCTAATGTTTTAGCATTAGCCAAACAGGTATTTTACATTCACACGCGATCACTAATTTATTATTATTCGAGCCAATAAAAGCCATAATATTAAACTCGGCAGACTAAACTCGTAACAATATAATGCAATAATTCTAAAAATATATATGTGGTTTCATTGTTTTTTTTGATAGACCAGTTATTTTATTATAAAATAATAACAATGACTAACTCGGGCACTCACTTCTCCAGATTTATCCTTGAAAGCCGAATAAAGAATTACATATATTTAAAACCAAGCTTTAAATTCATAGTTTGTACTTAATTTATAACGAAAACTCCTTTTGTTGAATAATAAATTGAGCGAAGTTTTATAATATTTAAATAAAAATGGTAATTTATAAATTTTGAAATTTTCAGATGAATAATTTGGAATCGTTTGTACATATTTCGACGGCCTTTTCGCAATGCGGTGAAAAAGAGCTTGAAGAGCGTGCATATTCTACGCCTATTCCCCCAGAGAACGTTATGACACTTGTGGATATTGTCGACGATGATCTTCTGGAGACGATGACCCCGAAACTGCTAGGGGTCCAGCCTAATACTTATGCTTTCAGTAAATCTCTTGGTGAAGATTTGGTTAATAGATCTGGTTTACCTGCTGGAATTGCGCGACCTTCTATTGGTAATTAATTTATTATCAAAACATCAGCAACTGATTTATTTATTTTGAAATTTTATCAGAAAAACTTTTAACTGGTTTTCATTCCTTGACCCATTTTTATTAATGTCCTATAAATAGAGTGTCCTTAAGATTTTTTTGAACCTTGAGCCCTTTATAAGTTACTTTCTATCGATTTAAATAATTAAATATATTTAAAAAAAACTATATTTTATAATAAACATTTTCGTTCCGTTTCAAGGGCATAAATATCAGATTTTTTTTCAGTGAAAGGTATTTGGTTATTTATAATAAATATAATATATATTTTCAGTGATCGCGTCTTGGAAAGAGCCGGCACCCGGTTGGATCGAGAGCATGAACGGACCCACGGGTCTGATGATCGGCGCAGCGAAGGGCGTGATTCGCAGCGTACTTTGCGACGCCGATCTTCTTATCGACGCAGTGCCCTGTGACATTGCAGTGAACGCGATAATCGCACTCGCCTGGCGAGTGGGATTAGAACACCCAAAGGTACCGGTTATCATAAACGTCACTGAGAGCGGCGAGAACCCGATGACTTGGGGAGAAGCTTTAGAATACGGTCGTAAACACGCCCTATCAAATCCGTACTCTGGTAAATTTTTCAAATTTTTAAACACAACTTTAAACAATCAGTTGCAGTATTAAAATATTTTTTTTTGTCTAGGAATATTGTGGTATCCAAGAGGTGGAATTACGAACAACAAATTCGTACATTTACTCAGCGTATTTTTACTCCATTTATTACCGGCTTATTTTATTGATGGTATTTGTGTATTGACCGGAAATAAACCTTTTTTAGTTAGAATTCAAAGTAGAGTAAGCTGGGGATTAAGATTAGTTCAATATTATACAATAAAACCCTGGATATTTAGGTAAATTTAATTAGACGTAATATTTACTTAGGGTAAGTCGACCAATAAATTTATGGTTACGTAGAATCTTATGTTCTAATTAATAAATATACATTTGGTTCGACACCAGTTGCTCATTCGATTGCAAGCGAATGAAAATATTTTCTGATTATACATTTAAATAAATTTTAGTCAGGATTAATCAGAAATGAGCACTAGAAATTCAGCAGGGGTCACACATTTATTGGTCGAGTTATCCTTCTAATTCACAACTAACAAATACTTGAATAATGATTTAAAGAATCCGATGATACGAAATTTATTTATTTTTTTGCTTTGAAAAATTAAAAATAAGTAAAATTTTTAAATTAATTGTTGATATTATAAATTTACAGAAACGATAGGATAAAAGAGCTGAGACAGAGTTTATCGCCAGCTGATAAAGAAACTTTCTTTATGGACACAAAAGCCTACGAGTGGGATTCTTACATGAAAACTTACGTCCTGGGCGCAAGAAAATACATTCTCAAAGAAGATCCTTCTACTCTCCCACAAACCAGACGCATATTTTTCTACTACTGGGTCGCTGACGGTATCGTCAGATTCGGACTTCTAGCTCTCTTCTCCTGGTTCATTTACACTCTCATAAGCCCCTGGCTCTTCACAAAAACACTTGTTGGTGTTCTTGAGAACTAGTATCGCTATTTATTACCATACCATAGTTATAATTATTGTTATATTTTATTATATTTAGTAACTACTCACAAGATTGACTGAGTAACTCAAATTATCTTTATATTTTTAATATATTTAATTCTTTTATAAAATACTCGTAGAATTTTATTTAAATCTCTCAACTAGACAAATAAAAGTACATATTTATCATAATTTCAATTTTGATGTATACTTTAACCACGTCATTAATCGAATAATTGTTTTTTTTTTATATTTTCAAAAAACCTCATATTTGTTATTATAATTTCCTAAGTACCAAATTATATATAATAAGTAACTACTCATATTTTTTTGTATATTTAAAAATTATTTAGTTTTGTAAATAAAAAACCGATATTTCAAATTTTTCTTTTCTTCATTTAAAAAAAATTCTTTTTTTTCATTAATGAACTAAATGTAGAGGCTTTAAGTATAAGGACACTATATATTTATATATGTATATGTGGTTTATATGAGTTTGGAGTATCATATCTTAGGCATCCTGAAATAATGTTGAAATCTTATTTACTCACTCACTCACTAACTTACTACTTACACTATATATATAAATATATATGTGCAGGTTCTCTTGTTAAGAGTTTAAAGCCAATTCACCAAGCAAAGCAAAGTAAGTTGCTTGAGCACGAAAGTAAATTGCGTCATTAAATAGAGGTCGAACGGCTTCGTTCTCCAGCCAGTAAGCAAACCAGCAATACAACGATACACATTCATTACGATCATGAAAAACTTATTTTATTATTTTTATTATTTATTATTATCATTAAATATTATGGTTTACTTAAACCCAATGTTATAACAGAATATTATACTCGACTTTGCTTTACTTGGTTTAATTCTACAACTGAATAGACTAATTCATCACTCAAATATATAATTAATCTGTTAAATAACTCTGAAAAATTAATAACTTTTTTTTGGGGATCCTGGTGAACTTGATTGCACACTAGATTTTAAATACGTTCAAGGCCAAGCGAAAGTTAAAAAAAAAAAAATAAAAAATTGGATTGAATTAAAAATCGCAGAAGACACGTCATGGTTAAAGTCTGAATATTTTTTATTTGCTTTTCATAAAAATTGCAATCACGTCAGCACAATTTACTCGGATTTGCGTATGCTGAGAAATTGTTTATTGCCGAGCATTAATGACGAAAAAAAATACATATGAAAAAATCTATGACAGTTGATAGACTATTTTGTAACACTGACATACTTTTATTTGAATAACTTTGATAATTGATATTATCCTTAGATCGCGTGCTGTTTTTTTTAATCAGTACACATGTGTGATAAACAAATTAACACTTGTCACATTTATTTAGGTTTTACTTCACAAAAAATTTATTTAAATTAGTGAGCATATAAATATCTAGTTCAAATACTTCAGTCGTATTCATTAAAATCTTTCATATATTTTTTTTCACCGATCCCATCCCGCGAAATTTGAATTTCAAAAAATTAATTTGCATTAAAACTGAAAACCCACAGCATGATTTTAAATTTTTGCCAAAAATTAAATGAATTAATTTAACAAACGTTATATTTCTTAATTAATATATATATATATTTATTATATACATATATGTTGAGACACGACTTTTAAATGTCGTTTATATATAGAATAAATTAACAAACGGTTTATTATGTAACGAAATTACACACGTGGATCTTCTCCAGTAAAAAACAAGGATAACCGATTAAGTATTTCAGGCATCGGCAAAACCGCCCGTAAGTATGTCATAACACGATCATTATACATAAAACCCGCAATAAAATTGAAAAATAAAAACCCGGGATAATTTTTTGAACGATTTTTTTATTGCCAAGGTAAGAAACTCCAGCAAAGTCTATCGTCTTTAAACATATGTTGCATAACAAACAAATAAAATAACGCCGCGAAACTCAATAAACAAAAAATAAAATAATTAAACAACCGATAAAGGAAACGCCTTGAACTTAATGTCACATGCTAAAATTTAGTTACATATTATCGGTCGAATCTGTCACACAGTATACTACTTTTAAGATTTAGACGTCTGATTAAAACGCACCGTGACTACTTGAAAAATTTATTTTTAAAAACCGCAAGCTTAGTCACCGATTTGTTTATTTTAATAAGCAACAATTATTACTTTTCTATTATTAGATAAACATCAATGAATAAAATGTCGGCATATTTATTACACTAATAAATTTACTGCACATACTTTTGATTACTATTATTGTCATATTTTTTGTCTATTGTATAAGTTATTTAATTGGATAAAAATAATTGCGTCGCTTGAGGAAGGACAGCAATTAACCGGTAATTTTTTTTTTTTTTTTTTGAGAGAGTTAACAGGTCGTTTGGTATCAAAGTGTCTTCCTACTTGGTACTTAATGCTCGGTCGGATGAAATAACAACAGATTTTAAGACAGACAAGATTCGCAGTAATGATCGGTATTGCACAGAGAGTGGGGCTTCCGTCCAATCACTTACATTCTGCTGATGTTATATGTATTACTTATTTTAACGTATATATAAGTACATATATATATATATATATATATATATATTTATATATGTGTTGAGAGAAAAAGAGAGAGATTAAATTGAAAGTTCATACGGCCCTGGCCCAAAGACGACAAGTATTAGACCAATACATATACGACCGAGCGTACCCCAACCGAACCTCAAGTTATTTGGTGGTAATACTCTTTTCTCAGTCTGTAATCGGCTCACTGTCTGTCCGAGTCGACAACTATTGACACAGCATCCGATTTCGCTCATAACTTGCTTAACTTTTGCAAATCGTGATTATTCACGATTTTAAATATTTATTTTATTTTGTAAGTGATTTATTTATTTTACTATTTTGTGACAGTGGTTTATTTATAACATTTTTTATTTTTTTTTAAACTACATGATTTTATTTGCTGATCTATTTCATTTGATCGGTTATCTAACGTGATATAAAAAAAGTTGCTGCGGTTTAATTTCCAAATAAATTGCTACTAGTAGTCATTGCAAGTGTCGTAATTTCAAAAAAATATAATTAAAAAAACATGAAATTACTTATTTTTTGAATAATTTATCTAGTTTATCTCAATTAAAGTCATTAAGAAGATTAGCAAAAAAAATTAATTGCCGGGGGTTTTTTTGTTTAAAAATGCGTCAGATGTTCTGAAATTAAATTCAATGTTTATAATAGTTCTTAGTAATTTGGACTTCCCAATGACGCGCGACCTCTACACGCCCTGTAGGTAACATATATATATTTACCAAAAACCTGTTTTCCCGCGCAACATTAATAGATTCAATGGGGTATAAAAAAAAAACAAAGACTGATAAAAAACAACTTGTTTGGACTGAAAGTAAAACTGACCGTCAATAAATTAATAAAGTCAACAAACGGAAAAAATTTCAAATTTTTTACGTTTCTGTTTTTTCATGAAATATTTAAATTATTAACAAATAATGAGCGCAATTATGTGTACGCGTTCGTAATAACTATTTTTTATCAGCTCTCAGACTGTCAATTAGATTTAAATACTACTATTTACATTAAGTTCAATAATTACAGATATAGTAATATGTATACCTGTAATTATTACTACGTTGAAATATACTAATAATTGCACTAGTTGCTTATAGGTTTTGAAGGACAAAAAGTATAAAAAATGACAGATTCAAAAATTGAGGAGTTGCCGGATCGGCTGGCGGACATGTTTAAGGGACAGGAATTATTGATAACTGGGGGTACTGGATTTCTTGGGAAAGTTATGATTGAGAAATTTTTAAGATGCATCCCAGACGTAGGAAGAATTCATGTTCTTGTACGGGCGAAAAAGGGCAAAGATCCAAAACACCGTTTAGATGAAATATTCAACTCACCGGTAAGTTGACAAGCAAATTAATCCTTTTTCTTATTAACTGTTTATTCAAATACTTCAGCACGCATTGCAAAAGTATTTCACATAAACTTACAGTGAAAGTATACTAAAAATAACATACTTCAAAAAAATATTATTCGATTTTTATTTACATTTTTTCACACATTTTACGATTAGATTGCTCACTCAAGAATTTCATCAAATTTATCCATTTTATATTGAGACAAAAATTAACTTGTATAAGAAAAAAATACTTTTTTATTCAAGAAATCAATTTATTGCAAATTTGGAATAAAGATTTTGTTTTTTGACTGACAAAATTACAATTTTTGTAGTAATTATTTAAAAAAAAAAAGTCACCATCTTTTGTCAAAAATAATATCACTCAAACTAGTAGAAAGTAAATTTGTATTTTTAAAATAATTACTCTAAGAATTGATAATGTCTTCAATGAAAAGAAAACTCGATTGCGAATTTCTGATAAATTAATTTCTCGGATCAAGAATATATTTCTTTATAAAAGTAATTATTTCTCTAACTGTACGATTATATAGCTCACGAAAGATTGCGATAAAAAAAATTGATTTAATTTTTCATCCAACCAAGTAGCCGACGTTTAATTCAATTGAATTATAATCGCAACCTGTCATAAAAAATTTCGGGGCGGAAAAATAAAAAGAAATTGATGGCTCCATGTGATGCTCGCACTTGTAAGCAGAAACAGAGTCAAGGCCTCGGCATAAACCCGTAACCAAAGTCTAAGAGTATTATTGTCCAGTGAAAGTACCTGTTATGTCACAAACATCTCAGACTTTAGCTTCGATCTCACTTGTTACCTTCTTCTGTAACGCAATTTCTCTATTGCTCTCCCGATATACATTAATACATACCCCGACAGTCATCAATTACACTTACTTACACCAGCATCACATTACCCACACATATTCTCGACAAAACAAGGCCAGCGGGTCAGAATTTCCCATGAAAACCGGTATTTGCATGTTTTGGTCAACCCCTTGCGTCATCAAGAAAATTTATGATTAAATATGCCAGCATATTTTTTATTAAATACACTTTTTCAAAAATCTGATTGAACAAAAAAAAATCTCTAGATTCCTATCAATAACAAACAATTTTTTTTTTTTATTAAAAATCAGACTGTCAGCTGTAATTTTAAATAAATTAGCAAGAAGATACCAACCGGAACTAATGAGCGACATTTACGCTTCAAGAACAATTCAAATTATCTTAGATCGGTAGTAATTTATTTTTATTTTATAAAAAAGCAAAATTTCATTGCTTAATAAAAATTTACTTAGAAAGTTTTTTTAACAAAAGTTAAATTTCATTATTTAATTATCAATTATCATAATTATTAGAGTTTTGTTTACTATCAACTAATTCAAATTTTTAAATTCAAAAATTTTTTAAATTTGCAATAATAATAATAATAATAAATACCTAGTGTATCTAATCGAGATCGACTTATAACTCACGTGTGCACATTACTATTACTCTATGACGAAATATTACTTGTTATAAGTTGTGTTCAAACGCACCTAGTCGACAACGCTTTCTAGCTCTAAAATTTTTATCTACAATCCCTTTATTTTTTATTATTGTTGATTTTTTTTTGTTTATAAATTATTAAACTTAAACCTCTTCCTTTCTCTAGCTATAAATATTTCCACGTAAATATTTAGCCAAATAATTATTAATTCAACGAGTCTAAGGTTAAATAACTTAAGTCTCATTGTATTTAAAAAGTATAATTAAAAGTGAAATTTTAAATAATTTATTATTTTATAAATTGGACTAAACATTTTATTTTCAAGGGCAAGGCCAGATGACTTGGAATTTTAAATCTTTTATTTTCAATACTGCTGAAATTATTTTAGTATTTGCATTTACATTACATTACATTACGCTATTTTTTTTATTAAGTAACGCAATATCCGTTTGTGTTTATCATTCTGAGAAACATGCCGCGTTTTATTTTTTTATTTAATGCGCAAGTCAACTCAAAGGAAACCGAGACATGCAAAAATAAAATATTAAAATTATTTTGGTTATTTTAAATATTAGCCAACAGTTTTTTAAATAAAATTGATTTAATATTTACGCAATGAAACTCGATCCCAGTTTCTAATGGTCTGGCATAAAAAAGTGAAATTTTTTATACTTTTTATGAGAATCTCATTTGAATATAAAAAAAAAATTATACAATGAATTTCTTCATCAGTAATAAAATTACATATTAATTTCAAATAAAATAAAATTTTTATTCCCACAATTTATTGACAATTTTTTGACAATTATCTATCGGCAATTACTTATTACAAATTTATTATTTATAATTTTAATTTTAATTTACAATTAAATATATAAGCAACTGTTTGCACAAGTTACTTCCTCTTTGAAGTGGTAAACGTACGACAAAACCGCAAATCAACATATATAAACACGGAAATTCTCACGAATCCATCAGTCACTCAACAATTATGGGATGAGAGGATCAATTATCTACAAATCTCCATTTGAATATGAATTTTAAAAATTCTCTTTTATCAAAAACTTATAATTCTTTAATATTTGCATGTTGAGTGACAACTCATAAGACAGAACGGACACGAGAAAGTTTTTAAGCCCGCGCAAGAATCGTTGGAGATCCCAAAGAGCTGAGAGTCTCTTGTGTCTTCATACAAAAAGAAAAAAAAAGATAAGAGACATTAATCTTCCTTTCTAAACATATTCACGACATACTGACTTGACTGTTAATAAAATCAATCGGGCGTTTAATTGTGCAATACAAATAATTATAAAAACGGCAAATCATCAAAAATAATTGCACAAAAAAAACATTAAAAAACTTTTATTGCTACTGAAACTATCTTAGCAACAATTAAATTTTTTTTACTCCCACAATATTTTTAGTAACAACCAATTAAATTTTATTTGTAGTTATTGATAATAAAAATTATTACTATCAATAACAATAAATTTATTACAGCTACGGTGAGGTTGGCTGGGTTACAAAAAATCTCATTTGAATCTCATATTTTTTTTTTATTCTTACTAATTTTTTTTTTGTGACAATCGATTATTAAATTAATATTTTTACAATAAATTCAATAATTACAAAATTTTACTTGATATATTTTGTGTAAATTTAATTTTAATTGTAATAATTATTTATAGCTGTTTGAAAAAGTTAGAGAATTACGAGGGCTGCCATTTATTCAAAATAAGGTATCGATAGTAAGTGGCGATGTGTCATTACCTAACTTGGGATTATCATTAGAGGACAGAATGATGCTTTGTGAAAAAGTCAGTATAGTTTATCACGCTGCTGCAACCGTCAGGTAATTAAATAAATGGATCATTTTTAACTTAAGTAAGTAAATAAATAATTATAATTATAATTATAGATTCGATGAATTACTTAAACGTGCAGTTCTACTCAATACCCGAGGCACTAAGAATATGATTGAATTGGCTAAAGAGATGAAACACTTGCTCGTGTTTGCTCACATCAGTACAGCTTATTGTCACCTGGAAGAGAAAGTTAGGATAACATCACTGCTAAATTAATTTATTAAATATTTATATACTTATACTTATAGACATATATGTATAGATATGAATAATATGCGTATTATCAATACTTATCTGCGTCAAAAATTTGTTTAGGTACTTGGGGAGAAAGCTTACCCACCACCAGCAGACCCGCACAAAATAATTAAGTGCGTCGAATGGATGGACGATGATGTTGTTGAAGCAATGACTGGCAAAATACTTGGTGCATTGCCTAACACTTACGCATTCACTAAAGCACTATCCGAGGGTTTAGTTGAAGAAGCTATGGCTCATATACCAGCAATTATTCTTCGGTAATATTTAATATTTTATAATAAACATTAATATTAATTTATCGAAGTAATTAAAATTTTGTTTGATAGTCCAAGTATTGTGATACCTATTTGGCAAGAACCGTTGCCAGGTTGGACAGACAACATAAATGGACCAACGGGTTTACTCATTGGAGCTGGAAAAGGCGTTATTAGGACAATGTACTGTGATGAACGCGGTTATGCAGATTATTTGCCAGTGGACATTGCGGTTAACGCGATCCTAGCTTGCACATGGAATTTCGTTGGTATTAAAGATGAAAGTAGACGTGTGTACAATCTAACGAGTAGCCACGAGTTCAAGGTAACTTGGAGAGAAATTGTTGAACGTGGTCGTAAACTAGCGCAAAAGGTACCATTCAATGGCATTGTTTGGTATCCTGGTGGCAGTATGAAGCAATCAAAAGTGATGCACAATATCTGCGTCTTGTTATTTCATATGATACCCGCATATTTTATTGATATTTTGTTATTTTTCACTGGCCATAAACCTGTGTATGCTTTTTTTATTACTTAATATTCATTACAACTACTAATTGTAATTAATTAATTAACTAATTAATTAGTTAAATAATTTTAGAATGTGCCGTGTACATCGACGTATTCAAAAAGGCTTTGAAGTTTTTGAATACTACGCTAACAATCAATGGGACTTTAAAAACGACAGTATAGATGTCATACGACAGAGATTCAATGACCGGGAACGGATCAACTACAAACTTGATGGCGATGGTTTGGATTTGGATGTTTATTTCGAAGCCTGCATACGAGCTGCGCGTATTTATATACTTAATGAACCACCAGAGACACTGCCCGCTGCTCGAAGGCATTTGGCATTGTAATTACCCGAATTAATTAATTGATCCATAACTTCGTATATCTATCTAATTGTAAATTTCATTTTCAGGATGTATGTCATTGACTTGCTGACAAAAATGATATTCTTTGGGTTCATTATGTTCACACTATACAGCTGGAGTATCAGGTTGAAGGCTTATGCGTTCGATTAGACTCATTATTATCATTATCAATAGTCAAAATAAATATAAAAAAAAATCATTACTATTGACACTATTATCATTACTTTGTTAATCATTATTGAACTTTAGTATTTTCTTTTGCTTCTCTTTATACTTTTTATCAATACCTATGTATTGTTTGTGAACCAAATAAACTTATCAACATATAGACGCGGCTTTTTTTAAACCTCATCCATTATTGATGAAAAATTTTGAATGAAACTAAATACCTGGTGATAAATGATGTTCGAGTGTCCATTACTGTGAAGAAGTTATTCTCAGCAAATTTGAATTTGAAACGGCCGCCATTTTTTTTTTGAGTTTCTATCAATGAATATAAGTAATAATTAATAAATAATATGAGTATTTGGAGCAAATAATTTTTTGTAATAAAAATAAGTTCAATTTTATAAGAAATCACTTATAAAACCGTGGTTTTTTTATATTAAATATTTTATTTGGCAGTATTCAAATACCAGAAGTTAAAATATACAACTTCTGGATTTAAAATAATAAATACTGCATATTTTAAAAGCAAGTCTATTTTTTTCACAAGATGCTAATTTTTGACACTTTGGTTAATTCAATTATTTAGTATGTTTATTTATAATTTTCCATTTGTCTGATGTCTGCTACATTCTCAATCATAAAATGACATTAATTATTTTAAATTAATAATTAAAATTATTTACCTGAAAAATGATTATGAAAATGTGATAATTCTTCTTTTTTTTGAAACACATTTTAGAAAAAAAAAAATAACCAACAAATTTGAATATTAATTTGAATGTTAGTTCACTTAAGTAAATAATAATTATACTTAATTATTTATTTGATTAATAATTCATTAACTGTAATACAATTTAAACAAAAACAACATTCACTGATGACGCGGTTTTTCACTACAAAATAAAAATCACTTGTTGCTTGTAACGACAAAAAAAAAACAAGATTTGAAAAATTAATTCGCAGCCCGGCCGCCAGAGGGCGGGTCTGTGATCGAATTTTTTTTCACGAAATCCAAAAATAAATTCTGTAAAATCCATCTCAAGTAAAATCGGTCTTTCTTAAAAATAATTCATCCTAATCCAAAACTTTGATAAAAACATATACTATTTAATAAGTAATTAATTGATAATCAATTATCTAATGTACTGCAACAATAAATTATAATTATTTAGCCGGCGTAATTATAAATAATGAGTAAAGGTTGTTGGAAATTTGACGAGCAAGATAAAGGTAACGTATGAAATTTATTTATAAAATATAAATACGAAAATATTTATATTTTATTAATGCGTCATTACTTTAATTATTAATTATTCAGTCCATATTTTTTTGGTGCAATCACTTTTTTAAAAAAATATTTAATGTTTACACAAAAATTTTACATCTTTATTAGGAAATTAAAAAAATATTATAATTATTAATAATTAATATTTATTTGATTAATTTTTTTATAATATTGATATACTTTATTATAAATTACAAATTAAAACTACAGCTCTGTACATTGACATTGAAGAGGAACCAGAAAATAAAAAACGCAACAAATCATACAGCGCATGGGACAGATTACCCGATATATTATTAGAAGAAATATTTTCATATTTAACGATACGTCAACGCTATTACGCATCTCTGGTCTGTCGATCTTGGTACTATGCATTTAAATTACCAAAAGTATGGTCAAGATTTACTCTCCAAGACACGACATTGACCCGCGGGAAGTTCAACTATTACAGCGGGTGGTGTTACGTCCTCGATCACATGCGAACCTCAACATGTCTGCACAAAGTCGGCCGTCATTTTCGCTCCCTGGTATTCGAACCCATGTACAACTTTTACAATCTGTATGAATTTATGAACATGATTTCCTGGTTCTCCGAGCGTCAGATCACCAACGACCCAGCGGTCCTCGGAGTCGGCACAAATATTCGTCATTTGAAATTCACATTTCCCTGCAACATGGCCAATCGTGATGATCCAGAGCAGATTAAAGTATTTGGGACCGGTGGTAAACTTCTTGAAGCTGTAAAAAGGCTTGCCCAGAATTTAAAAAATTTACGTTCCCTAGAGTTCATCGATCTGATGCTTGACAGTAAAGAAGCGCTTTATTTTTTAGACACTATTTGTGAAAATTGTACTGAGACTTTGAAACATCTTGTGTTAATTAATACAACTAAATTTTACTGTCCATTACTACACGTCGGAGTATTTCTTAATTTAAATGTAAGTCTATCTAATTAATTAATTAATATATACATTAATAATTAAATTAAAAATATACATTTATTATTTCAGGTACTTGTTATAAGCCCGCAAAATTTAGATGATGATGTGATAGATTTAATTGGGTATACTAAATTAAAACACATGCATATATTTCAAAATCGTTATAGCCCCGTTGACACAACTGTCCGATTGGTAAATAAATAAATAATGTATTAATTAATGAATAATTAAAAAAATAAATAACATTTATTTAAATGAAATTAAAGCCAAAACATTCATCATGGATAAAGTTACGTAAAAATAATCCGTATCTAAAAGTTCACTTTGAAGTGGAAAGTAATAAACCGGACGTAATACTACCAATTGAATTTCCTGAGCACAGTTCAATACCGTGTCACAGTATTGTGATAGACAACCAGACAGCTCAGATAACAGCCTCGATGATGTTGGCACAGGCGATTAATTTTCAAAAGTCACTGGCCATTTACGCGATAAAAAGTATCCCGAAATATTATCAGCATCGAAGCTTCTCGAAGCGTATAGACGAAGTCATCGTACGACTCTGCAGAACTTGTCCAAATATTAACACACTGGTATTGTTAAAATGAACTTTGGAACTACAACTCATATATATTTATGTGTTTACATTTAAACATAACAAAGATAATGAGTGTGTTGTTGTAACACTTTTAACACCTTGGTGTGAGTTTTTTAGAGTACTAATTATCTTTAAAACTTTAATATGTAATTCTTCAGCTTTATTTATAATTAATTCAAATTTAAAAATTAATATTTATTTTTTTTTTAATTTAAAAAATGTTTTTTTGTGTACTACAGTAAACTCGTTAAAAAATGACTAACAGAAAAAAAATTGAAATGTGAATAATAAACCCAGCAATAAAAAAAAATAAATATTAAGAATGATAATATAAAAAAAAAAAAACAAAATTGTAGATGATACGAGACAAAATATCGACCTCAACACTACTCGAGATAGCGTCAACAGCAAAGTCATTGCGCTATTTATACGTCCGACGTCAAGCTGTTTTAAAGCGATGCGATAAAACCTGGTCATTGGTAACAGAGTGGACTCCAGATCACGAAAACTGGATAAAGTCGAACTGCAAATCCTACGACAGTACCGAGAAAGAAATCTCGAAGATTTTGGGGTATAGGTGGCATATGCTTACAGAAAAAGAATTTAAAGAACAAACTGTTAATTTGCATGTATAATTAATGATTCAAGGTTACTTTACATACTTTTACCTCTTACCAGATTTAAAAGTCATTTTCAATTTAATAACAATAATAATATATAGACCTCTTATACGTATGACTTGTCATACTAATCGATATAAAATAGATAAACGGTTGCATAAGTACCAATTTTCTCAATTTTACCAGGGAAAAATATTTTCCACATTGATATTTATATATTTATTTGATTTTATTATTGTAATTACAATTAAAACTCAATAATTAAAATAAATATGTTAATGTCAATTCAGTAATAGCTTCTGGAAACATCAATCGAGCGTTATTTATAAATTCAGTTATTATGTAATTAGCTAACACCCATACACATCATTAATATTTATTATCTAATCAAATGTGTTGTATATGTAAATACTTTTTAAAAAATTTATAGTTCAATTAAAGTATACGATTGTTTACTAATAATTTTACAATATCCTAGATCAATTAAAAAGTTATTACAATGACATTCAATTATTCGATTAATTTGAAAGAAGAAAACAAACAAAAATAATTATGTGTATGACATTATATATATATATATATATGTATAAATTAGCAACAGATAAAATACAACAAATATTTAATCGTCGCAGTACGAGAAAAAATTTATCTAAACAAGTGTAATAAATGTTTTCACTAAGAAAAAAAAAAATATTTACGTGAATTTTTATAATTACGTAAAAGAAATGAAAAAAATTTATTCAAATGAGGAAGAAGCATGAGTACTTTATCATTATTCTTATTGTGAATATTAATAATTTAGTTACTGTGCTAAAACCGAACGCTTATCACGGGTTTTGTTTCGTAGAATAGTTCGTGCCTTGAATGCGGCGGCATTCATTAGAGTTTTTTGTAGTTTACTTGTCTTTTGGGTCGCCGTTGCAGGAATCGCTTCGCCGAGATGAAATATTTCGCGCAGTAATATATTTTCCGCGAGATGAATGTTGATACCTGGGCCTAGCAAGCGACAGCATGCGTTGTATTGAATACGCGGACACCATCCCACAAGATACAGGGTTTCTTTTCCGAATCTTATTTGCATTTCCGGTACGACATCCTCCTATTAATTAACAATTAAATCATTAGCTCACGTGCTGCCGACTGCTGGGATACTGGAAAAAAATCTTTTGCTTGAAAAGATAAATTTTTTACCTCAATATAACGAAGTATGTCCCGGAAACTGGCGCGCTGTTGCTTGCGGTCCTTCTTAGCGCGGAATTTGTTTGAATCAGTCGCCAGTTCCTTTAGATTTTCAATGAGATCGAGTGCCCAGTCTTGCTCGTAGTCATCAGAATGTTCTCGACCGAGTTCGAAAATCACTGCAAGGGCTTCACCGGCGGACATGCGCACTTCTAGATGTGGCGACTCCAATAATTGACGTAAACGTTCCAATGAACTGTAACGAATAATAATAATTATAGCGAATAAATTTAAAATGATTTTATGAAATGCATTTATGTAGGATTTAAGAAATGATACTTACGGCATGAAATTGTTGGTTTTACTACTAGCAAGTAATTTATAAATATCAGAAGGTGCCATGATTGTTAATAGAAGAGTCCAAGCAGATAATGCAGCCGCGTGTAAAGCTCCTATTTCTGGGGATACCAAAGCTGCGGCACCATTGCCTTTAAGATATGAACCAGCAAATATATTTGACAATAAGTGCACATTACTGATGGTATCGGCGGCATCATTTCCTGATAAAAAGTGATTCATACTCAACGCCCAGCAACACTAAATAAAAATAAGAGATATAGATAATCTATACATTCGGATTAAACTGATGATGATGAAAAATAAGATATACCTCAGCTCTAGCGTGAGTGGATGCAGAGTTATCATTGGCAATGAACGTAAGAGTGGCTTTAAGATCCTGGCAAACAACCTCAGCACTTTCAAATCCACCAAGTTGGACACACAGAAGAGTACTCAGTCTCGCGGCAGTGCAACGTTCCTCGTTGCGGCCCTTTTTCAGACCACGTTCTACAGAATCGGTAATGGTCATCTTCCTGTCCTCGACAAAGTCCGGAACGTACTTAAGGGCAAAGATCCTCTCAATACCAACAAAACATGCTGTCCTGCCCTTGGCACTCTTCTGAGACAGTCCATCGATAGCCTCTTTCAGTTTCTCTTCAAAAACCTCCTGCTGGCTCAGTTCCTCCACTTCATTGTTGTCATTTGCTACGTCCTCTGCTAAGACACTTCGGTTGTCCGATTGCCCGCTGATAATGCTGGCAGCATCATTGCTTGAATCATCATCCGACACCACTTCGGCACGTTTACCGTGATTACGATGGCCTGCAAATGAGAAAATTCAGACGTTAATGATGATCGTTATTATGACGAATGATGACTAGACAAAAATATTTCAACAAAAAGCGAGATTTGATGTCTGGCCTTCAACCACTCCAATGACAATGCTCATGGAGCTCATGGACAAGCACGTGCAATCTTCCACATGTTCATGGAGGAGTTAAATGACAAATGTCGGACATACGTTACATATTTTAACCATGAAAAAAATTTTTTTACACTTGAGTATTTTTGTATGAACAATTGAACTCTGATAAAGAACGGAAGTGATGGGGGAGAGATTTAAAAAAAAAAGTGTAAATTATTTTGGACTTACCCGATTTTCCCCTTTTTCCCCCTTTGGCTGGCATGCTTCTTACCTCACCTTATTGCACAATAAAATATAATATCTAAACAAACGATCAAGAAGGTAAATGTCTCGTACTATAAATTGTCGGTCGTATATTAAATCCACAGCACAATTTTTCAATAAAAACACTGTTTAAACTCATTAGCATGATGTGATTATTTAAGACGCATACACTTCGAGACAGCCTGGCGAGGGCTTTCTCGTAAAAGTTGTATGTGCAACTGTCGTAATAGCCTTCTGGCTCTGCTCCCTGGCTTTCGCACGGAGAAAAGAAAAAAAAACACGGACTTTGTCGACTAGAGCCGATGCTGCCCGAAGGTTTCTGCGCAGCGAAGAATCCCGCGGAATAATCCAGAGAGAAATAGAAGGAGTTATATGTAATTAGTTTTATATATCTATAACTACACACTTATAGATATGTATATTTATATATCTATATATCTCGATCCACATTTAACGCCACTTCATACCCAGTTTTCATGATGTAAATCCTGATAGCCAAGTTGGCCGCTAAAATTGGCATCCATAAGTTGACTTCTATTTTCTCGGAAAATTGGCGGCAGGTTGTGTTAGTAGTTTGTTCGAGTTTATTACTGGGCTAAATCTGTTCGAAAAGTAAATAAGTTTACAAATTTAAACAACGGAATACACACACTACACCATCTACACATAAATCCTATACCTTGACGATTAAATTTATCATCAACCAATAACTGTCAATGACATTCTAGTAGTAGATTTAAAAAATGGTGGCGCTAAAATAAGCAGAATAGTTTTTTTTAGCAAAATGTGTCTGGCTGATATGAGAGCATGAGCTATATAACATGAGCTCAATATTAAATAATGTGAGCTGAAGAAATAAATTTATTCACAATATCATCACTTGTAATTAAACCATGAATTATAATTTATAAATAATTATTTATAGGCACTTTACAATTGAGATTTAAATTATTGTATGGGTGCCATTGTGTTAGATAGAGAGCTTTTTAAATAATTTATTAACCTATCAATTATCACCGCTCACGATGGAACAAATTTTAAGAGGAAGATTCGGGTAATTTTTTTAAACTGACATTCATAACAACTAATTTTTCATTCATTAGATATATTTACTATCAATCATCAACTAGGTTATTTTTCATACCTACTCCATTTACATTCAATGCTACTGATCATGTCCTTTAAATAGTTCAGTAACAAGGTAATTATTAATAAATATTCTTTTATTTTCAGTCATAGTGTCCTAATTATATCCAAGACCTACCGGCGTCCAGTCTCTATAATAAATAGCAGGAGTTTGATGTCAAATAAACTCAATAAAATTTATCGACCTTTGTTGTCTAATCCACACACTCGCTATTATTTTAATCCCACCCGCGGTTACCTTATGGTTGTTGGTAAAGTTTTAAGAGGTGTTTTAAAAATACGTTATCTTGTACTTGGTGGTGCTCTGGGAGGTGGTATGACACTACAAAAGGTATCTATCATCTTCTAAAAGCTTCAATGAATCATTAGACTAAGAACTAATTTTTAAATTTTTACTGTGACTTAAGAAATATGAAAGTTGGAAGGAAGGTTTACCTGGGGTAGAGTGGATCGAAAATATCCTACCGAATGATCAGCAATGGCAGCAATTCCGAGAATCATTAATTGATATAAAAAATACTGTTTCTGACAGCATAGAACTTGGTAAGTTGTCTTCAATTTTTTTTTTTATATTAAAAAATTATTTGTTAATTTAATTAGAAAATTAATAGATCCGCGTATCAAAGAATATGGCGAATCTAAGTACAATGAGTATAGATCTTGGTTCAGCCAAAGACTAGATGATGCAATCAAAGCTGCGGAGACTCGACGATTGGAAGAAGAGATCAATGATTCGTCGGGTGAGTTTACGAGCAAAGTCAATGCTCGTTAATTAATGCCTACTAATGTAGCTTGTACACTGCGTCATTAATTTGTTTACCTTTAGATTCATCAACTCCTTATTTTTTAATATTTTCTTTATTTTTATTTTTACTCGTTATCTTTTGACTTGGAACAGAAAATTTATTTTTTTTTTAAATATTAAAAAGGAGATAAAGACGTAACATTTGCATGAATATTTTTTAAACGGTACAGTAAAAGTTGAGGATTGGATATTATTTATTAACAGACGTCCCTTAATGATATATGATTTGGTCTGTTCTGTTCAGGTGTATTCGAAGCAATCACAGCCGTTGCAAACCAAGTATATTCAGGTGTGTAATTAAATAAAATTACAAAAATGTCCGATAGTCTGTCCATTCAGCATTTCTCCCTTTATCATTTATTTATTTTTTATGTTTAAAATGTCATATTTACTGAGCATCGGCTTTTAAATTTTTAGAATACTGAATGGAACAGATCGTTTTATTTTATTTTATTCAAACGATTGGAATGTTATGTAATTTATTTTCTTGAGTTTTATTTTTAATTCATCACTCACGGCATTCTAGTTACATTAATGCACATTCCAATCTTATGTACCGAGATATCCAAAGCTTCTAACATTATTTTTTTTTTTTTTTATTTACAAAAGATACAAAAAATGAGCTGACAAAACATTCAGTGGTATTTGCACGGCCGGTGTCTAATGAATATGAGGAAGAAAGACGAAAAGCTCGTAAGTGTATTTATTTGTTTTATTAATCTAGTAGCTGACATTGTAATCATTGTATAATTATTATTTTTTTAATTAGAATCATCGAAGGAACGTATGAATGCGATGCAAGAAGAAATGATGCAGACCCAAATGAAATATCAGCGTGAGCTCGAGAGGCTTGAACGTGAAAATAAAGAACTCAGGAAACAAATGTTACTTCGCGGTAATCAAAAAGTCAGCAGTCGTAAAATTAAAGTAAGTAATTTATATTTTTTTTTCAAATTAAGTTTGATAAATACAATTTTAATCACAATGACGGGACTTTTTACAGAAATCGCTTATTGATATGTACAGTGATGTACTAGATGAATTAAATGATTACGACAGTGCCTATTCGACGGCAGACCATCTGCCTAGAGTAGTCGTCGTTGGAGATCAAAGTTCTGGCAAAACATCTGTGCTTGAAATGATTGCTCAGGCTAGAATATTCCCCAGGTATCTATTTTGTAAAATTATTTTAACTGTCATAAAAAAATTACTAAAATAATTGAAATTGCAGAGGAGGGGGTGAGATGATGACTAGAGCCCCAGTAAAAGTGACTTTGAGCGAGGGTCCATATCATATTGCTCAGTTTAAAGACAGTTTGCGGGAGTTTGACTTGACTAAAGAGTCGGAGTTAGTTGAATTAAGACGGGAAGTTGAGTTGCGGATGAAAAATAGCGTAAAGAATGGAAAAACTGTCAGTCAAGATGTTATTTCAATGACAGTCAAGGGACCCGGACTTCCGCGAATGGTTCTTGTTGATCTTCCGGGAATAATCAGCGTAAGTTTACAATCGTTATTATTTAATTGTTGATAGATTTATTATTATTATTAAATTATAATTGAATTGGTAACAGACAGTCACAGTGGATATGGCCGAAGATACACGAGATGCTATTCGACAAATGACTCAACAGTACATGAGCAATCCAAATGCAATTATTCTTTGCATCCAAGATGGTTCTGTTGATGCTGAAAGAAGTAATGTAACTGATTTAGTTTCACAAATGGATCCAACTGGCAAACGGACTATATTCGTTCTTACAAAGGTAAAAATAAATTTTCTTATTACAAATAAATATTTAAATTTCAGTGTATAAATATTTATTAATTTATTTTAAGGTGGATGTGGCGGAAGAAAATTTAACGAATCCAGAGAGAGTTAAGAAAATTTTATCCGGTCAATTATTTCCCATGAAAGCTCTAGGATATTTTGCCGTAGTTACTGGTCGCGGTAGACAAGATGACAGTATTCAAACAATCAAAGACTACGAGGAAAAATTTTTTAAAAGTTCAAAGTTATTTAAAGATGGTCAAGTAATGTCAGGCCAAGTTACAACGAGAAATTTGAGTTTAGCAGTAGCTGATTGCTTTTGGAAAATGGTACGCGAGACAGTTGAACAGCAAGCTGACGCATTCAAAGCTACGAGATTTAATCTTGAAACCGAGTGGAAAAATAATTTTCCGAGATTACGTGAATTAGATCGGGATGAATTGTTCGAGAAAGCGCGTGGTGAAATACTTGATGAAATTGTTAATTTATCTCAGTTGTCACCACGTCAGTGGGAAGAAGCCTTGATGAATAGAATTTGGGATAAAGTCAGTATTCATGTGTTCGAAGATATTTATTTACCAGCTGCGCAGACTGGTGATCAGAATACATTTAATACTGCTGTAGACATAAAGCTTAAACAGTGGGCAGAACAAGAGTTGCCGGCAATGAGTGTCGAGAGTGGATGGGAAACTTTGAAGCAAGAGTTTGAAAATTTTATGAAACGTGCTAAGCACAGTCCTGACCATGATGACATTTTTGACAGTCTCAAAAATGCGGTGGTCAATGAAGCAGTTCATCGGCATTCTTGGGAAGATAAAGCATCACAAATGTTACGAGTTATTCAATTAAATGCATTGGAGGACAGAAACGTTAATGACAAACGTGACTGGGATGAGGCTGTGAAATTTCTTGAAACTTCTGTTAAAGATAAACTACAAAGTACGGAACAAAAACTTTATGAGTTGCTTGGACCCGGTACACGAGAGCGTCTACTCTACTGGAAGTATCAAACTGAAGAACAAGCCAAGCGGACGGCTGTCAAAAATGAGCTTGACAAAATTTTATACTCCGACAAGGTACCGATTAAATTTGTTATTGTTAATTTATTAAATTGAGCTGATTAATAATTATTTTAAATATTTCAGAAACATCCACCAACATTATCAGAAGACGAATTAACAACGATAAGAAAAAATTTACAACGTAATAATTACGACGTCGATAGTGAATTTATTCGTACCACGTGGACCCCCGTTTACAAAAGATTCTTTTTACTCCAAAGCTTAGCAAGAGCTTATGATTGTAAAAAAGCATTTTATATGTATCATAGTGGCCATGAGAGTGAGGTAAATTTTACGATTTTTTACGATTCATTTCATCTCTTCTATATAAATATTTAATGACAATAATTATTAATTATATATACTGGAATCACTTTAGACTGAGTGCAATGATGTAGTTCTTTTCTGGAGAATTCAGCAAATGTTGAAAGTAACATCAAAAGCACTGAGACAGCAAATAATGAACCGCGAAGCTCGTAGACTAGACAAAGAAATAAAAGAAGTACTGGAAGACTACAGTCAAGATAGTGAAGTTAAACAAAAATTACTGACTGGAAGAAGAGTAGAATTAGCTGAAGAACTCAGTAAGTTTCTTTTTATCACCCATTTAAATATTTAAATATATTTTGATTGATCATTGTTTATTATTTATTGTTTATTGTAGAACGTGTCAGACAAATACAGGAAAAACTAGAAGAATTTATTCAAGCGCTCAACAAAGAAAAGTGAATACACCAGCCAGTGGATTGTGTGGCAGAAAATCTCATACAAAACAATTCGAAATATAAATAATAATAATAATAACAAATGTAATAATGAGACAACAATATGGAGTGATCGATTGTCTGACTCGTGTGCATGTGTGTTAATACGTTGACACTTGAATTGAATTATTGCCGCGATGAGACCTGTAATAAATTCATTAAATCGTGCCCTTGACATGTTAAAGTGAATCGTGTAAAAAGTATCCAGCGTACATTATTAATTTAGTTTATTATTATTAATGGACATTAAGTATCTAATTCGAATTTATTTATCAATCTATTACAGTACAGTGCGATGTTCACATGTAGATAATAAATTTAATAATGTTATCTCGGCGAATACACTGCGGGCAGTGCACTAGTAATGTGCAAAGCTAAATATTACAAAAATTGTATCATACCACCACACGTAGACAACTTAAAATTATTGTTTATTTTATTCTGTTTCTTATGCGCCTTTGTTGTCAGAGAAGCCAAGTAAATAAATAAATAAATTTTATTCATGACATATTTACGTTTTTGTATTATTATACTTAATAATTCGAAATATAAATGCAGACTTTCTATATCCAGGTTTTTTTAAGATGACACTGAAGTTAGGCGACGTCTAATAATTTTTGAATTTTTTTTTAAAACAGTAAATCATAAAAAAAAATATTTTAAAAAATCGCACTTATAGTTTTTTTAATTTTCTAGATGTGCATATTTTTAGTTTTGTGGAAGTTTTTTATAGATGACGTCTTACTATAGAATTAATTGGGTAGTTTTTAAATAAATTTAATAAAAATTACAAGTTGGAGTCGGAGATGAAATTTGAATTAAAAAAAATTCGCGCCATTTCTTTCCGATAAAAAGAGAGAGCGATGTAGATCTTTCTCAGTCATTTTCTCTCTTTCTCAGTGTTCGTTCCTTTTTTAGTGATCCAAATTTAGTAAATAAAGATGGCGGCAAAGACAAAGTCGTGCAGTAGATCGCTCTCGTTAATTATTTTATTAAAATGATATTACGTGTAAAAATAATAATAATTACACATGAAACACGGGTATCGGATACCTAGTGTTAATAATAAATTAAAATAAACAGTACTCATAGTGTAATTACTGTGATTTTAAATTTATCGGGTCTATATATTTAGTGGTCTTGAAGAAAAAAAAAAAGACGGGATCCCGGGTAGAGTGAAGGAGAAAAAATAAAATAAAAAATAAAAAAAAGAAGAGAGGAAGAAGAAACGAGCAGCAAGACGAATAAGAAAATAATTTAGCTCCAGAGTTCACGGTAAGGATATAAATCTGTAACTATTTTTAGTCATGCTTGTATTTTAGGAGTGTCGATTAGATCCTCATTCAGTGTTTTAAGATTTAAACTAAAGACTTGCTGATACGCTATTTATTTGTCTCCAATTAATCGGCGATTCGTGGGTGGTCATTTTATTACCCAACAATTTGTTAATTTTTAATGGCATCATTCCGTCATGCCGTCATCGCCTCTGTAAAATCTGTAATTAAAAATTTTTGTATGTCTTCCCTACACATATAGGTTTTTGAAATTTTATTACAACAGCAGCTGTCGAGGAAAAAGATCTCTCTCTGTATGATAAAGTATATCTTGTCTCTGTTTCTGAGACATTGCCACCGGTAAAGGCTCAACCAAACTAAATATCAGAATGCTATTTTTATCCTCAAGAACCTACATACCAATCTGCACCGTCTTGTGTACTAACTGCAGCCTCAACTCATCATTAATTCGCTCATCTAATTGACAGTTTAATTTTTATAATAAATTATCAATCAATTATATATTGAGCCAACGAGACTACTCAATTGTCTTAACAAATAAATAAATAAATAAATAAATGGACTGAAGCTGAAGCTAATAACTCAACAGCCAGATTAATCTCCACATCCACGAGCAATTTGTTATGCTTTTAAAATAAAACACTACAACAGCTTGCAGCTGTACAATTGTTGGACGACGTTCCAATTGTGAACTTCAAGATCCTGCTACTGCTTCTGCCATCGCTTCTATTGGAGTGTGAAAAAAAATAATACAGGGTTTAATTTAATCGAGAATGAGAATTCCAGTGTAATAATAACACGTGAATCATTACTACCTGACTGTTATGTATGACGTTTCGATGATGATGTCACGAAATATATAGACTGTAGGTTTCGTCACGCTTTAAGATAGAAGAGTGGACTGACCGGCTGCTGTGTGTATTGAGCATTAAGAGCACAGTATTAACCAGCCTTTAAATACGCCTTCTCCGTATGTCGTATGCACCAGAGCCACCCAATGCCAAAGAAATGACGTTTAATTAACACAAGTCTGTCAGCTAATTGCTTAAGTTTTGATGGACCATTTTAAATTTCATTGGAAAAGTAAATTTTATTTATACTCCGAAACTACGTCTTAGATGTTTGATAAATTGACAGACAGGTCCAGTAAATGCTGCTAATAATTTAAGCCGATGACTTAACACCGATGAGTGATAATTCACGATGGCCAAAACATACTAGCGGGAATTTAAAAGGCCTTAAAATTTAAAAGGAGAGTTAAATAAATATACTATCGACAATTTATATTTTATTTCCGTCCAACTTTCTCGCTTGAGAAATTTTCTATTCTATTATCTTCTGTTTATTAATGCATAGACATGTTTCTATATAAATGTATGTATATATATATATTTAGTTAGTATACGGGAAAAATATAGCCAGGAATACAAATTAAGTGATAGATTGTATTATATATATACATATATAAGAGGGTTGAATTTAATGTACGTGGTATGGCGAGACATTAATACACGTTGCTCTAAAAATATAAAATGCTCCGATCAAATATCGAGTATACTACATATATAGCTGTATATTTATGTATGGATGGATGTATTATATGTATTTAAGAACAACAAGACGTGCGACGTTCTTATAACGAATAACGCACGTGTGTCTATCCATTCGCGACGAGCAAGATGTTGCCAGGAAGATATTGATCACAATCCCACGATTTGTAAGAAATTAATCTTATTTAGGACGTCATCCTCCGCAAACAAAGACGCTAAATTAAGAGAGGCGACTTTATTTTTCATTTTTTTTTTTTTTTTTTATTCAGAAAAGGAGTAAAAGAATAACGTAAATAAATATTTAATTGATTGACAGTTTTCAGTTGATCTCAATGTCAATAGACTATTGATTAAAAATAAACAACCATAGAGGATAAATTTAAAAATCTACGAGGAATTGTACCGCGCTGACTCGTGTTGATAAATATTTAGGTTCAAGAAAAGTTTTAACGGAAATACTTTTTAATAAAACAGCTGCGAAGCCATATAATGTTAAATACATGTACGTGCACCTACGGAGAGTCTTTTAAAAAAATATTTCGAGCTCAAATCACACTAGGCAGACATGTAAAAATCGCAGACGAGTGAGAAATGTGAGACGTCTGGTTATTTTATATTTTTTTTAACTTTTTTTTTTTTTTTTTCATATACGCTTTTAACGTTTTTAGTTTGAGAATGGGTTCCAGAGTTGATGAGAAGATGTGGGAGTGAAAAGCCATCACGGATATGAAAGAAAAAATATAAAAAAGAAAATCAACTGCATGAAGTAGCTGAAAGCTATTGACTCCAGCGTGGTTTTAATTATGTAGACTGCTGTGTATTTAGATTTTTTTGTAACCTGAGACACTTTAGCGAGTCATTATTAATATGCTGATGATGATAATGATAATGATGATGGTGGAGTACAGGCGTTAAATGGATTTTATTAGTATGTAATTATTTATTTATTTGTTATTCACAGATATGAGTAATTTGAGATGATAAAAAATAATATATGGCCTGGTTTTGCGGTACAGTGGGAGGATTAACTGGGAGCTGGTACGATAAGTCGAGCTATTAATGCCGCTGCACTTTGACTAACACGTGCTCTTAAATCTGAGGAAGTTGAGAGAGAGCTGCAGCGGATGATGAGTAAGAGCGAGAAATATATTTATGAATAAAGAACCGAGTAAAAAATCAAAGACGGGAACGGAGAAAGAGAATAATAAAGATTACGATTCGGTAGCCGGTAGTGTAAGCAGCGTTCAAAAAGGGGTGAATGAAGCGCAAGTTGGTTCATAATCATGCACAAGGCTGACTTGCATTACTACCAGCAAGCTGACTCATATTTTTCGAGTCAACGTCTTTTGAATACTTAAACTACCACGCTTACTTTTACTACAATGAATAGGTAACGAGGCTATTTAGAAAACTGAAACAATTGTCGTGTTCATTAGATATTTACGTTTCATTTTTAACCATCACGTACTCGTACATTGCGGTGTGCTTCCGCTGACTTGTGATCAAATTTTGTATTTAGCTAACAAATATCCCAAGGTTGGCCATTTGCCTTGGGCTTGAGCGTCATACTATTTCCGCTATTCTTATATTATAAAATGTGTATTTTTAATCGTAGTACCATGATGAGGAAAAAAGACTTCACTAATTATTTTTCTTAGGATAACTGATTGATATCAAGAGCACGTGAGTCGCTCAAGGACTTGAGATTTGGAGTCAAGTCTGGAAGATTTTAAAAATAATTGTCCGGCTGAATTTTGAATTTTAAATGAAATAATTTTTATAATTATTATTGTTATTGTTAATGGTGGATTGTATTGATGTACAGAGAGAGTGATTTGAGACAGTGTGTTAGCGCAAGGAGTAGCGACGATATGTAAATCTGAAGACAGGGCGACACTCAGTGTTTTCAAGCCGAAAATAAACTTGCCGCATTCTCGTTCTCTTTTCATCTATTCTTTATATACGATTAGAGTTACTATACTCTTGTCCGGCATCATGTTCCTCAGTCGAGTAGAGAGTGAGAGTGAGATGAAACGAATGAGGAGAAGACTGTGGATTTAATAAAATAATATATTTTCTTACAAATAAAAAAATATAAATAGGAATATAAAGTGTGTGTCATTTTTTATTAGTTCTAGATTTGTATTTTTATTCAGTGGATTACTTTTATAAATTTTTTTTAAATTTTATATTTTGTTACAGATAAAATAAGAAAGCAATAAAAATATATAAAAATGGTTGTGGGAGAGCCAAGTATTCACAATATTATGAGCGGGATGGAGAGCACGGGCGGTGTGCGACTCCACAATCACAAAAGGAAGTTAAAACAAAGGTAATAAACAATAATAGTAAGATGAAATAGCGTAAATTTAAAAGAACTATGACCCTCGGCTAATTTGACGTTGACATTCGGTCAAGTGGTTTTAATTCTAAGCCAAAATCATTAATTTGGCGCCTTCCTGTTGGCACGTCACATGTCTACCGATACAGTTTCGATAGAAATAAAAAAATAAAATAAAAAAAGAAAATACCCAGTGCAATTTACATTTAAACATACAAAAATAAATATAAACCGTTACCTAGATATTTACAGTGACGTTTGTGTGATGTTTCAGGTTTGATATTATCAAGAAACTGGGTCAAGGTACGTACGGCAAAGTACAATTGGGAATAAACAAAGAGACTGGACAAGAGGTCGCTATTAAAACAATTAAAAAATGTAAAATTGAAACAGAAGCAGATCTTATAAGGATAAGACGTGAAATACAGATTATGTCGAGTGTCCAGCATCCCAATATAATTCATATTTACGAAGTGTTTGAGAATCGTGAGAAAATGGTGCTTGTTATGGAGTATGCTGCCGGCGGTGAGCTTTATGACTATCTGAGTGAACGTAAAGTACTTTCTGAGGAAGAAGCGCGAAGGATATTCCGTCAGATTTCAATAGCTGTATTTTATTGTCACAAACACAAAATTTGCCATCGTGATCTCAAGCTTGAGAATATTTTGTTGGATCATTTGGGCAATGCTAAGATTGCAGACTTTGGTTTGTCAAATGTTTTCGATGAACAAAGACTACTAAATACTTTTTGCGGCAGTCCCCTTTATGCTAGTCCCGAGATCGTCAAAGGCACACCTTATCACGGTCCGGAAGTCGACTGTTGGAGTCTTGGAGTTCTACTGTACACGCTAGTCTACGGCGCAATGCCGTTTGATGGTTCTAATTTCAAAAGGCTCACACGGCAGATATCTGCGTCGGATTACTTTGAACCTACAGCTCCATCACCCGCGTCACCATTAATTAGAGACATGTTGACAAAATGCCCCTCGAGGAGAGCTGACATCGAAAGGATATGTTCTCACTGGTGGGTCAACGAGGGGTATGATCAAAATTGTCTTGATATTGCTGAAGATCTTGCTGCACAGACACCAGTAAGACTTGATTTACTGCTATCTCTGGTGCCACAATCAGCCAGTGCCGATAAATTAGTCGTTACGAATGATCAATCCCCTGAGACAGTGAGAAATACTGGGACGGAAACGTTGCCGCCTACTCGGTGCCTCTCTGTTGGCAGTCTTATGGATCTTGATAGAAATAATTCTGATCGGATTCGTGAAATGGTTGAAGAGGAGCCTACATCTAGAACAAATGCTACTAATGATACGAAGAGAAAATTGGAAACAACACCGTCGATGGAGGAAACTGTGGAAGCTGGTGTTAAAAAAAAAGAAAGATCGAGAAGAAAAGAACGTAGTGATGACAGAGAGCCAAGATCTTATCGGTCTACTTCACGACATCATTCCGCGCCAATAACAAATGCTATTACTGAAGAAGCTATGGAAGTTGAACCGGCTGTTGAATTGGATCTCCGTGACCCCGCAGCTGCTGCAGCTTGTCTAGAACTTATTCGTGAAGCACAATCTAAATCACCGAGCAAGGAGAGAAGTAGAACTCCTGTTCCGTCAGATGAAAAAGTTGAAACAAGAGGGGAAGATATTGCTCAGGAAAATTTTAATGATAATACACAAGGTGCTAAACCAATCGCCAATAAATTTGATGATGTTAAGGATAAGGTTAATTCCGTAGAAAAACAATCTGTTGATCAGGTAAAAAATGAAACTCAAGTTAAGAAGAAGTCATTAAAATCTAAAGTTAATGATGTAGCCCAGAATGTTAATGATGCTTCCAAACAAGATGTGCCAAGTAAAAATATCGAATCCAAACAAAAAATAAATTCTGTTCAGCAGATTAATTCTACAGATGATGAAAAAGTTATTACGCCTACGGAAGAAAAAGTTGAGGTAAAGAGTGAAGTTAAAAAATTAAAACAAAAAGCACAGTCACTTGATGAGGAATTACCAGCAGTCGCTCCATCGAAACCGACAGAAAGAAGACGTTCTAAAATATTTGAGACTGCTGAAAAGTTCAATCAACTTTTGTCAGGAAGTGAACCAGAGAAGCCAAAGAAGATTTTTATACCCGGTGTAAATGTAGGTGGTGCTAAGCGAGCATTCGAGCGTAAAGCAAGTCTCTCTTCCGTTACAGTGCCACAGTCCGTGAAACCTAATGCGTCGAAGATTATTATAGATGTACCTAATGATAAGAAGAATGACAAAGCTGAAGAAAAACCAACTGGTGTAACCAAGTCTGAATCTTGTTCGGTTAAGAGTGAAGAGGAGCGACGTCGTAGTGAAGAAAAAAAACGAGCTGTTGATATTATAACTGGTGCCTTAGGTAAACCGCCGGTGCAAAAAAAACTAAATGGATCTCCTCCGGTATCACCCCAGAGTCAGGAGTCGAAGAATCTTGGATTGAAGATTCAATTAGGACCAAACGACTTGAGAAATGCAACAGTATCTGTATCTACACCCATAGATACCAAGTATCCAGACTTTGAAGCGTCACCCGTGAAACCCACTGCCGTTGCAAACTCAGTGCCAACAACTCCCGAGTCCAAGAGTGTCGATAATTCATTTGCCGACGAGCCAACAATGTCAAGCAAGATGGAGATAAAACTAAAGAGCGCGACGCTACCGCGACCAAGAAAAACAAGCAAAGCTGAAATTACATTGGCAGGAGTCAAAGCGCCTGAGCCGGCATTCAAGTCAGAAGTTGAAGCCAAGATTGACGCCTTCCATCCTCAAAAATTGAGAACTCAAAAGTCTGAAGTGGCATTCCCCGTTGCCGCGGTGACTCCTCAGACAAATCGAAGCTCAAGCTTGGAGCCAGAGAGTAATAAATCACGGGTTCTTGGTAAGGAGAGAATCATACCGATACACGTGGAACCAGGTCATCAGATACAGAATTCGTCTACTCCCCCGTCGAAACCTCCGATGCCCCAGCGCTCGATGTCTCAGCGATCGGGTTCATTATCGCGTCAATCGACTGCTGACTCTGACACTGACAGCGCACTTGGCTCGACAGTTGGCCCCGAGCCGATCAGGAAAAGTCCTCGGGAATATATTATCCCCATTGCCGTGGAAGGAGGCGGATATGTCACTCCACGTTCTGGCAGTGTTGAGCCCGAGAGTAAAACAAGTACACCGACTAGCGCGAATCCACCGAGACCAAGATTTGGAAGAGGCAGAAGAATGGGCTCTTTGCTTTCAGATGCCAGTGAAGACGAGTCGCCATTCTCTACGCTCCACCGGTAAGTCTACTTTTATTTATATTATTCAAATTATGCCATAAAAATTTATAACTTTTTTCTTTTTAACTCCAGCGACAGTGATGATTTACTCCAAAGACACATGCATAGGCTACGAAGCTCAAGACCTTCAAGACAAGCCCCTGAGCACGCAGACAGTCTTTCATCCGGCGAGGATGACGATGACGATGGCTTTGAACTTCTAACTGCCGAAAATTTGTTCTCAACGCTGTTGTCAAGGGTTCGAAGTCTGACGCAGAGACTCAACGTAGATGACAACCGAGGAACCGGATTCCCTCGTAGCCGACTGCTAGATAGACTAGGTTCCAACTCCTCTCAAGGATTCTGGGGAATGCATGAACCTCTTACAAGGTATTCAAAATTATCAATAAACCATTTTTTAATCCTGATTATGGACATATTTATAATTAAAAAATATACTCTTCTATAAATATTCTAATATTTGGCTCTTTGTGCAAGCTACGAGAGCCACGTTGAAACACAGACGATCACAACGTGAGTCCAGTCGTAAGAAAAAAACCACGAGTTTTTTTTGTTTAATTTAGCTTACCACAGTTGCCATAATTTATAGTACACCCACTCTCTCAAATAAAATTTGCACCGTCTAGATAACTACTGTAAATAGTACTAGCATTTCTTTAGACACTTGTGATAATTTCACATTCCATCTATAGTTTATTAAATTTTCTCAAGTATTACCCTCACATAAATTATATTAGACATAACATACATTACTCTAAGCACCTAATATCGGACAAGTGGTACAAAATAATAAACAAATATAAAATATGCACATCTTGTAGCCTGTAGATTTTTATCAGTGCAATAAATATTAGCAAGCATTTATTTTTTTGCTTAATAACTATTTAAAATTATCAGTATATTTATCAATTGTTTATCTTTATTTTAGGCGATTGGCAGAATCACCATTCAGACGATCTCTCAGTCGTGATGCCGACAGATTTGCCCGTAAAGATTCGGCGATGTCATCAAATCCCGGGACTCCCAACAGTCTTGGCGCGCGCACAACGCCATCTCGTGAAAGTATCTTTGAATTAGGCAGCAGTAATACTTTACCTCGAGGTAAGAATGAATTATAAATAAATATATTTTTACCGTGGAATTAATTTATTATTTATATTGTATTCCACTGTAAAATAATATTAATTATAATTAATACAAAGGAAAAACAAGAAACAAAAAAATTCACACACACACTTAATGTTGTATTGTGTTGAGACACGCATTCGCAGAAGCTTACAATTATACTTTAGGCAGTAGTTTATAAATGCTTGGCACATGTTACAAACAACAACAACAATTAATAAACAATAAACAATTAAAAGTATTGATGAAAGAAATACAGATCGAAAACAAGCTTCTGCAAAGTCGTGAATGATCTTTTTCTTTCTTCTCTCTCTAATCTATCAAATCGACGTTTTATTAACGTGTTTGATAAACAAACTAATTTATTACTCGATAAACACGTTAATACAACGTTTTATTATTTTTAAATTATGCATCTCCTAGTACACCTATAGCTGTTGTCGAGTCGTTGATAGACAAAGCACAATTTTCTTCCGTTACTCTTTTAGTGGTTTACCTTTTATAAATTTATTATTTTATTTAACTTTACTTAATATTTATTTTTATTTTTATCTTTACCTCTACCATAGATAATTATTAAGTAAATGATTTCTTGCCTGACGGTGTTTTGCAACCTTTTTTTTTTTAATTTAATTTATACTAACACCTTAGTTTGAATCCTGTTTAAAACAGGTGGGTTAATGTTTTTTTTTTTTTTTTTATTTAAATAATTGTCACCCACTTAAATTACACGATTATTTAAATTAAATTTACCATAAGTAGTATTTTAGAAAGCACTTGAGTCACTTTTCAGCATGATTGCACGCCGCGTTATCACGATAATGCTCTATTTACTGTTTATAATTGTCAATTATTTAAATATTGTCATAAATTAAGTTACAAGAATAATTAAAAATAATAAAAAACAACAAATAATTATAATAATAAGATTAAGCTTGCTATAGAACACGTAGACCCCTAGAATAATTAGATAAATATATGTTAGTATATTACACGCCGAGAAAGGAAAGTAGAACATTCTAAGCCACGTGTGTAATTGCGTACTCGAGCTGAAAGCGCGGGTGGCAAACACGTGGATCAGAACTTCCTACTCTCCTCTGGGGTGTGTATATTATTTTTCACAGAACATAAATCTGAAAGTTTAAATTTTTGTTTTTGTTTGCTGGAAAAATGGCGCATGCTTTCTTCCCGCCAAACAGGACAAGAATTCAAACTCTCGATGGAGGTATCGTGAAAAATTAATTACGAGTTAACCAGTAGAATTAAAAGCATATTTTTTTCGGTTTTCATTTTAATTCTCTATATTCCTTATAACATAACAAAGTAGAATTCCTACTATTTAAAACCTAGCATTTAATATTTAGAGCATGAGAACACGTCCATATACAAAAATTCATTATTAAAATATTAAAAACTAAATTTTAAATATTTATTAATAATAATAATAATTATTATTTTAATAATATATTAATTGAATAAAAAAAACCACCTCTTGATTGATAAATTAATAAATTTGAAATGTATATAAAGTCTATCGTCGACTCTTCAATCAGTTTGTCTAAAAGTCGATCGCTGACTGATAATTTACGGACTATATTTTCGGTATTTTTTTTTACAACTACATGAATATAAATATATAAATAATTGCTTAAGCATATATATTTATTGCTTGGCTGTTTAGTGATTATATGTAACAATAGTCTAATTTATTTTAAATTATAACTATTTACTAGTTAAGCAAAGTCTTCTTGTGATTTCAAAAATTAAAATGTATTCAAAAGTCATTAATTATTAATAAGTAATTGCTTATTTATTTCATAATAATTTGTAAAATATAAAGTATTAAGAGAAGACTTTGTAATAGATTTAAGTTGTGAGTAAACTAACGTTAGAAACAGCAACAAAAGCTAAAAAAAAAAAAGAGAAAACTAGTACCGAAAATATTTTCTAATAATTATCGTCGGCGCCGCTATTACAGTTAATTAAAAAAAAATAATAATAATAACAAACTGTGATAAACGTTTGACTGACGGTCTTTTATGACGGTTGTTGCAGCGACCGTGCGAGTGACTCTTCATAGGCGGGCCGACGGTAATCCCCAGTAGAATAAAAAAAATCTAAACAAACCAAGTTAGGTATTATTATATGGCTAATTAATCATCTGTCAACACACAGCCATTTAAATCACTAAATCATTAATAATTAATTTATTAATTATAGTTATAATTAATATTCAAGAGGCCATACTTGCATATTAAACATTGAACATTGTTAATTAATAAAAATTTGTAAATCATTTTTAAAAATTAAATGTAAAGAAGAAAACAAGAGTCGATAGAAAAAAAACTCTACTAAATTCAAATCTAATTGACTTGATAAAATCATTTTTTGTTTACATATTATTTTAATTAACGTTACTGAATTTATTTGTAATAAAATAAATAACGCTAATTTTTTAGTGACGAGTGAATTTTGTAGATATCGCGATCAGTGTCAGGTTTATTAATAAGTATGATTTATTAATTAATTAGTTAAATATTTATTGATAATGCAAATTAATTTTTTTTGTATTAATGGCTTATTAATTGTGAAGTTCATAAATTATTTGATGAAAATGGCCGCTTGTACCATTACCATCATGCATTGCGGTTACCGCAAACTATACATTAATATAGTATAGGAAAATAGCTGGCATTGTTTCATTAATAAAAAAATAAAATGAGCAAAGTTAATTAATATTAATAAATCATACTAAACCTGCTTAATAATAAAAATGAATAAAAGCTGTTTGTTTTCTTGTATATAAGCTAATTGCGATGTCTTGTCAAGTTGATATAAAAAAGTAACTTTGTTATATGACAATTTTTGTATATGACGACGTTAGTGAGAATTATTAAACAAATAAATAAAAACACTCATAGTTTTGTACAATGAAGTAATATGTATTAAACAATGAAAAGTAATAATAATAAGCAAATACAATCAAAGACTAACCCGTGCCCGAAATGAACTAAGATTTGTTGTGTTTTTGAAAGTTTAAATAACAAATTGTATAATAAAAAATAAAAAAACACTTATACATAAATAATTAACTTTCATGATACCAGAATCGGAATTTCAAGTTTCAGTGTCTTCACAGCCAGTCGAAACAAGAGATAATTTCAGTAGCAAACGCGTAACAGATCTATAATTTTATTTATGTAAATGACAGTTCAGATTTTCTGATTAAGTTTTATAAAAATGAGTGTAAATAATAAGTAGTATTTATAGTTTCTGCTTTATTATAAATTGCAAATGACAATTTACGCTTACACTAATAGTCGATCACACATTGGTCGTAAATTAACTTGTTTCCGACTGGCTGCTGGCACTGAAACTTCAAGTTCCAATGCAGGTAATCATGAAAAATATTGTGTGGCACAGAATGAAAGACGATTTCAAACTGCGGGTGATGTCAGTCAACTTCAGCCTGGTCTGAAGTCGTTTTGTTTCAACCCTTGTCACACAATATACTTTTATTTAAAATTTTTTGTTCTTACTCGTGTGCGCTCGTTTTTGTCACGGAATGCTTTGTTTTGCTATAATTGTACCTTTTAATATAATTGGTAATTATTTATAATTAATAATTAATAAATATAATAAATGAGTGCCTTGATGGCACAAATATTAGGTTTACTCATTTAATACATCTCACAAATTGTCAAGCGAATAAATCATTAATGCTATTTATACAATTAAAAATTATTTACATTTTTTGGTTACAAAGTCGCAACATATGTTAATATATAATATTATATATCAAAGATATTATTATGACTGTTTTATTATAGAGCATGTGTTAATCATTGAACGAATTAATTAATGATGTAATGAAATTGTTAAATGAGTGTACCTTTATATTTTGTTTGTTTCTCTTTAATAATTAATTGTATCTCTGGTAACTACTCGTGTCATTTAGATGTAGCGTAGCAAGTCTATGTGCTATCCCTGTAGTAAATTACATATAATTGTATTAATCTTATGTGGATAATTTAATTCATTTAATTAAAACGTGTCAAAAATATATAAATTATTAATACGAGAGATCATTTCGTTATCATCAGTAGTGGAAAAAATTAGTCGTCAGCTTGATCTAATTTATTGCACATTAATGTTAATTTTTATTTGATTTTGTGGTCGATATAAACAACGAAATGAACTCTATTTTCTATTGAAAATTAATATAGCTAAAAATCTTCCACTATATTAATAAGTCATAAACACATTTACAATTCACACACGTTACCTGCATAAAAAAATTTATAATTTACATCAGAATATTAATTTTTTGCCATAAATAAACATTTTATACAATTTAAAAAAATTAATGAGTAATAATTATGTAAAAAAAAAAAAAATAATAAAAATATAATAAATGAGTGTAAATAAAATTCTGAATTATTAAAAATTAGATTTTATATTTAATTATAAAAGTTTCAAGTGCAGGTGGTGGCCCACCAAAAATTTTGGTTTGCCTACATTATTTTACAGATAAACCGCAGCATGAGGTAGAAACGGAGCCACGTAAAATGGATCAGGCACAAGAACTCCAGCTGCCGGATTCACGTCCAAATTCATCGGCGAGTACAACTCGCGATAATTTTACTCCAAGTCTCGCGCGTCGATTGAGCAGACAGTTTATTGAACAAACGAGACAATCATTGCCGAGATCACCATCAATACCGCGAGATCGGCTCTACAGATCGTCGACAGAAGAGCCGAATTCTTTGTCTTCGTTGCTACCGGATCGGTCGATGTATCGCAGCAAATCGAGCGATCGAAGTCTGAGACGCACCAACAGTTTATTGGACAATGATCGTGCTGAAAGACCTGACTTTAGATACAGACGAAGTGTCAGTTTGTTTGAGGACGATGATGATGAAACGCTGCCGCCACTTCCAAGGCAGGTTATGACACTCGGTCGCAAGTATCGGGACCCGGTGAAGGCCAGTGTCAATGGAATACGAAGAGATAATATTTGTTTGGCTGAAAAAATTCAGGAAGAACCTACGGATGAATCGACCTCGCCAAAGAAGAGTACAAACCAAGAACAGGCTTCAGCTTCTGAAGGCACATCTGTATGTAATTCTGGTACCAATTTAGGCGATACAACTTCTAGCTTATCAACAAAGTCAGAAACATCTCCCACTGAATCTTCGTCAAATATTCAGCAACAAGGGGAAGCATTGAATTCATTTCGTGCAGATGCTAAAGAATTTGAATCTAGACTCCTGGCTGCTGAAAATTTAATAAAAGAATCTAAGCTACGGAACCTGGGTCTCAATAAATTTGACCCTAATCTCAGTACAAGCTACAAAGATACTGATAAGTGTGATAAGCAGCTTCTAGGATCAATGACTGATTTATCTAGTACTGTTTTAAATAAACGCCGCAGCTGTATACCCAGTTTGAGACTGCGTTCTGGTTCGCTGACACGCGAGGCCATGACCGATCGCAGAAGCACTTTGATGTCGCCTGAACCTGTTGATATTTGTGCTGCAACACCCGAAAGATCATTGCTCAGTAAACTTTTCCGCTCTAGTAGCATTAGTCGTGATCGTGATCGTGATTCTGAAAGTAAAGACAAGTCGCCGAAAACAAAGCGACGGATTTCACGATTTTTGAGGCCTGATTTCTTTGACACACCACGGGAAGAAAGTCAGTATGTTAAAGATAAAGAGGCTCAGAAAGCTGCTGAAAATGAACGAAGAAAATCGAGGTTTATGAAGAGAAAGGAAAATAAAGATATTGTTGAGGAAAAACCTGAAAAAGAATTGAAGAATGAAGCCAATGAATTGAGGAGAGATCAGAGTGGAGCTTTGTTGAAAGACAATAAGTCTGATAATGACTCTAGTTCAATTGTTGACAGTGTCAGTACAGATAAATTAGAAAGACAGAATTCGAAAAACAGTTTTCTGCAGTCTTTGGAAAAAAAACTGGAGAAATTACGATCCAGTGACGATTCACAGAAAATAACCAACGGCGATGTGAGTCTGAAAGAAGTCGAACCAAATAATGTGGCGGCGGATTGTGTAAGTCAGCCAGAAGTTATAAAGAAAGTTGCAAGTGCGGAAGATTTAACGCTGAGTGAACCAGTTCCTGCAGCAAAGTCAAAAGTTTCGAGTGTGCTGGGTCTGTTTAAAAACGATTCAAAGTCTGCGATTAATGGGGGAAGGCAGCAAACTTTGTTGAGCAAGTTTAAGAAAAATGTCTACCGCGGTTCCCGGTCAGATACTGTCCTGGCTCCGGAAGCTTCGAGCAAAATTCCTAAGGCTAAGGCTGACGTTAAAACTGCTGACGTAAAGCCGAGACGTAGCTTGGAGATAAAGAGATCTGAAAAAGTTGGGGATAAAAAGTCACCACCTAAGGAAAAGGCTAAAGAAAAAAGCCCGGCTGACAGAGCTAGTGTTGAGAGAAAGTCTTTGGAGAAACAAATAAAATCCCCGAAGAAGCTGAGCCCGGAGAAGACAATTGATGTTACTAAAGTTGATAAGGGAAGTATCAGTGTCCCGCAAGATAAAGCGGAAAAAGAAATACGGAAATCGAAATCTCCGGATGACAAAGTTGATAAAAATTTGTCTGGTTCACGGTTAGCTAAAAAAATATCTCCGGAGAAAATTGTGGACAACAAGAAAGTTGAAGCGAAAAGTATTGAAGCTGATGAAAAAAAATTGAAGACCAAGAAAAGTGTCAAGTCATTGAGTTCATTAGCAAAGAATGGATCTGTTAGTAAGTTGGAGAAAGCTGATGATCTGGACAAAAAGCCGGCTGATAAAGTAAAGAAGGTTGTGAAGAAGGAGGTGATTGAGAAGGAAGCTGACGGTACGAAAAAGAAAAAGATAGTGAGGGTTGTAAAGAAAGTTGTTAAGAAGTCCGACGGAACTTCAGATAAGTCTGATGAGAAGGAAAAGGATAAAGAAAAGAAAACTTTGCTAAAGAAAATTACCTCGAGTGTCAAAAAAGAAAGTAGTCCTGAGACGGGGAAGAAGAAAGAGAAAAGCATTGAATCAGAGGCTACGGTCAAGTGTGATTCTACTTCAAATTGTCTTGACAATCAATCTACTGCCAGTGGTATAGTTCTCAGTGTAGTAAAAGATCCAATTGAAAAGGACAATGATTCTGTTGTTGAACGAAATGATTCTGTTATATCTTTTGATACTAAAATATCTAGTAATTGCTTAGATACAAAAGTACCTAGTAATGATTTGGATAAAAAAATATCTAGTAAAGTTTTAGAGAGTAAAATCCCTACTAATGATCTGGATATACAAATTACTGGTAATGATGTAGATACAAAAATTTCTGTTAATGATTTGGATAAAAAAATAACAACGAAAGATTTAGACAATAAATTGCGAGCGAACAGAAGTAATTTAAAATTAGATTTATCAAAAATACCTCAACATACATTTAAAAATGGAGCTGGAAAAAAAGAATTGGGTAATAAAATAACAGAATTATCTGATAAATCTTCAGACAGATGTTTGAAAAGCCAGCCGATTGTGATGGAAAAAATAATAATTGAAAAACCGCCTAGAGGAGCTGATTTTATTGAAGCTCGACAATCAATTCCTGTTTCCCAACCTAACGAAGTAGTGTCAAAATTAGATTACAGTCAACCACAAGACCGTAAGATGAGTGTAAGAATCGAGAAACCAGAGACTGAAAAGACTGCGAAGCAGAGCCCGCAAGAAACTCAGATAATTATGAATACGTCTCATCATTATCCAAAAATAACACCCGATATGACAGAAGATATTCTGTCGCCGATGGACGACGGCGAGAGTTTTGATTCCTGGTCAATTTGCTCCAATGACATGAATCACCGTAGCAGCCTGGACCTCTGCTCGCCCACATCTCCAGTTTACTCTCCGTCAGTTCGTAGCGACCACTCCGAGTCTATCATCGATCGGATCCGTCGTAAAAGTTTTTATTCTCGATTCAATGAAAGGAAGCGCAAAAGTTCACTGTCTGTACCACCCCCAGGACTCTCATCGAGCTCGACATTGCCTCGCAAATTTAGCTTCCGTGAGGATCGTAAGAACTTGAGTTACACAGCATCTCCAACGCGAAGACATCCCGAGAGGACACACAGTCTTTACAATGAAGATGTGCCCAGTCTGAGAAAATCACCAATCGAACGCGATAGATACTCAGACGGTTCTTATCCCAGTGATCTAAAATCACCAACTGACCATTACGGAACATCATCATCGTACTACGATCCCCTTAGGCGTTATCGGATATCTCCAACTCCTGATCCAAGTCACCGCAAGTACCCGAGCACTGATTTTGGTCTCGATACAGACTTGTACAGAAGTCCTCTGAGTCCTTCATCGTCAACTCTAAATGACCTCACTGACTACCGCAGTAATTTACCACGAAAGTATACATCAGTTGATCCTCATCCTCCAAAGACCGCCGATTACTACGAAGAACTTCTTACTCCAAGCAGAATTGATTATCTTACAGCCCGAAAAACACCACCAGTACCCGCAGAATCAATCGGAAGACATGAAAATGGACATTACAATGGACACATTGACTTGACGTCGTGCGACTCAGATAAGTGGAGATATTCAGACAAAATCACTAGTCCTGATTCCGCAGAGGACAGCGATAAGAGTCGCGGAGATGATCTTAAGTAAGTCTAATATTTTTATTTAATTAATAATTACTATTAATACGAATTAATAAATATAAATTGCAGGAGTAACAGTCTCACGATCGGCGAATCCAAAGAATTGTCAGCAGCTTGTCCAGATGCCGAGACAACGACTTCAATTGTCGAGTGAACTTCTATTGAATAATTTAAAACTCGCGCCATTTAAAGAAAAGCCATGAGGCTTCACTTGATATCTTCAGTTACTTAGAATAAAAAAGTGATTAATGACAATTAATTACTGATAAATCAAATGATCAACGAATCAAAGCAAACAATTTTTTTCTATGTACTTAAAAAAAAAAAAAAAAAAAAAACGAAAATAAGTGATAGTAATTGAAAAACATTTATACAGAAGCCTGAATAGATGAAAATATTTAATTAATTTTAAAAATAACTATATATATATATATATAAATATATATAAGTTTTTTTTTATACACATATATATATAAAAAGAAACAGAGTATAATATTAATGATAAATAATAATTGCAACGATTTAAATACCGTTGTGCCTAGTCAATGGCAAGATATAGAACACGTGATAATTCAATCTAATCAATTATCATAATATATATACATATATGATTTAAATATAAATGTGTTGAGTATTGAAATTTTTTTATATTGCGACTGAAAGAGTTTTAATGTCAAAATGTTTTGCCTGCAGAGTGTAATATTTATAATTTAATTTTTTTTTCTTTTCGTAAAAAACAATCCAGTTTTTGTGCATTTTCAATGCAAGCTAGTCAGACAGTAGAGTTATTATCATTATAAATAATTGTATGACTCCAATGGTTTGTATAATTATAAACTTATAAATTGGACGTCTATAAAAATATAAATAATTAAACCAAGTGCTACTAGACCAATTCATGTAGTGAATGCTTTTTAAAAAGTAAACCTGTGAAGAAGGTGCAATTAAATAACTATGGTGCTTTTACTTTAAATCATTTAATTATGCTTCCATTTTTCATTAGTGAGCTTCCGGTATTTTGTTGGATGATAACAGAGCTTCCGGATGGATTGAACACTTTTTTTTTTTTTTTTATAAAAATACGTAAATTAAATAAATATATATATAGACACATTATTTCGTTACAAGTGAATAGGTATATGAGAATAAATGGTAATGATGATGATGATGATAACTAAAGTTATATTTATTTGTAACGATTGCCTTATTATAAAATATATATTTGAAAAAATGATACGGATAAAAGAAAGTTGTTGAAAGTGAGCGATGCTCAATCTTATCCTCAATCTAGCCACTATTTATCCCATGTTATGTATGTGTTTTATATTCATATACATATTTTAAAATAAAATAATAAAATTTATATTACGTGCCTATTGTTTTATTTTTTTTAACCCACCACAAATTTATGATACTAAAAGTAGCAGATATTAAAAAAAAATTTTTTTTTCTGAAGAAAGAGACCCAGTACCTGATCACTCATGAATTTGTATATTGCAATTCTAGAAGCTGAATGCTTCTACTTTCCTCCCTTGATGTATAATATACTATTACTTGCAAGTGATGTTTACAAAAATTACAAAATTGTCTGATGTCTGCTACTTTCAGTATCATACAAATTTAGCAAACAATTGAAGAATCTTTAGCCAACAAAGTTTCAAATAATTATGGATTACAATAAATTAAATTTTTACACGGAAAAATTCAATAAGGACAATAGAAATATCAAAATCGTAGAGACTTTCGTTCCGGTGATTAAAGAAAAACCGATTACTGGTAAATTTTACTCGAAATTTGACTCGGGGATCGGGAAAGTTGAAGAAAAATTTATTAAATTAATAGAAAGACGTACGGAGATGGTTCCGAAAGATATTTATCCATACAAACCCCCGACCGCAAATATGGAGTGAGTCTCATTTACATAAAATGATAAATTTGAATTATATGAGAGTTTGATGTTTAATTTATAGATACGGGTGGTTTTCAGAGCCACTGGTACCGCGATCAAAGGATCCGAGACTTTATTTTCCTTTGAAGCAGAGCGATGTCGTTAAAATTGAAATGAGAATTCGTCAAGTTGATAATAATAATTTTCGCAAATCAACAGGGGCCACTTTCAAAACTGGATGAATATTCATTTGAAATTTTTCGCGCATAAAAAATTAGACATTTTATTAATCGGGATATTTTTTTTTTTATATACCTAAATTTTTATATATACATACATACACATGAATTTATTACACTATAATTAAGGCCATTCTCCAAGGGTGCCCCCCACTTTTTTCCAAAAAATGTGGCGTCGCATGGTGACCGGCATCCGCACTAAAAAAGTACTAGAGCTGAAAAATTTTATAATTAAATTAAAATTATTTAGAATGAGCAGATGCAAAAAATATAAATTTTATAATGAATAAAAATTTGGGTTATTTTTTAAAATCATTAGTTAGTTTAAGAAAAATTTAAAACCTAAAAGTAACTAACTTGTCTGAAAAGTAACTAAAAATAGACTATTTTTAACTTTTTTTTATCAATAGGTACATTTGAGCCATCAAAAGTCTATAATTGGTCTAAATTGGTTTGAATTTGTCTGAAAAGTAATTAAAAATGAACTATTTTTAACTTTTTTTTATCAATACGTACATTTGATCTATCAAAAGTCTATAATTGGTCTGAATATGTCTGAATTTGTCTGAAATGTAATTAAAAATGAACTATTTTTAACTTTTTTTTATCAATAGGTACATTTGAGCCATCAAAAGTCTATAATTGGTCTGAATTTGTCTGAATTTGTCTAAAAAAAAACTAAAAATCAGCCAGATTTGTCTATTTTTTGTGAATAGGTACATTGAGACCCTCAAAATTCTAATAATGGTCTAAAGCTGGCTAAAAGTAGCTAAAAATCAGCTATTTTTGTCTATTTTTTGTAAATAGTTACACTGAGACCCTTAAAATTGTAATAATGGTCTAAATCTGGCTAAAAGTAGCTAAAAATCAGCTAGATTTGTCTATTTTTTGTGAATAGGTGCATTAATATTTGTATCATCAATATACGTCATCAGCGACTTGTATGTTAGCTGAAATGAAAAATTAATTTTTTTCGTATTTATACTATTTGAATATTTTGGAAAAACCATGTTTATTATCATTGTCCCATATTTTATTGCTGGTTTATTCAAATTACTGTGCATGGATAAAGTTATAAATATATATAATCAAAAATTATAAGCTTATATGTATTTTATTCAAGTTTCTATAGCTGCTCTTACAACCATACAAAGTCGCCGAGCTTCAAAATTTTTCTATAGATCGGCTGATGTCTGGTTAGCAATGATTGGCCAATAAATAGCTACACTGTCAAAAATTCCTAATAAATTTTACTGTGGGCGCATAGTAACACCGGGATATAAGAAAACTGGTACAAAATTTACAAGTGTCCCATAGTAAACGTATGCGCATAGGCCACAATCGTGTAGTCTGCGCACACGTTTACTATGGGACACTTGTAAATTTTGTACCAGTTTTCTTATAGTTCGGTGTGACTATGCACCCATAGTAAAATTTGTTTGAAATTTTTCATAGTGTAACTATACTGGCTCGTGCATGGTGAATCATTCGCAGTCGTCTTTTTGCTTATAAAAATGGCACACAATTAACCGCCATACGTTGGCCAACGGTTTGATCGAGTGTGCTTGATACCAAGCCTTGGCTGAAAATTCAACACCCTGCACATGAAGAATAGATAGCGCCGCCTAGTGCTGAAAAATAGTTACACCAATGTATGGACACTGATTTAACATTACGTTCGGTCGCCTGTTATCTATTCTTCATGGTCGCTACAGAGAGTGGATTGGACCCGCTCAAACAATTCTGATTAAATTCCGTATTTATAGAAAGGATTAGAAATAAAGTAATCGTAAGTATTCCATTATTAGTCAATTTTTTAAAGTGATAACTTAATTGTTATTTTTTATATTTTTTCAGGATATTGGTTACTACGTGAAAAAAAATTATTACTAGTAAATTATGTCATCATATTCAAAAATCTTTTGTTTATAATTTTGTTAAATTATTTTTTTCTCAATAATAATTTTGTACTGCTAATACGATAATTAATTTCATATGATTTACTGTATACCTTATAATATAATGATAATTAAATAATTAAAAAGTAAATTATTTATTTATTTATTTTTTTTTTTAAGTAAGGTCAAGATAAAAATTTCTGACACTTTAAGAGTGTCAGTTGAGGTTATTTAATTATATATACTTATTCGTCCAGCAATCAAATTAATTTAAAAATTAAATTTGTAATTAAATACGCAATAATTTTTTTATTAAAATGAAGAAAAATAAATTCAAATAATTGTCAACATGAATTAGAATAAATGAATAAATTGATAAGAAAGAACAAATAAATTAAAATGGCAAGTAAAGGATTTTGTGTTAAAATTTACTTTGATCTTCATATCGTGAGTAATTAAATTTTAAATTTACAAATTTAAATTTATGAGTTCAATGGCAGTATTTAAAATTATTTTATTAAATTGTAGATAAATTGTCCAGGTGTTTGGTTGTGTCCAAACGGTACAGTGACATTGCAGATTAATTGTTTAAACTCTCATATTGAATCCCAAAAAGTAACACCGGCGTTTCCGTTGGTGATTAGCGATAAATTTTTGTTCAAAAAAATTTTCACTGGGATTGGGACATTAACGGAGCTAGAGTGTTGTCTAGAAAATGAATATTTCTATGCTGAATTGGTACAGTGTCCTTCGGCAGATGGTAGAAAAGTTATTTTGGCGACTTTTGAGACAAATTTAGTAGATCTTTTGTACCCGGCTCCTTGTTACAGAGGACTGGTATCCGGAGTTGATGTAGATTTGTTGATGGAACCGACGAAATACTTTCCGGTAACGTTTAAATTAATAAATATATTCATTTATTATACTAAAATATGTAATTTTATGTGACATTTTAATCCAGGGGATTCTAGCACCAAAAATAGAGGTATCTACTCGTACGGTGATAGAGGAAATGGAATTATGTCAAGTAGATGTCGCGAGAAATCGTATTATTAATCCAAAATTAATAAACTCAAAAGTAATATTATGAGTTTTTAAAAATATAAAATTTTAAATTTGGTTACGAATATTTTATTTATTAGGGACGGCCATGCATTCATCGAAAACCTCCTACTGAAGGTATTATCAGACAAAAAAAAGTCTGTCATACACAAGGACGAATAAAATCTCCTCCGCGACTGTAAGAGCACATCAATAATTCAAATTTTCAAATTATTTAATCGAATTAAATAATTAAATTAATGCTGAATAATTTTTATTTTTAGATGCGCATGTAGGCATCAAGTCCGATTGGGAATGAATGAAACTCTGGTGCCATGTCCATCAGACTCACGGAGTCAATCTCATGTGAGTCAGTGCTACCAAAAATCAACACCAAGTGTTAAACAAACAAATTCTTATCCTTGTAAAAATTCAATCTACGAGTGCACTTCCGTACGACAATTTCATGACTTGGATGACTGCCCAGTTTGCTCGAGGTACAGGCACTTTTTTTCAAAAGGCTCTCGGACCGTCACGATGACAAGTACTGACAGTCGCAAAGAAGCTTCTTATGGATCTTGTGATGTGACTAATTGCACTGAACATACTTCTTCAGAAAGCTTATCACTATCAACGTAAATACAGACTTTTGATCACAATAATTAATTAATCAAATAAATTAATCAATTAATCTACTGATTTTTTAGGCTACGAAGAAGAATACAGAATTTAAATAAACCTAAGTGACAAAACTTAATTATTTAAAAAAAATCGTCAGGGAATTGAACAAGTAAAACATTTACATTTATTAATTATTGTATTATTATTATTATTTCTTTTTTCATTGTTACCAAACTTTTCTACTTAATATTAAAAACATAACAGAGTATGACATGAATTTAATAATACATAAATAATATTTTATTATTTTTAATCGTATTCAAATAAAAATATTGCGTGTAGAATTAAAAAATTTTTTTTTTTTCAAGTAACTAATCAAGTGCAAGTGAAATAATATTTTAAATTTAAGACCCAGAAATTTCTTATTTCGTTTTTATTAATCGTAAAAATTTAATAAATGATTAATTACGTTCATGAAATTTATGATGAATAAATAAGTCAGTAAAAAACGTCATTTCGTATTATAAATTTTTGAGTATTCAGTGAATTTATTTTGATATGTTTAAGATAAATAATTATTATTATTTATTTGAAATTTTAAAACCTTTATAATTATAATTTGAACCTAGCACCAATTACTTCGATTTGAATAATTTGTCATAAATAAATACACCGGTATAATAAATGCACTTAATATTTAAATTGTTTAGTTATAAAATAATTAATTATAATCACTAATTTAACTTTACAACACCAAGGCATTTTTATTTATCAATTATTTTTATTATGTATAAAATAATTTAGCTAAGCGCGAACAATTATTTTGCATTAACTATTATAATTAATTAATAAATAATAATAATAATTGTAATAAGTTGATGGACGAAGCAGCACCAGCTGTGATACGCGCACACGTTAGATTTTTAATTTAAATAATTAATAAAAATTAATTAGTGTCAACAAAAAATATCGCGTCAGGACTAGAGTATCGTAGTACATAATATTTATATTATTATTATTTTTTTTAAATATATTAACAAAATAAAAATGGGAAATATAAATTATCTTACAGTAATTGTACAATTCAACATAAATACTGCCTCATACCTGATAAAAACAACGATAAACGCTTTAAACATAACAAATTATTATTTATTATATATATTTTATGAAGCGATAATTCATTTGTTCACTAAAAATAAATACTTCAATAATTACTACAGTCCCAAATAATATTTAATTTTTTTTTTTTAAATAAAATTTATTTTAAAAGCAATCGATAAATTTAACCATCAAACCGATCGCTTATCGTAAACAAATATTTTTTAAGCAATCAACTTATATAATTAAGGTAATTCTCAGATAATAACTCCCACTTTTTATAAATATTTAATGACCTTGAAGTGTTGTAACCATATCAAAAATTTAATTAATTAAAAAACAGTCATAATATTAATTGAAAAAAAAAACAACGCGGTTACAATATAAATTATTTTTTTTTAATCTATACCTTGGCGAAATTTTCCTTCTTTCAATAAATGCTTTAACTTCTTTTTGAAATTAATTAATTATATTTTAATACGGCTATGACAGTTGAAAGTAATTCAATATTTTTAATAAGTGGAGGCACTGAGAATGGCTCTTAACATAATTAATTAATTAAGCATGCGCAATAATTGGGACAATAATAATGAATATTTAACTGAAAATTCAAAAAATAATAAAATGAGTATCGATATTGACCGTAAATTAAAAACTAGATACTCGTTATCTAGATTCAGCGCTTGCCAAAACGCAAACGGAAGTAGACAATTCAGAAATACAAGATATCGCAGGCGTTATTTTCAAGACAGTCGCTGTCAAAATTTAAATAAAATAAATTATTTTTAATCTCGATGGAGTTCACTGGTCTCAAGGAGGTAAATGTATGGTCTGGTCAATATAAAAAACTAATTATATTTCATTTTTTTTTTTGCTAATTCACACAAAACTACGACCTCCACAAATATTTATCTTACTGTTGGCTAAAAAATTCTAGACATGAAAAAATGACTATTGAGCTTGAAAATAATATCACTTGTATTGTAATTTGTTGGTCAAATTAATCGAAGAGTCGTTATTTTTGTAAATACATTGAAGAATAAAAGTCTCCAATATTTATGGAATGAAAAATAAATTCTTACCCTTCGTTTTAATTTAAAATTTATTATTTTCTTTAGTAATTAAGAAAATCTACTACACGTACAGCTACCGTTGTCACCAATTGACGTTGTTTTTCCGTTAATTGAAGTTGCGTTCGTCTCGTATCTCGGTAATTCTTTACTTCGAGCTTGCTGTGATAACAACAGAAGCACAGAAATATTAATTTTAAAATTATTAGTATTAAAATATCCAATTAATTAATATCAAAATTTACAATTAAAACTTTACCTCCATAAGCTCAGCCGCTATTTCCATAAATAATCTTTCAACATTCTCAGCCTCTTTAGCAGAAGTCTCCAAAAAATACATCCCGTGTCTTTGAGCAAAATCTTCGCCTACATGAGTAGGAATTTCTCTGTCTTCACGATCAATTTTATTGCCTATGGAAAATAATAAGATTTAAATTCAATTTTATTTAAAACTTGAAATTCCAGTTATGAAAATTAATTTTTGCAACGAAACATCCAGGACTACATACCAACAAGTATCCTCAGTACTTTATTGCTTGCGTACTCTTCAATTTCTCTTAGCCAGTCAGGCAGACAATCGAATGTCGGTTGACAAGAAATATCGTACACTAGAATAAGAGCATGAGCTGATCTATAATAGCTCTGGGTTATAGATCTGAATCGTTCTTGGCCTGCAGTATCCCAAATTTGTAACTGAAACAGTTCAATTAAATAAATTATTTGATATTATCTTCGTACCGTGAATTTTTTTCAACGAATCAAGCATTTGATTACTTATATAAATATAATTTATCAACGGAATCAAGGTTGACTTACCTTAACTTTCTCATTCTCTACTTCCACAGTCTTTATCATGAAATCTACTCCAATAGTAGCACCTTGTCCTGGTGGGAACAAACCCTGAAAAAATGAATACAAAATTTTAAAAAAATAGAAGGTAATTTTACTAATGGCGCGCAGAAAAATTATCAGCGGAAATGAAGTTGAAATAATAAAATTACCTGAGTAAATCGACGAACTAGACAAGTTTTTCCAACACCAGCATTACCAACGAGTACAACTTTAAATAAAAACTTGTAATCCTCCATCGCATTTAAAATTTAAAAAAACGAGTTGACCAGAAAATTTGAACTGTCTTTAAAATTTTTTTTAAATATTTCACTCTCTTTTCATCAGTCTCTGTTTTATTGTTAAAAAATTATTACTGTTATTACTCCATTAATGAACACAGTTTTCTTGTTCGTTCACCTTGACGGTGATCTCACTGATTGTGAAATTTCTCCTCAAAAGTATTTAGAAATTTTTTTTATATCGCTACTTACAGTTACAAACAACAATAATAACAAAAGTCAGACAACAATGTCATCCGTTAATAGTAACCACTTTCATTATCAATGACAGCGAATTTTAAAAGTTTATCAGCTCAAATAACGTCACACAGATCATCCTGCTGTCATAAATTTTCTATGTCACTGTCATTATCATTACATAAAAATGACAATTAAATTATAAAAGTCCAACTATTGCGTGTGTATATTTCCGTATATGTAAACTCGATAAACTACAGCTCGTTTCTTGAAGTTACCTGACGTCTTCGGGTGATGTATCCTCCAGTATTTTTTATTTTATTATGATTATCTTGGAATAAAAAAAGACATGAAACGCAAAAAATCTTCTACAAACATCAGATCAGATGCGCAGCATATTGCGTAGTAACACAAAAGTCAACAGTTGATACTTTACCATCAACAAGTAATTTTAAATTTGTCTGATGTCTGCTACATTCACACTCATAAATTGAAGTCGGTACAGCTCATTTTCGGTGATAATTAACCTATAAACACTTGAACGCAATCACAATCATCGCTGATCGTATTCTCAACGTGGATTTACTTTTTTTCTTAAAACAAATAGAAGTTTTAATTAACAAAGTAAGTAAAATTTTTGTTTCTAGTATTTAACTCAAAAATGAAATTTTAAATATTTGTCTTAAAAAATTATAGAAATGGATGACGAAGCCGAGACGTATAAATTATGGAGAATCAGAAAGACAATCATGCAGTTGTGTCACGACCGGGGTTATCTGGTAACTCAGGATGAACTCGATCAGACACAGGAGCAATTTAAGGATCAATTTGGTGACAAACCGAGTGAAAAACGGCCTGCGAGAAGTGACTTGATTGTTTTGGTAGCTCACAATGACGACCCTACTGACCAGTTGTTTGTTTTCTTTCCCGACGAACCGAAAATCGGTATCAAAACCATCAAGACCTACTGCCAGCGTATGCAGGAAGAAAAAATCCACAGGTAGAATTTTTAGTTTTGATAATTTAATAAAAAATTGAGAGTTATTGACCAATAATTTATTCTTTGGGTATTCCAGGGCTATTATTGTAGTACAGCAGGGAATGACACCTTCAGCTAAGCAGTCGTTGGTCGACATGGCTCCGAAATACATCTTGGAACAATTCCTCGAATCAGAACTTCTTATCAATATCACTGAGCATGAGTTGGTACCTGAACATATCGTGCTGACTCCCGATGAAAAAGATGAACTGCTGACTCGTTACAAATTGAAAGAAAATCAACTGATGAGAATCCAAGCTGGTGATCCTGTTGCCAGATACTTTGGTCTCAAAAGAGGACAAGTTGTAAAAATTATTCGTCCCTCTGAAACCGCTGGTCGTTATATTTCATACCGACTTGTTTGTTAAATTATTTGCACTTTATAAAATTAAAATACCTCTTACTTGTAATTAATTATAAGAATAATTTCAAATAAAATAAATATTTATAATTTTCTAAGATAAATTATTATTTTTTTCTGCGCCAAGTAAAATTTATTAATTATAAAAATTTAAAACACAATCCAAAGATCCAGGATTTTGGTGATCGTGGAGCCATCTTTTATTGGAATGAATCTGAGTGTCTCAACTGAATTTTTTTAAAAATCAACTCCAGTTGAGAAACACTGGGTATTGGGAACTGATAGTAAATCGTAAGTCAATTAGTTATTTGGCGGTGTTATATTTCGTTTATTTTCTTTTGTAAAAATGGCTCTTTCTTGTTCAAGTAAGTCTAGCAAATTTATTTTATTAATTTAAATTAAAATAAGTTTTAAAAATAACTGCATTATTTATTTATTTAAAAAATGAAAGAATTAAGCCGGTACTATAACCTCAAAAATTCGCGTCTGTTATATTATTTAATTTTTTTTTTTTTAATTTTTTAAAATTTTAGTTTCCAATGAAGTGCCAGAACATCCCGTAATTTCTCCAGTGTCGGGAAATATTTTTGAAAAAAGACTTATTGAAAAATATGTAACAGAAAATGGAGTGGATCCAATTAATGGAAAAGAGTTGACTATTGAACAACTCATTGAAGTCAAAGGTTGGTATTAAAATTTTTTTTCATATTGCTGCCAAAAAATGATCATTCAAATTATGATTAAATTGATTTTTTTTTTAAATTTTGAATTACTATCCAGCATCGCCAATTGTAAAACCAAAACCACCTAGTGCCACGTCGATTCCAGCGATTCTTAAAATATTACAAGACGAATGGGATGCAGTGATGCTTAATTCATTTACACTGCGCGGACAATTACAAACAGCAAGACAGGAGCTGTCTCACGCACTTTATCAGCATGACGCGGCCTGTCGTGTGATATCGCGGTTAACTAAAGAAGTTACAGCAGCACGTGAGGCTTTGGCGTCATTGAAACCACCAAGTGGTATCACACAAGCAACAGCTATTCCACAACCAGCGATCGCTGTCGAGGCTGGAGGTACAGCAGCCCAACCTGTTGAGCAAGCGGGAATAACTGAAGACATCATCCACATACTCCAAGAGAAAGCGACAGTCTTGACGCAAGAACGTAAACGACGAGGACGATCCATTCCCGAAGACTTGTTGCCCGCTGAGAGGATCCGTGAGTTCCAAACGATAGCATCACATCCCAGTCTTCACTCGGCCAGTGTTCCTGGTATCTTGGCTCTCGATATTCATGCCGCTGACACCAGTAAGATTTTAACTGGCGGTGCTGACAAAAACGCGACAGTATTTAACAAAGACACTGAACAAG